>NW_023416285.1:17585000-18185000 GCF_014176215.1 Rousettus aegyptiacus
TCATCTGCTTTGTGTCATACGATTTGAAGGAAACAAAACAAACAAACACAGAAAGAATTCTTCTGTCTCCTGAGAAGATTATTTTTATTTCTTTTCTTACTGTTCTAGTTATTTAAGTTACCTGAAGCCTCAAAGGCCAACCGCTCCTTTTTAGCAAAGATGGAAGCAAATGGCTTCTTTTAAAGTAAAACCGAGTAATATAGAGTAAGAACTATCAGAAAAGGGAGGGGTAAAACAAACATGGAGGGTACAAAATTGAATGGCTTGGTGACCTTAACTGATAGTCCAGTAGCAGAGTCTCAACATAGATGTGGCTGGATCTAGGGACACAGTGACATCAAGAGTTGGTTGCTTTTTGGTTTTCCTTGCTCTCCCATGTATTGGCCACACTGTCTCTCTTCAATGGTGGTTTCCACAAACTTGGATTTCCACTCCCTCAACTCTGAGATCATCAGATTAGCTCTCAGTGTATCACTTCAGATCACATACCTTTTCTAGGCCAGTTTCTTTGAGCAGGGTCTATCTAGATTAACAGACCGTTTTTCCAACCTTGAATAATCATTGTAGCAAGGTGGATGGGGGAAAAAGATCTGCCAGGCCTAGGTCCTGTTCTCCATTCTGGAGCTGTTGGTGGGATCAGCACAACATCATCACAGGTCCAGGGAGCAGGAAAGGAGAGATTTCACTTGGAAACTTTAGTTTTTGTACAAGAAGGATGGATGCTGGGCAATTCAAAAGTACAGCTATCTGCATAGGCATCAAAACATACATACGCATTTACAACAACCAGAGATCACTGAGGAATTTGTGTTAGCTCTCACACAAATTTGGAGGCGGTTTCGCTGAGTTCTAGTCGTTCTTCCACCACCACTTCTAGCTTTGTGACTGCAGTTAGGTCTCCTAACAGCCTCAGAAGGAGGTTTGTACGTACCTAAAGGAGGCTTTTCATTTAAGAAATTACTTTACCCAGAAAATTGAAAAGTAATTTCAATGAGTCACACCATCTGCTGCTCTCATATTAAGTTACAACTGGCCAAAATTGAATCTTCATTTATGTGACTTGCAGGTTTTACCTTCATACTTTTTTTTAGTAGTGATTGAAAGTAACTCATCAGAAATAGTATTTAATTGATGGATTGTGTGTGTGTGTGTGTGTGTGTGTGTGTGTGCATTTTCTTAAATCTAAAGTTGTGTATTTTTTTACTTATTTACTTATTTTTATTTTAACAGGGCTGAGATACAGATGTGGGTTATATATAAAGAAACTGATAACAGAACTTTTTTAACACTGGTAGTATAACTGGCCAAAAAGCAGAGGGGTGGCCTTTAGGCCACCATGTGAGGACATAAGTCTTATTCTGGACATCACAATTTGAAACCAGCTATGCTGAGAATTCTCATTCTCTATTGCTTCAGAGGATGTTAGCTATAAACCTTTTTCTTGTTGGTACCAGTTGGTGAAATAAATAAAATATGCACTTGGTGAATCTACCATCTCTGAGCTTTGGTCATGTAGGGAAATAAATCTTTCATTGCATGCCTTACTCTTTGAAGAGCTGAAAGAAGATAAAAACAAAGTACAACTTTTGCTTATGAAAGTCACTGCCTTAGCAATAGCTGCAATTACTGGGGATTGAACTCATGCCAGAGGTAAGTAGGCAATGCTTCTTAGCTGACACATCAAATATCTTTCTGTATCTTTGGAGACGATCCCATTTCTCAGGCACTTCATATTGTCCACAAACCCAGCCAGGTGATAGGGATATCCTGTGATCTTAAGAAGCTGTGATTTCTCTTTTATTGAGACACATGCTTTGCCTTGTTATCTCACGATGCTATTCTTTTAGTCAGCACTGGCTTCTTTCTATTAAGCAAGTACACACACACACACACACACACACCTTTCCCTTTACTATTTCTCTAAATCACTGCACTGACTTTTGTCTAAATAGCCTAGAGTCCTATGGAGGTAATTAGAGAGAAGGAATTGTTATCTTCTCTTTTACAGAGGAAAAACCCAAGGAACATAAAATTTAATTGATATATCAACCCATTCACCTTGTTAGTGGTGGTATAACATTCCAGCTAAATTCTCCTAGTACTACCAAGAAATATGAGATGAACCAGAATGCTGCACACTATCTATATGCATGTGTGTGTGAGTGTGTGTGTGTGTGTGTGTGAACATATTTTGATTCTTTTCTCTTTTCCTTGAGGTAGTTTCAGAATATGTATTTGTCCAAGAAATTATTGGATTACCACCTCAGTAGTTTAGGTACAGTAAATATTTGATTGACTGTTACACTAACATGAGGAATTTGATATAGTACTGTGTGTTTCTTAAGTTTTTCAAGTGCTCCAGACACTGAGAAATACAATTTCCCTAGCAACTCTGTAGACCCGTGGATACATGCATGCACATGTAATAGTGATACTTTCACCAAATAGTATTTGCTTTCATTTCATGTGATGTATACTAATATTTCCCTCCCTTTTATCTTCTCTTTCCCTCTTTTTTTTTTTTATTCTTTAAAATCCTGGTCATAATCTACTAAAATGATTTTGTGACTGTTTTAATTGTGACGTCTAGTATGAAAAGCACTGGCATAGAGGAAAAACAATAGTTAGGCTGTCAGGAAGATATGGTTTTAAATCTTCCTGGTTTTGCCATTTACTGACTGTGTGATTTTGAATAATCAACGAGACTCAGTTTTCCTGCCTGTAATATGGGAATAAGAGTACTTCTCTTGTGAGGTTAAACTGAAAATCATGTTAGCTAACTGTGAGAGTAGCTGGTATTCTTTAACCTTTCTTGACAAATTGGTTTCTTTTAACATTTTCTCTCTCCTTTTATAACCTTTCATTTCTGCAGGAAGCAGGAGAAGAAATATTTTTCCCTGACTACCTCATTTTCTATTTATTTTATTATGACGTATTAGATATAATGGCTTCCTTCTTTTAAAACAAAAGCTAAATATTATGACTTATGTCTTAGAACATAATGACAAAAATAATAGCTACCATTTTGAGCACCTTATTATTTGCTAAACACTGTACACTCCATTTTAATGTATATGTACAGAATATATATGAGGTAGGTGATATCAATATTTGCACTTTATAAACAGAAAGAGGCATGAAATACATTGGACAAAGTCATTGAGCCAGACTCCAGGCCCAAGAAATCTGACTTTAGTCTCAATGACACAATTAGCTTTTTCTTTGTTTCTCACCTATGTGTTTTGATTAAGAGGCAGTTTACCATAGTGGTTAAAACACAGACTTTGGAGTCACATGACTCCTGACTCTGTCACTTATTGGTGTGTTTTCTCATTGTTGTAATATATATTATGATATATTTTAATTGTTGAGTGAATTAAATAAGTTAATAGGTATAAAATAGCATGTGGTGCATAATAAGCAATATGCTGTGTTATTATTTCTTCAGTCTCTTTCAAGAGGATTTTTATTATCTTTTGAGAGGTGTGTGTGTGTGTGTGTGTGTGTGTGTGTGTGAGATTTAAGAGTTGTGAATGTGGTCAACATTTTTTTTTTTCGAAAATAAAGCAATGGTATGCTAAGATAGCTATAAACAATAATCCCCTGTTGGTAGTAAGGATATCAGATTTCTTGAAATAACCATTGTTTCTTTTCAACTTGAATTCTTAAAGCTAGGGTTGTTATAAGCATACTTACACCATAATAAGGTTGCAACAGAAGTCATCTGTGTGTATGTCTCTCTTCCATATTATACTGAATACTTCTCGTTATCTTTATATCCTAGGAGTTCAAAATACTAGAACCTGTAGTAAGCACTCAGTAAATGCTCTGTGCTGTTTCTAATACAATGAACGACATTGTCAAGTGCTAAATGCAATTTAGGATTACAGCAACAGGTAGATAAATGTTCATCATCTAAAGTATACAGTGTTTCATCACAGTACTTTATGAAATAGATGAGAAGAGCCATTTCCTCCATTTTCCAGAACTTTTTTTCCTCCAAGAGACATGAGACAAATGTGATTATAATTGGATATAACATCGTTTTGTTAATTTAATTTTAATAGTTTAAGTATGGTACAAACTACAAAGGCATGCAAATTTAATCTCACCTGTGAAGGTTTCCATGCCAAAATGTGTAGAAAAATTAACTCGAATTCAATGAAATTGATAAGTTTTTATTTATGTGACATTCATCTGATTTTCATAATAAAAACAACAGTGAGCCTTTTCTAAGTGGATTAATGTAATGGACTCACCATAATTTTAAAATTCAAACATTAAAAATATTATAGGTACTTTCTCTAAAGTAGTCTTATAAAACATATCTAGGATCTAATAAGCTTATATATATCTATAGGATCGGGGAACATGTTGAACTTGACCACAAGAATATAATCCGCAAAATTCAGACTGAGATAACACAGTAGCTAACCAATAACCAGTCAACATCTCTGTTCCTCTTCAAAAAATAAGTGGCAAAATAAAAATAAGATAGAAGACTTATAGAATAAAAGAGAATTAACCATCAATTATCATGTTATCATATATAAAACTTATTTAGATTTTGTTTTAAAAACATAGAACAAATCATTACATGTATGCAACTATTGGAAATATGTACACCGACTGGATATTTGATGGAATTAAGAAATTAGTATTAATTATTTAAGAATGATAATGGTGTTGTGGTTTGGTTAAGATAGTTCATATTTTATAGATACAAGTAGTAAAATATGGATGAAATGAAATCGTATCTGAGATTTGCTTCCTCGTGTTTGAAAAGGAAGGAAGTGGACCGAAGAGTAAGTAGGGCAGTTTGCTCTTGGGATGACAGTTGTAGGGACTGGCTAACATATGCATGAGAACTTATTATACTATTTTGTTGAACTTCGTGTGTATTTGAAATTATCCATGGTAAAACGAGTTTGAACACAAATAGATTTACTTTACCTTTATCCATTTAATAGGCTTGAATTAATAAATTAAAAAGTGGAGGCACTTTAATCAAACTTTTATGGGGTAGTTCTAAAGTAACTTAGTGTTTGATAAACTTAGTTAAATGGGTTTTATGATTGATAAAGTTAATATGTTTTACTCCTGATTTCTTTATAAAAGATAAATAATTATAAGCTATAGCAAATTGATCTTACACCACGTCACAAAATTTTTAGAATCTAAAATATGAAGAGAATTTTCAAAGTGATGTTCATTTGCACAAATTTTCAAAGTGATGTTCATTTGACAAATTTCATAATATTATACTACACAAAAATGTAGGAAATCTGCTCTGTTCTCAGAAGGGGAGACAAAAATTGGGCCAAACTTTACTAAATGAAAAATCTTAGAAGGCAGATAAATACGTACATAAATAAATAATTGCAAGCCAAGAGCATAAGTATAATAGAGCTGTATTTTGAACACAGAAAGATCGTGATCAGTTCAGCTTGGGTATTATTATAAACATCAAATAAAACATTATATGTAATATATAATATATAAACATTATATGTTATATGTCCAGCATTTGCTTGTGGTTATTTAAATCATTAAGAAAGGAGATATTGTCAGCAACCTTTCAGAAGTAAAAACTTTAGAGTAAAATTTGTTATTGACCAGTATGTATAGGGACCTCTTTCAAAACATAGAAAATAAAAATCACCATCAAAGAATTATAATTTGTATGCCAAGTGTGTCTGATTTTCATTTAATGCAATTCACGCTCATTTAATTTGAAGAATTTTGAAGCTAAGGTGAAAGAAAAGTGTCCTACACACTTAATATACTTTCATTTTAATTTCATGCTTAACATAAATACCTTAGACTAGAACAAGATTTATAGTGTGCTTTGTGTCTGCTAAAAGATGGAATTGCCTTAGATTTCACCATGTTATTTTTCTTGACCATTGTGTAGTCAATATCAAACTGCTGAAAATCAAATGTTTTGAATACTTAAACTTAAATATATGATTAACATTGTTCCTGTGCAGATTTGAGAATCTTTTAAAAGAGTTAATTGATTTCTATGCGTGTTAATGGCATTCAAGTCACCCACTTATTTAATAATTTTTAAGGTCAGAGAGACAAAAGAATCAATAATATGGTGGATTTCGTGGAAAAATGGTATGTATATGATATTTATATAGAGATGCATTGTACTAGCACTCGTTTGAAAAGAAATTGTGCTATTTCTAAAGATATATTTAAAATCTTATATTTACCTGGTATAATAAATATCAGCAATATCCAAGTGAAATAACTAATATCATTAAAATAGGCAAAGTTTTTTGTTTGTTTGTTTGTTTGTTTACAATTATTGCAGCAACCCACTTAAGTGAGGTCCTCTTTGTTATTAGTTACACTTTAGCAACATGGACAGAATGTTCCCCAAGGTCAGGCACAGGCTCACAGTAGGTGCTCCAGAAATTCTTCATGGAAAATGAAAGCTCTCGGTGTGGTCATATAAGATTATATTTCATGTATCCTCTGCCTGCATTTTTAAAAATCACTGTCTCCATCTCTGTTTAAGTGAGAGAGAGGCCTGTAATTACCAACTGTCATTTTGAATCATCTATTAACCCCTCTCCAGCCATTAAAGTAGTTAATTGGGCTTCTAAGTTACTTTAATAGTAAACAATCATATCTTTCTTACCAGAGGCAGGATAATGCGTTGATTACATTTTGGAAGTACATTAACCATTTTGAGCCACTCAGAGAATGGGAGCAGGCTCATTACCAAATGGACTGAAAGTGTTGCTTTTCTCTGGAAGGGTATGAATTCTGTTGCTGTAATTGCAGGCTTTTAATGCATTTTTTAACATGCATTGTGATGTAGTAATATTATGCCTGATTTTGACCTAACCCAGAGAACTGCATATAAAATATATAGCATAATTCATCTAAGTAGAACAAGTTAGATGTGGATTGGGTAAAATCTTGGTCTCCCTGAAGAATTTCTCTTCCCCCTAATGAGGAAATGATTACTCCTTTAGAGTGAACTTACTGTTTTGTCTGATCCACAGCCATTTTTTTTTTTAAACTATAAGTAAATAAATAAAACAGTAGCAGCAACAATAATCTCCCATTAAGGGAAGGAGGAAAGATGACCAAAGGTCACCTATGAACTAATATAAAACTCCTAATTAATTACATGATGTCACCAACTAGTTGTGTGTGTGTTTTCCCCCCCTAGTTCTCTATTTTATTCTATTGAGGTAAATTATACTTCCAAGAGTTTCCAGTGTATAAATGACTTCAGAAAATTCTGGGGTCATATTCCTTTTTTTTCACTTATATGACCTGTCAGACTTTCAACCAGTTTGGCCAGGGGAAAATATTTCTAAGAGTGACCTGAACTGATTTGCATTTCACATAGAATAAATAGAAAAAAAAGACAGATATTGTGTCAATGAAGTATGAATATTAAATAACTTCATTGTAAAATATACTATGTGAAAAGATGAACTCCTTAAATTGCATATCCAATTATTCCCAAATTAATTGAAAAGGTATTAAAAGTTATTAGAATATTTCAGATTGATAGATACCAAATCAAAATATACTAACAGAGAAAAATTATTACTCTAAACAGAATCCTAAAGTGGAGCCTTTTTTTATACAATAAATTGTTCTGAACAGGTTTGTGAAGTATTATACATGTTAAGTACACCAGATGACTTTTTTGGGGTGGATTGAAATAGTGCATGATTGGTAAATGGAAGAATCTTTTTTTGTGAGATGAATAATCACATCCTAATGTATTGTTAATATAATTTTTCAGTTTTTATATTGAATATAATGCATGTAGAAAATGGAATAACAAAGTAAGAATATATGTATTATATTATTATTATACATATTTATAGTATTACGTTTCCCCAAAGGGAAGAAATATATGTGATGAGCCTTTTCATGAATTTGGACACTGAACAACTGTCAATTAAATAGTACGTGCTGACCCCTCCCACTAGTTTATCACTTCTTGTTTACCTCAGCCACTTCCTCTTGACACAATCTAAAAGGCCACATTTCTTTCCACAGATAATCACTCTGAGCCATATGGTAGCTATCTCCTCATTGAGACTGACTAACATAAATGCAACTACCATTGTTGAAAATGTTATCAAATATTGTGGAGTCATTTTTCTGAATAGATTCTATATGTTTTTAATAAGTAATTACTCTGTGTTACCCTCCGTATGTTCTGTGTCACATACTATATAATACTAAAATTTAAAGTTTCACCAGTTTGTTTTCCATGACAAAAGCAGCAGATGATACTTTTGGCTAAATATTAAAATAAGATACTATTTTCAGTAATTTTAAATTTTCCAAGCTAGCATTGTCAGTGTTTTCCAAAGTCTGTGGTAACTTGATAAGTAGGTTTATTTTTACTTTCCAAAAAAGATCCAACCTAAATTAATCATGTATAAATTGACATTCCTCTCTCATGAGGAGAAAAGATCTATATCTGTATTATCTAATCCATATCTGAAATTCGTCTTGTATTACTATCAAATTTTAAAGTGTCACTAAATATCAGTATTTCCGTATACTGCAATGGAGGTAGCAATATTTGTCTTCCTATTTCTTGACTTGCTTATGGCTATTTCTACTTTTGTATCTAAAGTCAGCAATTTAGCACATAGTCAGGTTTGCAGATATGTGAGCTAAGAGTCCTGCAGAAATGAGACTTGCTATATGTGTAATCTGGAAGGTTCCTCTCCTGGTGATAAGGCTCATTTTGTTGATTATGGGTAGTTGGCAAAGAAACCTGTTATCATGTTTCCACAAACTATAACCCCAAATTTGTGGATTAAACCAGAGACGGATTTCATTTGCCACAAAATACTATTTGTTCCACTAATTGTTCTTTAATGTACTATTTCTCATTGGAGGATCAGATGCCTTCTATATGAAAAATGGACTTTGCTGCTTACGCATGATAGCACATATTACCATAGCTGAATATGCTAGATTAAGTGTCCAAGGAGGGAGTGGTAATTTTTGGGTCATTGTCACTAAGGATTCATGAAATAAATATAGCAGAGGGAGGCCGCCGATGGCTAAACCCTGTCGTACTCCTCAAGATGACAGTTCAGAGTACCAGGCAGGTAACCTATATGCCTCTAAGAGGACCGGATATAGAATCTCTTAATTTGATAATGAATTATTAACTGCCTGAGTTATTTATTTTATTCTTAAGAAATTATTCCTGTAGGACTATGAGCCTCACATGCTAAAGAATCATCTCCAGCGCAAGTGCAGGACCTTGGATATTCGGTGTTTGCTTTGTGGCCAGTTTAGGTGGACTTTGGATTACCATCGAACTGGATGGCATCACCCTAGTAAATACAAATCCCAAAGAGCACCTCTGTGAGGAGTTGTTAGGAGAAAATGCTTTCAATGCTTGTGCCAAAGTTTGCACTAGTGAATGGTATTTATCAGTCTCCCTAGACTGGTGGCTTCCCAGAGAAGCCCAGTTGATTTAGAGAGTGATATTTGATGAGGCCAAGGTCACAGTCTAGAGACCAGTTGCCTGTGGGAAAAGAAGAATTCGTGTTGTTTTGATGTCATAACCTCCTTTTTTAATCCAGATACATGATCTTGCCAATGTAAGCACTAATCACAAGCAATACTTGTTGAAAAATACAGATGTTTTAATAAGGATCACATGACTATTGCTAGATGAAAAAGCAGCTCCAAGGGTGGAATGACCCAGGGCCTGATTTTACATTTTTGTTCTGCTCCTTTCTGTTTAATAATTGGAAGGTAATTCGACCTCTGAATTTCAGATTCATTCTTTATAAAATAGAAGTAATAATTCATATGCCATATGGTCCTTGGGATAAATAAATGAAGCAATATATGTAAAGCTTTGAGCATTATACTTAGCAAATTGGTAGGTGCTAAGTAAATTATAGTTATTTTTATTTTACTGTTATTTTATTTTTGTTATAGTACTACATCATGCATCAGTTTCAACTTCGCATACCGAAGATGATATATATGCTCTCTCTTTACAGGATTTTAGAGCAGTATCTTTTTAAAAAAATCTAAACAGTTATATTTCAATATGAACATGATGATCTCAACAAAAATAATGAGTACCAACTTTTTGCCAACAGCAGTGGAGGATGCAAAGGAAGACAAAATGTAGTACTCTGGAGAATCTTCCAGTCTATTTGGGAAGACAGGCAGTGTGTATAAGTACTTTACTAATTTTCTTGGGCTTAGATGTATAGTATTCATGATATATGATCTCAGCTACATAGAGCAATAGAAATACGTGTCATATAAAACAATCAGAAAATGCAAATGACATTTGAAAAATAAGCTTAGTAGAGAGCTTCCGAACAGTTGAGCTACAGGAACATGTAATGTACTTCTAATGTGGGGTAGGGTATAGTTGGATTTTACAATATAGTTTGTTTACAATCCAATACCATTCTCCCACCTCCTCTCCCATCATAAATGCTGTTTTCTCCTATTTATTTTGCTCGCATAGAGAGACAGAGTAACACTTCTTTCTTCAGATAACCAGTGGTTAGTTTGTAGAAGTCATTTCTTGTTCTGCAGACCATCCCAGGGTGTGGAATATACCACCCTGCACTTGCCTCCACCCCACAAAAGGTGTAAGAACACTGATGCTCGTTGCTCCAAGAATTGCCTTTGTCTTGGCACAATGTGACAGACTATTCATTAGATGTCACTTCACTCAAACTTAGTTTATACAACAAACGCATCTAAATAACTGCAAACCCATTCCGAGTGAAGCTGAGCACACGGAGGGATGTGGGCAATGAAGATATCTTCTTTGTGCGATGAACATATCAATAATTCAAAACTCCATTGGTGCTTTATTTTTTTTCCATTTTATCTTATGTACCCTATGAGAACTTTGGTTCAATGCCAAGGGTATTCAAAGGGTTCCATCTAATCTTATAAGCAAAAGTGATTTTCATTATGTAAGTGATAATGAGTTGCAAGGGTTATTGTTCCTTTTTGAACTCCATGATGTAACTATAAATATTCTAATGGCATTTCCCTCTCTTTCACTACTTCATAAACAATTTCTGGCTAACTTCAATTGTATTTGCATTTTAGATGATAAATTTGGTATGTCTAGTGAACATTAAATCTACAATTCAGTTATATGGATTTCAACAGTTACTAAATTCTTACTGTGAAATTGTAAACTAGACAAAGTATAAAATGTTATTTGTTGAAATTTTAATTTTTTCTGGGACAGCTTAATTGCTTATGTCGATGTGGGCTGCTAGTCTAATGTTCAGTTGCATCTCAATGCTTTGTTTCTGCAAATGTTCCTCTCACTCTTTGGGTTCTAACCAACAACTATGATAAAAATAATAAATTTCTATTTTTATAAATGTTATCATCTATCTTGTACTTTGAATATATAGTACAAAACATCACTGAAGCAAGGAATGATATTTTTTTTCCTCTTTAGTCTTACAGATAATGAATGTAATGAATTGGATACAGTAAAACAATGCTAATTCAGACTAATTGTGTGTAGAATTTAATAAAGAAGTAAAAAACTTTATAAAGAACTTTTAAAGTTTTATTTCTTTAAAATATTTAACATAACTTATAGTAATATCTAATTGTCATTATACTGATTTCATATACTAGTTTTAAAGAAAAACTATGTAAATCATTGCAGTTTACATTTATAGATACTTGAACACCAGTGTATTTCGAATTTTGAGCCAAATACTTCCCACATCTCTCCTGCCCACTCCAAATCCTTCTATTTTCACCGTTATATTGCCTCAAACTTTTAAAAAACAGGTGATGTAAATATTTAAAGGGTATAAATATATGAGATTAAAAATCATTTCTCATTTATTACTTAGTTCATTCAACAATATTTTTTTTGTACATGCTATAGTCTACTAAATCATAACAAGTAGTTTGATAACCAGATATTTTCTATATCCATGCCAAAGTGTTCATGGAATTTTTAAGCTTATTTTAAAGGAATTCCAAGTATAAAATATTTCTTAAGCTACATAATGATTTATTTTAATTATTGATATAAATAATGGATTTATATAAACATTTTAATAAGATCATACAAGGGTATCAAAGTTATTTGATTTGGATATTAGTTAAATATATTTTTATTAATTACAAACTTTTAAAAAAGAGATAGACTTTTATAATTTCTAAATTCCTTAACAGAAGCTATATGAGTTAATAATTTTGTTCTTGATGATAGAGACTATATGTATATAATCAGGCAAGCTAAACTGATTAAAACATATAGCTGTTTATCCTCTGAAATATATCATACATGGCAATATTACACACAAATAAAATGAGTTGTATTTACTTTCCTGTAGTGATACTATGGAAATGATAGTAAAATTGTTTCTGGTTTTCTTTGAGAAATCGCTTCAAATTTTAGTCAATTAGTACAGTATATAAGCTTCTTAGGCAATAATGGGAAGTACTTTTATGGCCTTGGAAAATCAGCTCTCAGCCCTGTAATGGTCTTTACTGACACAACTCTACAGTACATTGGAAATGTTTTTCTTTTGCCCCTAAGGTACATTTGTAGTTGAAGCCTAATAAGAAAATTGAGAAGTTAGGTTTTCCAATTTGCAGTAAGATAAATATACATTAAAAGTAGAGTTTAGTTAAATTGGTTTAACATGTTTCTATTTTCTAACCATAAACGTAGCCTCAGGGGAAAAATCTGCATGAAACAAATCATAAATTGCATTTGAGAGCAGTGTGTGTGTGTGTGTTGTCAAGTTGAACTCTGAGATCTGTGTAAAATGTGAAGGAGTTGAAAAAACAGTGAACTCTGAAGGATTTAAATTTATGTCTGGCACTTACCCTTTCAGGGCTTTGGTTTATTCATCTGTTTGATACAGTGCCAGGCTTGGGATTGAATAAGGCCTAAGGTGGTCTCGAATTCTGGTCTATGGTAGGGTTGGAAGGTAGTTTACCATGCAGGAGTAGTAAGGTGAAAGATGAGATCAGCTACACATGAAGGCAATTTTTTAACTTTAGAGGTTAGAGCATTTCTAGAGATCAGAATCACCTAGGGTGCTTATAAAATTCACATTCCTAACTCCTATTCCAATGTGTATCTTGGGCTGTAGGGCTGAAATATCCATTTTTAACATAAACCAGTTTTTCTCAATACTGTGATTAAGACCCAGCAATAAGTCATAAAATCAATTTAGCAAATCTTAACCAACATTTTTAAATTAAAAACGAGAAGGGAATGGGATGGAATATGGTGTATGAATACGAATATATATTTATGAATCAAATATGGTTATATATATCAAAGGGCACTGCATAAAGGAAAATATTGTTATATGAAGCACCCCTTGTATGTGTGTGTGTGCATGTGTGTGTGTATAAGATAGGAATGCAAGTTTTATTTCATGCTATTTGTAGTGATAAAAGAAAAATATACAACTTTGAAAGCCACTACCCCAGGGTTCTCTTACACTATATATTTTGAGAATGACTGTCTTGAACAATGCAAATTCTAAAGCCTTCTTATCCCATCCGCTTTGAGTATAGCTAAGCTCACTTTATTAAAGAAAAGCCCTTGGAGTGTCACAGTATTTTAGATTTTAAAGGATAAAGGTGCCTTTCTTTTGGCTTTGCTGACAGTTCTATTTTTTGTATTTGTAAATTTTTATTATTGTTTCTGTTTAAGTAATCACTTCTCGCCTAATTTCCCATGCCTTTATTGTCCCAGTTCCTTAAAGCTGTGTTATAAGATGTAGGTCGCTCCCATACGATTAATCCCATGTGAGCCTGCCCTCTTTGAGGTAGGCTATCTATCATCTGCTGCTACTTTCTGCTAAACCTATCAGTCATTGGGAAGCAGTAGCATGTCTGCCAAGACAAGGCTTACTTACCTGGTTATTTTCCAACATGTCATCTTTTGGATTTGTCTGTTCTGTTAACTCCATCCTTTGAAATCTGTCTCCTTAACTTTCCTCAGGATTTTCTAGAGTAGAACCCACCTGACTATGCCTCAAATACCTTGCCATCTTTTACCAATCCTTAATTACACTCATCTGTTTGTGTGCAATGACTGTTGGTTCTGGTTCTTGCCATAATTAAATTTCCTGAAATCAGGTGGGGCTGACTTGCATTTTTTGGCAGCTATAGGAGCATCTCAGTAACAGCCATAGTAAAGTCAATGTTAATGACAAATGTGATAATAATAAATAATGTGCTCAATTATTTTATATGGATTATGTCAGTGATTTAAAATTTTGGTGTGTATCACAATGATGTTTGTTTGCTTTTTTCCTAAACAAGCAGATTATCTGAATGTGGGGTAGGAAGCTTTTGAGTATTGAAAATATCCCGTGATTGTCATGTACAAAAATATTAGGACTCACTGGATTGCCTAACTTGAATCTCTTAGCTATACTCTGATGTCAGTTCTCCCATATTAGAGATTAGGAAACTGAGATTTAAATGAATCAAACATCTTGTCTTAAATCACTGGAAGTGTGAATGGTAAAGCTTCTGTGAGCAAAGTAGGGATCTAAGAAATGTTTTTGAATTGCAATTTAAATAAAAAAGCTTAGGTACCAAATCCAAGTCCAGTAGTATTTCAGTGGAAGGAAGAATAGGTAAAGTATTTATGATATAGTTAAATCTCCTTCCTCAAAATTCTCTCAATTCTTGATATTCAGTTCTTGAAATGTGTACCCCCATGGAAGATTTTCTTAAGGCATCAAGTACTTTAATTGGATTAAGATACTGTTATCTAAGGGGAGCAGTACACTATCCAGAAGGCAATGCACAAATACTCTAGTTATTATTACTCTGGATATTCTCAAATCAGTACTTCAAAGTCACAGGACACAGGATGGGTAATTTGTCCTAGATGGTGGATGCAATATGTCAGTAGAATGACTTTAGATATTTGGGAGAAAAATAAAGAGAAAAAAAAAAGTGGCATAGGTAGTGCTAATAGGAGGAAGTGATGGTAAAGATACAGTGTTAAAAATGCTTCGTGATGCTTCCTAGTGATGGCATTATATCCGGGGATTTCCTACTTCTAAAGGAAGAACTAGTATATGATTATATGGAAACAAAGTGAGGAAAAGCAATACACATTTGAAATATGATGATAAAAAATAGAGCTATCACCAGTCAAACATGACTAATTAATTGAGGAGCAAAATCAAACACACTATTCATTTTTTTTTCCAAAGTAGATAAAGTGAATAATGAAGAATATTCATTTAAGTTTTTCTGTAATCATTTTCAAACTACATGCTATCTACTTCCAAAAGGATTTGAGATATTTTGTGATAAAATACACTTATATGATGAAACTATTAAAATTGAAATAGTACCTCAAAAACCACACAGAGAAGAATAAGTAAATTTATTTACTCTACTTAGGTTTATAAATATATGGTGATTGAGTGCTGAGATTTCTGGCAGCCAAGACAGATTGGAATTAGGATGATTTCCCATTTTTTTTTAGGATCAGAGTAGATTTTCAAGCCTACGGACATATACTGAAATTTATACGAAAATAATTTTGTGATGTTGTGAAAGCATCGGTATTCTTTAAGTTTCTTAGGTAATTCAGATATGCAGCCAGAGTTGAGAACAGCTGACCTATGTAAAACAAGGCAAAGTTTATCGGACTTTAAAAAAATGACCTAAACCAACATGGTAAAAGGTGAATTATGTATCTTTTCCTTTAGAGTTGGCTTAAATGTAACCACAAACTACAGATAATGTCCAGCAGAATTTAAATCTAAATGTATATATATATTTTTTTCTACCTCAGGAACCTCTGGAAATCCTTTATCAGAAGTGACTAAAATAATTGACTTTTTACCTGAGGACTTGTTCTACCACCACTTACTTTTAAATAAGCCTGTCTGTGCTAGAATATGCTTTAGTTATACCAGCACTCTTAATATATGAAGAAATATTATTGTCTGTTTATCAACTGTTTAGAATACAATCAAGAGGAAGCTATTGCTGATGAGTAAGAACGGAACTGTGGATCACTTAGCAACCGTGTGATCGTGGGCAAGCTGCTTCCATGGGCATTGGTTTCTTATTTACCCCATAGTGCTACTGTGACAATTAAATAAGCTTTGAATGGACACATAGTAAGCAATCAATAAATCTTAGGGAATATCACTATGCATTTTAAGTACAGACACTATCAACTATATCATTAAGAAGGCTTTGCCTTTTTACAATATGTCTTGGGAAATGCTGGGAAATGTCTGCTACTAATTACTGATTACCCCCTAGAAAGATTTCTATTTCTATTGATCAGTCACTACAGTGTGTGTCTCTTGCTCAGCCATGTACCTCTGTTTTATTTTGGGGTTCTCTTTCAAACCGAGTAAAGATTATACACACATGCACACACATACAAACATACATACAGATAAATATATATATATGTATATATACACACACACACACATATATGTATACACACACACACATATATGTATATCTCACCTCTAGTTAATTCAGAATCTACAGATATAAGCAATTGTCATTAAAAACTGAAGTTAAGCATAAAAAACGCCATGCCGAGATGATTTTGTTTCCTCTAGAATGAGTTAACTTAATTACATGATTTATTATTAATATTATTTCTTGATACATGGAATGCATATAATGAGATGTAAGGTTGGAAGCACTGCTGAGTCAAACATTTTAATAAGCTATAATGGATTTCAGAAACAACAGGTACCCAAAGTGTTGTTATTTTGGTGCTTTTAAAGTGAAAATTAAGATATCAGATGTATATAAAAGATGTGTGTGCGGGGGAGAAAGGCCATAGGTTTGAAAAAGTCATAAGGTAAAAAATAAACAAAAAACCTAAAACATATTATTTTAGATATGGCTCCCCAAATATCTTCTAAATATGAAATGTAAACAGGCTTTAAAGGCCAAATGATAGTAGTGATAATAACACATGATTGTCTTATGATGTTATTGCCTCATGGTTTTACCTGTTTTTCTCTCATATTTCCAAATGTTTCTTATAAGCTTAAGAATTCAATCTTTTTTTTTTTTTCTCAAGGAGGTGGTAAATTAAGTAAGTCACTCTTATGGCATTTAATATTGAAATAATATCTGGGAAATGTTAGATAGTTTAAGTTACAGTCTCAAATTATGGCTGAAAATTAAATTCCAGTCATGTTTCTGACTACCTGCTCTGCCCTACTTCGAAGAATTATTTTCAAGTCCTCATGTTAGGGTCAAGTTATGAAGATCCTCATTTTCCTAAAGAATAATAAAATGCCAACATACTTACTTATTATTTTGTAAATTTATTTTTCTTCTTTTTTCTGAAAAGCTCAAGTTTTTATAGAAAGAATTCATCCTCCTCAAATGTTTGTTTGTTTGTTTGTTTGTTTTGTTTTGTTTTGTTTTAGTACAAAAATATAAAACAGAGTGGAAATAAGAAAGATCATAGCAGACAAGAGGCAATATCTACAAATATAATGACTCCAGTTAGGCACCAATTAGGATTTATTAGCTCTCTCCAGTGTAGATTAGGCTATTCTTGAAAATCGAGACACTCATTATCAGGTTGCTGTTGTCGTCGTTGTTGTTTTACGCTAATGTGGTGGGAAGAACTCACTTCTTCCAAGTTCATGATTTTTGTTTTAAATTCCTATATTAGCTCCCTAACTCTTTGGCCTATAGACACAGTTTTGGGCTCAATTCACCATTATCATTTATAGAACACTCTGTACTGTAAAATCTCTTACTTATAAGACCAAATTGGATTTTCATTTCATCTTTAAAATGCAGAAATTATCATTTATATTTACAAAAGGCGAATTGTGGCTCAGAAGAATTAAGTCAATGGCTCAAGTGTATTTAACTTATATATAATTGATGTCAGGAAAATAAGTTTTTGTTTTCTGATTTGAAAGTCCATGGGTTTCCCCAAATATACTATTAGTGATCTTACAAGAGAAGACCGAAATAAAAAATTTGAAGTGGTTTTCCCCACATGGATGGGTGAGCAGAGATCTAGTTTACTTCATTTTTTTGTTTTGTTTTATCATTCATATTTGTATTATATTAAAAGACTAATAAATGAAAAAGTAAGGTTATAAAGATTATTTTAACATTTTTATCCTTACTAAACACTTTCAATATAAAATAAGAAACAAAATATATTTAAGCGTTTTATAACATAAGTATAATTATTAGAATTGCATACTAATTCTCAATGTTCTACAGTGGGGTGATCCAGAAATGGAACACCGATATAAATTTGAATGATGACTCTAAGCTCCTTCATGAATGTAAAGCCTAAACCCAACTACTTTACTTCTCTCCCCTCCCCACCATACCTCAGGCTCCATGTCCTACTGTGTAAGTTTCCTATCGCTGCTATAACAAATTGCCAAGAAGTTAACAGCTTAAAACTATGCTAATTTGTTACTTTATAGTTCTTGAGATCAGAAATCCAAAATGGATCTCTCTGGGATAACATCAAGGTATTGGTAAGGTAGCCTTTATTCTGGAGGCTGTAGAGAAATATTTGCTTCCTTTCTTGCCTTTCATAGCTTCTAGAGGCCACTCACATTGCTTGCTGTTTGGCCCCTTCCTCTTTCTTCAAAGCTAGGGAAGGTGAATACAGTTCTCATGCGCCATTACTCTGACCTCTTTCTTTGCCCTCACCTTCTACTTTTAAGAACTCTTTGGATTACGTTGGGCTCACCCAGATAATCTAATATAATCTCCTTATTTCAAGATCAGTTGGTTAGCAAATTCTATCTGCAGTCTCAAATTCTTCTTTGCATGTAAAGTCCTCTATTCATAGGTTCCAGAGATGAGGATGTGGACATCATGGGGGTCCATTTTCTGCTGATCCCTTTCCCTTTCACTGTTTTTTCAGTCATCTGACTTGTACTAAGGAATGAAAGTTAACATCTCCTGAACATTGGGTATATTTTTCTTTATGGAAACTGGTATTTTTTTTTTTTTAACAAAGTGCAGATAAGATAAAGCAAGTGAGCCCAGGATGGCAGAGAAAATAGGTTTATCTGAGTAGCAGAAGGTTTGACTTAATAGCAGAAGATTCTGTCTCAAGAGTTAGGCTTCGACTCAGTTTAATAATTAAATGTTTAAGTGACACTTCAGAACCGTACTCCATTTGTCTGTCTTGATTCCTGTCAGATATTTTCATCTAACTAGACCATGGAAAGCTACTTAAGGACACAAACCTCCATTCCACAGAATCTATGTTTTAAAATGCATGTAGTTTCCTAAACAGATTTCACCAGGTGCAGTTTGAATGAAATGTCTAAGAAAAAAAAAAAAAAAGAAAGAAAGAAAAAAAAAATCTTCAGCATTGTTGGAGTGGATCCTAACATGCACATTTCCTTTTCATTCATTTCAGTATGGGAGAATCGATTCAGGTGCTGGTGAGTCAGGCTTCTCTATCTGTGCTTCTAAGCTTCTATGTATTTTAGGAGGTACCTTTTAAATGGTTATTTTTTTCCCTTGTTGTTGTTTATTTGTTCATTTTTTGTGTGTGATTTAGTAGTTGGATTCCTGGGCAGTCCTATAGGAGTTCCACTTGGTTTTTCAGCATTGCTCCCTTGAAGTGCTGCAGACCAACTCCAACTGTGTAGTTTAAGACATAGGTTTATCGAACTCATTCAGCTGCTTCTGGAACTTGGTGTGCAGAGGAATCATGCAAAGCAACTGAGCGGCAGGTGAACTGAGCTTTTGATGATTATCACAATAGCAAAAAGAAAAAAAAAAAAGAAAAAGAAACCTTTCCTTGTATTCTGTGAGTGCTTTTGTGTGATTAATCTACACTTGCCCAACGGAGCTTAATACCTGAATTTGCAGCATGTAGATTTTTCAGTACAGTGGTAGGAACAAAGCAAATGCTTAATGAATCTTTGTTGGATTGAATGTCATTGTGAAGATAGTCTTTTTCTCATTAGTTGCTTGTCAATATCCTCTTTTCCCAACTAGGACTCCCTCTGCCTTCTTGTTTCTCTGTGTGTGTAAACACAGAAACTTACAGGGGACTAGGTAGGGTCTAAAATGAATTGGGAAGTAAAATCCAATCATGGCCCAGCATGCTTTCACCATTCTGTCTCACACAAGCCTTGCAAAGCTCTGCTGTTAGAAGCATACATTTGAGAAATGAGTGAGATCTCAGAGCCTGTAGCACACAGTAGGAACACTCGACACTTTTATGTGGTCAAGTCAAAGAAAGAATCACAGAAGAGGTGGTTTCAGAGGATAGGGAAGATGTAGAGGAGCATATTCAATTAAGTTGATATTCCAGAGAATGTCTTCATTTTTTCACAAAGATATTAAGCCCGAGGAAACCACACCATCTTGGTAGTTTTTCATAAAATAATTGACTAAAATGTTTGATTATTATGCATGTTTTTGTTCATGATTTTGTATGATGAGTAAATGCATTCCATGATGCATTAATATTTGCAATGTCACGCAATGTACTAAAGAATTTCTTCATTGGTGAACAAAGTCAACTTTAAAATCATTGTCTTTAACCATTTATTCCCTGACCAACACACTTGTCTTATTACAGTTTCAGAGGATTAAGAAACTGAAAAAAGTATTAAATATCATTGGCTATAATTCCTTCATTTTAAAGTTGAAGATGCTAAAGCCGAAAGAGTAATCTTTTCTCCAGATTTTACATTTAATATCAGAACTGGTACTGGTACTGAATCCAAGTTTCCAGACTCTCCAGAGTTTTTTCTAAAAAGGACCAGGAATATCAAGAAATGTTAATAAATAAATGACATTTGAATAGAAATTATTTTCAAGGTACTGTCATTGAAATAGGGGTGCAATGGATAAACACTGTTTATGAGGACTTACGTACTAGTTGAAAATCCACAAAAATATTTTTAAATGATATAATAAAAAGTAGCTTTTTTACATTTGATTCTTTACAGTTTTGTTTAAATTTTTTTAAATTACATTTCATAAAGTAGGAAAATTGTATGAAATTCAATTTTTTGTTTTCATAAAAAATGTTTTCTTGGCACATGGCCATGCTGATTCACTTATGTATCTTCAATGACTATTTTTGCTCTACGACAGCAGAGTTAGATATTCACAGAGACCTATGACCTACGAAGCCTAAAATATTTACTTTCTGCCCTCTACAGAATCAGTTTGCCAATCCTGGACTAAGTTCAATAGAATTTATCAAAAAGAGCAAAAAACAGAGCAATTAAACAATTGTGTTCACAACATAGAGGGTCCACAGTTTGTGTTTTAGAGCATAATGGGTGTTAAAATTTTTCAGAAAAAAATGTTTGTACACATTTACTAAGAATTTTAAGCTTTGGCTATTCTTTTTCTTGACATTTTTCATCAGGAGAGAAAATAAGAAACCTATTTCTATTTTTAAGTTAGAGTAGTTCTCGCAGTAGTTTAAATATTAAAATTTATTTATTTTTTCTCATTTGCAAAATCAGTATGTTAATATGACCCACGTAATGATGACATGAGAAATGACAACGTAAGTAAAATGAATAGCACTTTCTTGGCACATAGGAGCTACTATTTTAATTCTGTCATCATTGTTCTTTGGCAGCATTAAATAATTTGTGATCTACTAGACTAAGAACTATAAAGTATCACCTGCATTCTTAGTTTCCGAAGTATAAATGTGAACAAATATGTCAAAATATAATTGCATACAAGTCAAAAGAAATAAATAGTTATTTAACTTCTTCTTCCCCAAATGAGTATTTTAATTAACTAATCCAAATGTCTCAACATGTTCCTTTTTAATATCCTTTCATCTGCTATTGACTTGAAAGAAAAAAGGCAGTTTGAAGTATGGAGGAATCTTGAAATGTCAGCAAAGGAAGGCAACACTAAAAAGTTAAAAGACCTGATTAAAGTTTGTTTGAAGGTTCTGCCAGATAAATTCCAACTAATGCACTATGGAATCCTAAATATGTTTGTTCAGTAGCCACTAACACCAGTTGAAAACGTTTGCATTTTGCAGAGTAACCAAGTGCCAGTTCACTTGCAAGGTAAGATCTCACAGTCTTGGATAGCTCCTTTTTAAAAATAAAATGCAGCTCTCCTTATAATACTGCAATGTTCCCCTCCACGACTGTTTCAATGCTTTATGACTGACAAAGAAAGTCATTAGAAGTCTGTTTGATGGACATAACTAAGTGAATTGGGAGGAAGGGGGGGGGTGGAGGAAGCGCCTTCCCATTCAAAAATAATTGATGTGACTGAGACAGCTGTATGTGAGTTCCAGATAAGGAGATTTACGGAGAAACAACTGAAGCTAAAAAGGAAGGTGCACATTTAAAGTTCCCAATAAAGTTGTCTGTAATACACAGAGCAGTATTCAATAGAAAGAGATTTAACCTGAAGTTCTTTCCACTGGCATCCTTAGGGTCCTATCCTCTTGCAAATAAAATCCCCATAAAGGCAGCGTCGCTAGGTTGTAAGAAATGAACTCCAAGAGGAAAGTTTCTGCACTCTTACATCAGTGCTATGTATTCTCTTTTACTGTAAGTGTTGTGCATAATACGATATTCTCGATGTTCAACTCTTCTTTTTCCTTTTCTAAAATTAGCCACTGCCCTATGAGAGAAAACAATCCATCTTCATTGTGCAGATTGCGACTTAGATTTTGCTAACGTAACCAAATATTTTAAAGTATGTGTGATTACGGGATGTGATATTTGCTTTTATGCTGTGATGTGTACCTTTTGATTTAACAATTTAGAATGGCTAAAAATAAAAGCATTATTATTATTAGTTTTGAATACGCATCAGTTTTCTATTGCTTTTCTTAGGAACTATAAATGAAATTAGTGACAACATTTTTTTAAATAGGTAGAATCGAAAATGTTATACATATTTTGCAATGATTGTGTTCTGAAAACAAAATAGCATATTGATGTTAATTTCAAATTTAATTTTATGAACGGTGCAGATTGTAAACAGTATATGTTATTATATCAGCACTTTCAAAAAAGAAGGGTAATTAAATGGTTCTCTGAAATTAAAAAAATAAATAAATAAATGAATAAAAAATGAGGCAGTTATATTTGTAGTTCAGGTGACCATCATCTTTTTAGACATTAAGAAAAATACTTTTTAGAAAACTGTTTTAATCCTCTAATAAATTTGAACATGCTGGATAAGAACAAGATGAGATCTTTCTGCTAGTCAGTATTTGAAGTGACCTCTAAACCTGTTATATTGCCAAGATTTAGGTTTATCGTTTGGTAATTTACATTATCACATTCCAACATAATTCATGGAGATATAATTTTACAAAAAAAAAAAAAGAACCATGTTTTCCCTCCATGAATGCCTCACTCTTTGAAATAATGTCATTAGAACACAAGCCTTATTTTTGTAATCCAGATATGTTCTAACTCCCCTCCTCATCTAAGCAAGCTGTCTTTTTCCTGATCTCAAGTTCAGCAGTATACTGGTTTTAGCATCTTTTCAATTAAAAAGAAAAAGAAAAAGAAATATTAATGAGCCAATGCATTTATTAAGTATGTTACATTGTACACCCCATAGCACCCGAATTAAAAAAAATCATATTCGCTATGTTTGTCCTTTCAAGGCTGTGAGATTGATTTTACATGGAAATGATTACTGCCATCACACATCCCTCATGTTGGGCTCACCAGAATTTCCAATGAGGAGAGGCTAGAAAGAGGCAGCCATCCTCATGGCCACCCACAGAGAGCGAGCGAGAATGGAAGGCAGAGAGGACCTCTCCATTAACAGCTTTTCCTATTCCCCAAGTGACCTCTAAATTTCTAGAAAATAAATCATATGAAATTATATTAAGAGTGGGGAATGCTGGTTCCCAGTCTATTTGTAGTTTAAAGCAATGTCAACTCTAAGCATTTCCATGTGCTGAGCACTGAGATGACAATGAAGGCGCATCCAACCCTGCAGGGATTGTATAGTACCTGGTGTTAACTTTTAACATATTTGTAATGACCTTTAAAATACCTGGGCAGGCCCTATAGTAGAGTGTGTCTTGAAGTAAAAGTGTCCAGTGTGCTGTAATGGAGTCAAAAACTAGTTGATGAATACCATTCTAGAATAATAAACTATCAAAATGTTTATATTTAATAAATAGTTTTTTAAAAATTTGTTAGTGTATGTATATGTTTTACAAAGAACTTGTATTTAGAACAATAAAATCTTGGTACATTAATAGGAGAATTGTGTTTGAAATTTCATAATTTTTTAAAAAATTCCATTTAGAAACATTGTGAATTACTGAGATAGAAGTGTGTGTGTGTGTGTGTGTGTGTGTATGTATGTATTTTTTTTAAGTAAAAAAAACTAAAACATATGGGTGATAGTTCTCGTTATATAGCTGTACAGCTGTTGCTAGAGGTATAATGCCTTTTATAGTATATGTCTTTGAGGGAGCTGAAGGCTCTTTTTATAAACCATCTCATTATTTCCCTGGAAATTTAAGTTAGTAAGGGGCAAGTATTATTATCTCTGTTTTATAGACCCTGAGCCTAAGGCATAAGAAACGAAGGTCAGATAACTTGTCTGAGGTCAATAAGGACTCAATAGAGTTCCTTGGGATAGAATCTTTTTATTTTTCTATTATTTCTAGTATACTATTTTGTTTCTCATTTTTACACACACACACACACACACACACACACACCCCATACAAGCGTGTTCTCAACATCTTTGTAATTTTATTTTTAATTTTATTTTTCTCTTAAGTCTCCTTAATTTACTTATCTTCTCTGATTTCTTTCATTCGCCAACCACCTTACATTTTGAGGCACTCTTTTTTGCTTGTGTCTTTAAATATTTACCTTAAAACTAAATATTTTTCAATGCGATGAAGAAAGACAAAAATATAAATAAATAAATTAAATTCAACACAATTTTTTTTTCTTTTAACTGTGATCTTCCTTTTCTCATATGACATTTTAAAAATATTTTCTTCATTTTTTAAATTTCTCCATATATTTACATGCTGGTCTTTTACTTGCTTTAGTCTAATCTCTTAGAATTGTTCTCGAGAGTTTAGAGATATGAAATAACCAGGAGAACCTTCTAAGGGGTGAACTCAGTGGACACATGGTAGTCAGCAGTTTTCTCCATATCTCCGATGCCTTTGATCCTATGGGATTTTCTTTCTTTCCAGAAATGATTGTCTTGCTTGGCTTCTGAGTTTCAAAAGTGACATGGTTTTCTCATCCACCCTCTTTTTTATCCTTTGCTGATAGCCTCAAATATGGAATCTGTAATCAGCCCTCAAGTACAAATTATCTATCAAACTTCATTCCCAACCCACAAATCTGTCCTTGGCAATGTCTTCCCTAACTCCCAAACAGGTTTTGCAGTATCTTTTTAATGCCTCTATTTTGTTGGAAACTTGATCACATTATATTTTGTTTGTTTTATATAGCTTTAAAATATTTATTTTCTTAAATGTGTAGAATAATTGTTGAAAAGCCTTACAATCCATAACATGTACAAAACAAATGTAGGTATAGTGAAATAATGACTGAATCCAGTCAGCCACACAGGCCTGCTTTAGAATGGCCTTGCTCCCCATTCTCGTTGCTGTTTCTCCGCAGCTCACTCTTTCTTAGCATAATCCTCTGCCTTCAACGTATCTTCAAACTCCTTTTTTTTTTTTTTTTGGAAGGGATTGCCAGGTCACGTCTTCAATTTCACCCTTATAATTAGGTTGTTCATTTGCCTAACTAAAATCTTTGATTTCCGCTCCCTCCTGTTTATGTCTCACATTTATCACACTGAAAATTTTGGGGGCGATTTTCTTGGAGACCTCTTTCTTTCATTCCTTATTCAATTTCGAGCATATCTTCACAGTTTCAGAGAACTAGAAGGCTGATTGATACTCTTCCTTAAGCTCATGCTTTTTTCTCTTTTAGAAAGACTAGTTTGCCCTTATAGGACATCAAATCGTTTATTAGCAAAGAGAAAAATGCAGAGCTCAGTCAGACACCTCAGGTCACTAGATTTCTTTATGTTCATATTTGTACATTTCAAGATGGAACCAGGGTTCTACTGACTCTTCAGGGAAATTCTATGGCCATTTAAGGGATGAGCTGTTTTTCCTGGAGCAGTGTGGTCTTCTCAACTTCTTTCCATATGTTCTTTCAGTGGTAGGGCTTCTCCTTCCTCTTTGTGCTTTTTCATGACCTGGGGGATCCTATGAACTACTGATATTCAGTTCCACAAGGAACACTGATTTCATCAGTGGAATTAGTATTGGTACTAGGTTTATTCATAAGTGCTCTGGGTCACGCTAAGACATACCTAGGCTTGAGAATCACTACTTAAACTATGCTACTTCGGAATATCAGTAAGTAACAAAGTGACAGTTACATATGTAATGCAAACTCATTTTCCCTGCTACACAGTTGACATAAATGCTTTGCATTTCTGCTTTAGTCAATATTTCTGGAATATATGAATAGTATGAATTCTGTGTCATAACTTCTATTATAAAATCTAGCTTCTCAATAGATGCAACCTGATGATGAAAGATGGGATGTAAATACTTGTTTGTCCGTCCGTCCATCCATCCATCCATCCATCCATCCATCCATCCATCCATCTGTCCATCCGTCAATCCTTTCATCCAGCTACCCACCCACCAACCTATCTACTTATCTATCTATCATCTATCTTTTCATCTATATCTAAATTTATATGTCTGATTTACTATTAAACCTAAAGCTTAACTCTTAAAGATTTCAGGTTTTAGGATTCTGTACTAATTGGGTTCACATTGCCAACTTAAAAACTTTGCCTCAAGAATTTTCTTTATTAAAAATTATTAACTAGAGAAATAGTAATATAAAACTGCTATTATACTGTAGACATTTAATGGCCTATTTTAAAATTCAGATAAAAATGATAGATGGAGTATTTTATGATACACTATGTGATACTCTTTATTTTAAATTTTTATTACACATTATTTTTCCATTCATTCAGATATTTTTTAATGAAAAACATACAAAAAGAAAACATTCATAAGTCAAAGTATTTTTTAGTATACCTATTGATTACAGTATTTTAAAGGTAAAACGTGTTTTCTTCCATTATTAAGTTTAACGTGTAACCTAAAATAATTCTTGGTGATTAAAATATTCAGACAAAGTAAAGTAAAAACTTAAGAAAATAAAATGCACAGATATATTCAATACATTGAAAAAAATCATTATTTTTGACATTTTTTATTGCCAACATAACCTGTCACCTCTCTGTTATCCTAGTATTACTTTTTGTGGAACCAGTATTTAAACACAGATTCTGACATTACCACCTTCACCCAAACATCACCCTCTTTTCTATTTTTATATCAAAATATAACACCATTTGTCATAATTTCTTATCTAGTTTCTCTTTGTCAATTTATAAGTATAAATTATATATTTCTTTATTTTGAACTTTTTGCATTAGTGAAGATTGAGTCTTAAAGATGTGAGAGTCATTAATATAGAGTTTGACTCTCCCTCTCTCTCTCTGTATGTATAAAATTTATATAAATTCTTTTTATTTTGCTCTGTCTTGAAGTGATAATATGCCTCCATGATCTTGGATGTTCTTTACTAAATTTAATGTTGTCACTAAATTATTATTGTTTAGTAGTATTTAGTGAGTATCTTCTATGTGGTTTTAGGAGACTGTTAGTGGTCTCATTTCCAAGGTGAGACCAAAGACATAAAACAGATCACATTTTGCAGTAAACTGTGAGTGAACTATGGGAAAAAAAGAGCATATACATATAAGATAAAGCATGGTAAATACAAATTGATTTCTATAACTATTTAGATTAAGGTAAAATATTATAATCATACTACTGTAAAGAAATATGAGAATTATTAATGAAACAAGGATAATGCTTCAATGGAGTTTATTGTCAGTAAATTTTGTCCTATGCTGTTTGTACTAGAAATATTTTGTAATTGTTTTAAAATGCTGAAGCTCTAATTCAGCAAAACATAAAGAAGAGTATGTGCTTTAAATATTTTCCCTTTACAGTAATATTCAGCAGTTTTAAAAGTTTAGCATAAAAAAGGTTTCTATAAAGACTGTATACTACAAATAACTACATGAAGGGCAAGGTACTCATTAGAAATACCAATAAGAGACAATATAAAGGCAAGCTTTGTAAAAGCATGTGTGTCTTTAGTAAAATCGATTTATAAATTTTGGGGAAATGTCACAATGCTCTTGCTTTCCTATTATAAACCTGCCATATGTGGATATTCCTTAACATTTTAAAGAATTCTACTAGTCACAATTGTGATAAATGATTTGTACTGTTAGTATTTAAGTTATAAAATGGCAAAAAAAGTTTCTTTCCTTTTCTCACTATATTCTAGCATCATTACTTTTATACTTTATATTAAAAAGAGCCAGTATGAGTTATAGGTTTAAAAATTCATACATTTATGACAGTTTCAAATCATACAAGAGCTTAATGGACACAGCTATTGACAAGAATAACCTCAGACAAATATTACAGAAACTTTTTCGTATATTTTTTTCAAATATTACATGTGTAGCACTCACTGTCCATGCATAGCTTTAGTTTATTTCCTTAATTAATCTATTTTTTTGTTGTTTTATTTTGTAGTTGCAGTAATCTGTAAATTCCTTACACAAGAAATCTTCACTATAGCCAACTGGCAGTATTATATAACTTGTAAGGTCCAATTGGATAAAGATTTGCAACAGTTTTTTAAATACAGCCTAAAGACTGTATATGATGTTACTTTTTTAGAACAAATTATAGTCATAGTAAGTATATACAATTAAACTTTTTAAATTTATGTTTATGCCCTGGTTAAGGAAAATTTTATCTATTATTTCAATACTACCCTTAAAATTTCAAAGTCAATAGGCAATATTTTTAATATGAATATGGATTGGTTCTTAATTATTGCTTTCCCAAATCACTGACCCTTGTTTCTAAAATCTATTTGTGAAAAAGCATATCTGAAGTGAAGACTACAGAATAAAAAAAGATTGAATATGTGGAACTAACATTAATTTAGATATGTTTTAGTCAAATTGCTGTTTTCTTCTCTTTATTTAAGAAAGGGAATTTTCAGTTTTTCTATAATAAAATCTAAGTTCTGGGCATTGCCTTAGATAATATAGAGTTAACCAAATAGATGTCAACATACCATATTAACTATTTTGTACTGAATTAGTTGTCGATAGGCCTTAATGTATGTAATTTATGTATTTTTTTTAATACGATCATTTACAACCTTATATTTTAGTGACATTCAGAATCTTTTCTTTTACAGCCATTTCGTAGAGTGACGTTTTCTGTTGTGAGTCAGCCTCAGGACCCACATCAGGGGTCACTGCAGAGTTGCTATGACAGCGGGCTGGAGGAGTCAGAAACACCAAGCAGTAAGAGTTCATCAGGGCCAAGACTGGGTGCCCTTCCACTCCCAGAGGACAACTATGAAAGGACCACGCCGGATGGCAGTGTTGGTGAGGCAGAGCATATGGAAAATGGTAGGGGCAAACACGACATCCACACACATAATCACGCTAGTGAGCCGTAATAAGTAGACTTGCGAGGTCAGTCTAAAACCAAAATAAAGTAGCTGACACTAAAACTATTTTATTGGAAATAATAAATATTTGCTAAAGTGCAGAAATGCCAAATAAAGGAACATAACTATATAGATAAAATTTACTAAATTTGCACCATCATTTTAAAACAGCCTATCAGAAATAAACACATTTACAAATAAGAGTAGTAGCTGGCATGAAACAAAATAAATTAGTGCATAATACCTAAACAATAGCAACTTGAGAAAGGTCGTGTGTTATTGTTTTCTTCTATTCATTTTTGTCATGCAACTATTTCTTCAATTGCAATTGTCCAGTCTTAGTGAAAAGATATGTTGATAAACACACTTTGTTTGACTCTCTCTTCTCCTGGGTATTTAGAAAAGCATTTTCAAACCCTTCCTTTCTAGTGATAGATGAAATGGAGTCAGAGGAGAACATTGCCTATTTTGTTCTTAAAAAGATATTGTAAATGCTGTTAGAAGTCCCCTCTCACTTAAGTATAATAAGTTTTTTTTTTCTTATTTTTGTACAAGAGAACAGGAGGAAAGCAAATGATAGTATTTCATATTCTTACTCTGTTGTGAGATGATTCTCATAATTACTACAATTTACCTTCTATACATTTTTCTTTTAAGTTATAAAATTAGATTTTGATTAGCACTTAAAAGATATTACACATTGTTAATGTTTTCAAAGACCATTAGGTGATTTATTTTTTTAGATTTCAGGTTATAAGTAAATGTCTGAGAAATAGATTTATGATTAATAATGGAATGGTGAAGTTCTTACTAAGTTTATTATTATTTCAAATATAAAAAGAGATTATGTAGAGGGGAAGGAAGGAGAATTATATGCATTTTATCTTCAGTGAGAACTCGAAATGAATTTATGTCTTTCACCATCCCATCCCCCAAGTGAAGTAAGATATTCTAACTTTTTGTTATATACCAGTTTCTTAAAGATGGTATGCAAATAGAGCATATTAATGCATGAGAAACTGATAATTTCTGGAAATTTACCTATGAATATTAAAATTCAACATTAGAGCATAATATATCATGTGAGCCCAAATGAAATTATCACTAAACTAAACAATGTTAAATAATTATTTTTTTCCCACTTTGTTATCTGGATGAGACGATATGATATCAGGGTATGATATCGATAATCCCTCTTGATTAATTACCCAGAGTTTAAATGGCATTTGGCCTTTATGGCTATAAAGGCATGCTTATCTGTGTGTATGGTGGTGTGTGTTTACGTGGATGGGAGTTTGATATGGTTTTTAAGAATTAACTTTAGTATTTTTTAAATAAGTAAAAAAAAATTTGGCATGAATTGTGATGCTGATGAATATATATTTAAGGCAAATATGTTTGGAATGCTTTGCACAATAGTAAATATGAAATTTAAAATACAGTAATAATATTTTATATGTACACACGAACACACATGCACACACCTAGAAAGGCAGGGTTAATTTAAGAGCATTACTATATCTGTGACTACTTTTTGATATTATTATACAATTTTATTTGTTTTTAAAAGTACTGTCTCACTATAAAAAATATAATGTGTAAGTATTTCCTAGATGTCAACTATATTAATAGAAAAAACTTTGTACCATTGACATTATAATCACAGTTTGATGTTATTTTTATTTTTTTGTTTTTGAGTTTAAGGGGATTCAATGCCTTTAAAATAAGAAAGAAATGATAAATAATAAACATAATTATATATGGCAAACAGTTATTGGTTACTTTTTAGGAAACATACATGTCATAAAAAACATGAAAGATGAACTTGTTAAGAGACTAGCGTGTTTACTGAGAAACAGTTCCAAAAGAAGGCTTTTAGTTATTTTTATAACTACATTTTTAGTTTTGGCAACGGTAAGGGCCACTATAATATAACTGGTTTTTCCTGATTTTATATGTGACTGACACTTGAAATTCCAAGTTCAGATAAACCATTCATCACCTGCTAGCTGTGATTCATGTTAGCCCTGATCTATAGGTAATGACAGGAGATGTGATTTACTTATCCAAATGTAGCAGTTGACATTTGAATAAGAGTTTGGTTGGGTCCAAGTTTTCAGACTAACATCTAGCTGTAAAGTCCAACTGTATTGCTTGAATTCTGGTAATTTCATTTTCAATATTAATGGGTCATTCTGACATAAACAAAATTGGAATTGAAACCTGTCAAGTATTCATTTGTCACATTTAATTGGAATCCAGGTAATCGACAGTGTTTTGCTTGGTTAGGTTTTAATCAGGATTTGTATTGGATTTTCCATGAAAATACCATTTTGGATGCTGTCTTAGTTCCTAATTATTATTAAATCAAATATTTTCCTTGAATTTTAACCTACGTGAAACAATATAGTCATAACTTTTTTTGGATTAACTTTTATTGTAAAATTTAGAAGATAATTTTCAGTGCAATAATATATAACATTCTAACGTCAATGTAAACTAGGTGTAAGTTGGGACAGTTACATAAAAATAAGTTGTTACAGGTCCTGTAGTAAGGACATAACTAAATACAGAAAAAATTAAGTTGATAGGCAGGGAAATGTGTTTATGTTTTACAAAAGCTTTTATCTGCCTTCTATAATTTAGTGTAATAAACAAAATTTTATTGAGCATCAATGGGTTAATCCTTTTTATAACAAGCTTTACCTTATATTTCAACCCACATTAGTGACAGATGACAAATGAGATTTTATTCTCTTATTACCTAGGAAAAAGAATACACTGTAAAAATAAGAATAAACATAATTTCTTGAAAACTGAACTAATAATTACAATGAGACTAACATTTTGATGACTTCAAATCTGGGATACTTACATGCCATGGGTTTCTGAAAAGAAGTAATGGAAATTATACCATTAAAATATTTTATGAAAACCTTTATGAATTATACATTTATTCATGAAAAAGATCACTAATATATTTTTCATCTTTAATCATTTTATCAATATTATGATTATTTTACATTGATTCCTTGATAAAATTGGGGAAATTGGTTATTTATGATTTTATTAAAATACATTTAGTGGAATCAAATACTTTAAAATATGAAGTTCATGGTGGAAGTTGAGTAATGATAAAATATTTGATAATGAAAATGTTAAAATAATTGAAACTTACTGCAATGGATTAATAGTTCAAGTGAAAATCAAATATTAGGCTTAAAAATACAACCACATTAAGGGCAACTGACTATGCAAGAGCTTGCCCTTCTTTGAATTATGCAGGAGTCTTTACCCTTTTTCTTGGGGTGGCATTTAACAGTCTCTTCAGGTCTATTTAAATATTTATTTTGGCCCTTGCCTTCATGCCATGGTCTGTTTACTTTTTCCAAAGTCTCCTGAATCATATTTGCAAGGCTAGCTTGTCTTTGCTATGTAGTTTCAATCAAATGTAGTATTTAATATCTCAAATATATATTAAAAAAAAATACCCCACTTGACTTCTAATCTCAAATTTGCCACTAGAATTGAGTAGGTCACTTACTCCTCTGGGTCTGTTTCTAATCACCTCTAATTTACTAAATTAACTCTAAAATCTTACCGAGATTCATCAATCTGTGATGCTCTCCTTCTATCCAATTTTTTTAATGTCTTTTACTCTCTAGAACAGAAAGAAACCTTTGGGTCTCTTAGTGAGATGGTGAGTGAATTTGATAGTATGTTGTAATGTGGGCAGGGCATAAGTATTTCTAGGGCCTTACAATCCACAATCATATGTGCATTTTAATAGTAGATAATGCATGTATTACATAAATCAAAGCAGAGGACTGAGTCCAAAAATGAGATTTCTATCCAGGTGAGTGGGAATGTTGGCACCACAGCAGGCCTACAGAATAAACACTTTTACTTTCTTGCTTGACAGTGCAAACTTTGGTCAAAATAAGAGTGAACAAAAGATAGAAAACAGTACTTTTTTTTTTTTCTGTAGGTACATGGTACATTTATAAATAGTATAACATAGAAATAAATTAAAATAGGAAAATTGCAGTTAATCCATAATGCATATTTTAACAAGTTAAGTGAGGTCAGAAATTTGGCCATTCTAAATGCCTAAATAATTGTATACCCCTTAATTCTCTCAGACACTTAAAGCATAATTTTGATTTGTATACATTAATGTCTTTGAATTTCCCACTTCCAAACTTTCTTACTTTTTCAGACTTAATTGTTTTATTCATTCTTCTCACTCTACATGCTTTAAATAGTGTTTAAATTACATTGTCCTTGAAGGGTGAAACGTGGTACAAACCACCACAAACCCACTTTGCATCTGCTGTGGACTTTTTACATTCCTTTCAGAAATAAAAGTTCATTTGAAGTATTATTTGAGAATGAACCACAACTTTTACATGACTGAAAGAAATGAGAACGCAGACTAAATTCATATCTTTGTGTGAGAAAGAGGACTCTTTCACTACTTTTCTCCCACTGACCCAATTTTCAGCAGTCATCTGTAAGGTACTATCATTTAGTCAGTCGCTGTTGACTTGTGCTGTTTTCATTTAGATTGAATTACGTAGCAAGTCTGTCTCTTCCATCTTTCCAAAGATGCTTGTACACTTTTTAATGTCAAGTCCGGCAAAATTTTTCTGTAGAAAGAGACCAACGTTCCTTGGAAAGGATTCATTTCCGTGGTTCTGCACTTCATCAGGTCACCCTGTGTACCAGTTTTTGACTGAGACTGCATTTTCTGTTTTTCCCAGCCATTTGCGAAATGACTCTGTATCTTCCAAGTATCCCCAAGAAGCCCACATGCCCTCACTTCAGAAGATCCCTATTCACTTGTGCTTTTTCTTAATGATTATAGATAAAATGTAATTATAGTGATTGTCTCTAAGCGGAGTCTCAGCCAATCAAAACGTGTGCTACAGCTGTTCCAGTTTTCCAGTAAAATGGGCAGCACAATCTAAGAGAACCTAAAGAAGAGGCAACATTATGAATAAAATGTAGTGGCTTAAAGAAAAGCCGGCTTGGAAATCTAATGACATTGGTTTGAATCCTGGTTTCTCCTCTTAGTAGGAATATAATTTTCTGACCTTTTTAGCCCCACTTTCTTCAATAATAAATCTCAGAATTGAGGGAAAAAATTAAATAAAATATAGCACCTAATAATTTATAAATAAAAAATAAGAGCAACAATAATTTCATTATATTAATCAATGATAACATTATTTACTACTATTATTTAAATAATGATAAATAATTGTCATTATTATTAACTAGGTAGATTTGACCTAACAAAACGGCTTTATCGTAAAAACATTATAAAATGTTTAGTCTCACAAGGATAGCATCCAAATTTTACTGGAAAGAGTGATATTCTGACCTTGTGAATTTCTCATTTCTGTGGGGTACCGAGGGCTGAAACCCAGCAGCAGTGACTTTTAAACATTTCGAGGATCCACAATGAGGAGAATAAAAGATTCTATCCCCTGACTCTGAATCAATCCAACTCTTTGTGGTTTTTTTTTTCCATTTAAGATAGAAGAAGCCATTATTATCTTTTACATGCTCTCTCTACCTTGCTCTCTCTCTCATTTTTAATATTTTTAGATTTTATACTCAATGTTCCAGCTGAATGAGTATCCTCCAGGTGTATATTTCCCTTTGAACTGCTGCAACATACTCACATTGACAGGGAAAACAAACTGAAAAAAGTGTCCAATTATTATGCTTACTGAACTCTTAGCCTTTTCTTTTTAAATCTCAGTATTAATAATTAACACTAATAAAACATATGGCCATGTTACCCTTTTTATTCTAATTTGGTCCTTTAAAACTAGATCACTCTGCTGTACCCTTATGACATTTAAGGACAGAATGAGCTCTCATCAAATCTTAAAGTGACTTTGGAGGTCAGTTAGTGAGTTTGTTGCCTCCAGACTCACAAAGCATTTGCATATATAAATTATAGCACACTTGTTAGATAATGTATTTCATTTACATTATTTGGTTAAGAGATTATCACCATATTTCCTATAGCCTATTTTTGCTTACATATTGTATGTACTTCTTTCTTGGATTTTTTTTCTAAAGTTATGTGTAAAAAACTCGAAGTTGCTGAAATAGAATAATACTTGTAAACATCTTTAAGATGATAAAGAAACTCTAAAACTTGGCTCTTAAAGTGTAGTTAACACTCAACCTCAGAGGTCACTCCACTTGTAGAAAATCTATTTCATCTCAATATTTTTCTTTTAGAATAAAACTTTTTCTTTTGTTATCTTTTCTATTGTAGTATTTTTTTTAAGAAAAGCATTCTTTTCTTTATTAAAGCAAAGCAGATTAATATTCTTCTTGTCTCTTATTTAATGGAGTCATTATATGGTGATAAAGCTAAGTTATTCATTTTGATTCAACAAATATATATTGAAAATAAAATATGATCAAAGCTTTCTGAGGAGATTAAAGTGAATGAGAAAGAATTCCTGCTTCATGATGGAATTCCTTATGTTGGAGAGATACAACCTTGATTTCAGTGAATTCACTATAACATGAAAAAGACTAAGCTCATTAGAGTTCAGACTGTTTATGAAGCACAGAGAAGAGAAAGGAAAATTATGAAGATGAAACAGCTATACATGAATTTATTAAAACTTTATATTTTATATAAATAACATCTTGGGCTAGAAGAAGGCCTTGAAATGTTATCTTTATTGTATCTTCTCTTTTTACCTACCCATCTTCTATAGTTTCAAAGTAACTATTAAATTGACTTGAAAGCTTCATGTTGAGCGTAAGTCAAATTAATTTCTTTCAAAAAAATTTTTTTGCTATAGCTTTCTTCTTTTTTTATGCTAAACAATCAGTTAAAAAAACTCAAAAAATTATTATTGATTGATGAAATTGGCAACTAATACTAAATCCAGCTCTAAACTACAGAACAGATTAATTTTATGTCTCTGTTCTCTCCTTGTTTATAAATATGAGCAATTAGTAAAACAGTTTGTGCTTTAAATAAGGCCTTCCAAACTTAATAAGAGCCTGTGAATAATCTCTTGAAGTTATTATTACTTTTCAGAAGAATAATTGTGTTACTCACACTAAATAGATGATTAGATTAGAGTATATTGGATTAGATTAGGTTTATTTTTTGGAAAAAAACAGTTTATTACTAGTGGTTGCAAATCATTTTTGTAATTCTATTTCAAAATTTAAATTAAGTTTATGGATATTTGTCTTTATGTCATATCCCCTTTCTATCTGAAATATAGACTATAGATTACCTTGTTTTAAAATCTTGTTTCTGATCAATTTTACTTAATTTATGCAGGTAGATCTTTTTGGGGAGATAATATTCATTTTGTATGCTTTCTGTTTACTATTCAGAAAGTATAACAATAAGTTGATTACAAAATGATAAAATACTTGAAACACATGAAAATTTAACTGCTTTCCTAAACTCAGGTTTTCTAAAATATGACACTTTCAAAAGAAATTGTTTTTTGATACTGCATGTTCAGATGAAATCTGTAACAAATACTATAAAACATTTTGGTAATAAAAAGGTAGTAGAACAGTGCCCTGCTGTTTAAAAATCATCTACTCAGTCACTTCAATTGCAATACATATTTTCTATGACTTTACTTCTGCTCTGAAATGTTCAACATATACATCGATGAGGTAATTGACAGACCCACACATGTCTGAAAGCTGTGCTTCTCAAGGGTTGCATTCCCTTGAGCCATAGTGAGCTATACTGAATTATGCACATTGTTCCTATTCAGTGTGAGGCTGCATTTCACTAACACAGCATTTTTAGCAAAAGGTCATAGCAACCATAGATTAAATTTTGTACAATGAACAGAGAATTTAGACTATTATGAGAATTCATTAAATTCAATAACCATTTGTTGAGCATTTACTCTATGCAAATTCCAATGAAGGATCCAAAGGTGAATAGGACATGCTCTCTGCCTTTTAAGCATTTAAATATTGTGATGGAGACTGAGATGTATAGAATTGGGTGTTTAGAAGTAAAGGCATAAGAAGTCCTGTAGCAATAGAGGAGGATCTGAGGGGAATATGAAAAAGTGTAGCCAACCCTTGAAAGATGGGTAAGTTGAGATTTGATAAGCAGAAATATGGAGAAAATTATCAAGAACAGTGAATGATACCAAGAATATCAAGCAGTAAGGGTGGGAAAACAGTGGTGTTATTCGCCAACCTAGGAAAAATGGAAGAGCAGCATGTTTCCAGGAGAATGTATCTGATTAAGACAAATAGGATTTGAAACACTCAGGTGCTATTCAGCAGGTTATTGAAAATGTACATCTGAAACTTTAGAGTATAAATGCATAGCAGAAATACAGCTTCAGGAGTCGTTAGGACCCTGGTGATTATGAAATCCTGGGAGATGAGACCATCACTTCAGCATATGATACCAGAGAAGAGAGGATACTCAACACAGAATCTAAAAAACTACTGAAATATAAGAGAATAATGGAGAAGTAAGTTTTAGTGCAGGAGACTAAGAAATATATTATTTAAAAAATAAATAAATAAAAAGAAAAGGAAAATCCAACAAAATGTGGCAGGTGGAGGAGAAAGATATTTATTTATTTATTATTTATTTATTCACTTATTATCCATTTTTGAAGAGGTCATGGAGAATTGCTTATTGGATGTAGTAGGTTGAATAGAAATAAAGAATTAGGGAAGTAGTGGTGTCAAATGTCCAGTGATTCAGAGATAAAGATAAAGATGTAGACACATGATCATACAGACTTGGATTAATGAAGATTCCCAGCTGACAGTTACGTTATTTTTCACAGCCCTTCTCTCCCACTCTACTAGATGCTATGTGAGCACAGAACCTTTGCATTATTCGCCATTTCATGACACACCTGGAATGATTCCTACACGTAGATGTCCAAAAAAATTGCCAATTTAGTTACATGAACTAGGAACCCAATGTTGCTGATATTCAGTAGAAGTGAGGCAATTGTGAAAGCTGAAGATCAGGAAATGTTGTGTAAGAACGTACTTGAGAATTTCTTTCTCAGGTCAATAACTCCATTATAATGTCATTACGAGAGGCAGGGACATGGTTGCATCCCTTGACATCTCTCTTAATAAATTTCTAATCATCTTATGATCTCATTGTTCAGAGGCCTTTTTGTTTATACAGAATTTTCTGAAAGTACTACAGAATCTAAAATTTCCGTAAAATACCTATTGCTATCTTTCTTTGAGTTATATAATACTCTTTTAAATGAGTTTGGCCTTGCATATGACTTTGGTGTTTTATTTTATACTAGGCCAGCATTTATCCATCTCACTGGCTTGAAATTAAAATAGTATCTAATTGTAATTTTGATGAGATCCAGTAATTGATAACATCATCCTGGTCATCATCAAAAAAATTTAATTTGTGATTAAATTAATAATACTATGCAAATAGAAATGCTTCAAAACAGAAAATAATGAAAAAAGAATTTGCATGAAAAATAAATTCAAATAGTATAGTAAAAGGACTGTCAAATTTGTTTATTTTACATGTAAATATCACAAAAATGCAATGTCAAAGATGCTTACCACAGCTAGTACACAACACATGGTAAGAAATGCCTCCAAAAATCCTATGTGCAAAGACTTACTAATAATTATATGCCAGGCAGATGTAACTTTTGATTTTTTTTTTAATCTAAGGAAGGACAACCTTCAATGTCACATAAATTTTTTCTTCTTTCTCTGTATCCATTGTTGCTTAGTGTGAACTATATTGATAAAACTTGTCTTCCAGCCCAAGATAATCTAATTGTTTCATAACAATTTCCAAATAAAAATGTACCTCCTTTTTAATTATGCAGATATTTATTTGGTTCAACAAAAATCTCTAGATCTCTAGAACTGTCTATTTTCTGGCCTCACATATATACTTCCCATGTCTTGGAATATTGAACAGAATGTGTGGAAAGAGAGTGCGAGCCATTTATTATCAATAGGCCTCTAGATCCCAAAATTACAGGGTTTTTTTAGTACACAGAATTATACAGAGCCAAACCCAATTCTCAACAATATTATAAGATCCTGTGATGTCAAACTGGAATATTAGTCTATTACATTTTAAACAAGAGAATATTCCATTCAAGAAATAGGAAAGTCTCTGTTTCCTTCCCAAGTCAATAACACCCTTTATCTCTAAGGGCACCCAAAGAAAATCAGGGTACCTTTGAGCACAAAATCAGAAGAAGGACTACTTTAGCCAGACCCCGTGAGGCTGGATGAAGTCTGCTGAAACACGTGCACCATTGATCAAGATCTTCTGAAAAAACAGATGGTTTGTCTCCCCAGATTCAGGGCCTCTTTCAGTCCTGGGCACCAATTGCAATTCTATGTCTTTAACTTGTGGTTGTTGTGTGGTTGTTTTTCTTTAAGGTTATCCTGTAAGGATTTTGCATATACTTTTTAAAAAATATGAGACGATTTTCTCAGTATCAGCTTTAGGTATGCTTATGTAGCTAGACTTGATTTCCCTCCTTGATTCTGGTTCATTTTAAAAGTCATCTTTGCATTATCTAAACATTCAACCAACTATCCATAAATTAACCGGGCAGAATTACTCTTGAGTATATGATACCTTACACTCAAAACTATATGTCAAAAACATCTCCCAGACTGATGGGTAATTTTAAAAATCATTATTGATATAGTCCACATTTTTCCAACAATTCTCACCTAAAATAAACTCAGTATTCAATTACAGAAATATTTGAAAGAATTGAGTTTAGGGCCCAATTCTTCTTTTTTCCCTTCACTTTGATGTAGGCTACATTAACCACACATCATCTTTGAAAAGGTGATTGGAAGCAATAATGTTCACATAGGACCATATTTTATCAGAGTTTTCCCCCTTAAGCTTGCTGCCCTTTATTCAGTGTGATCAATTGTATTCCACCTTCACTACTTTGAGAATTCAATTTTGAGAGGCACTTCTAGTTTCCTGGACAACACTGGTTCATCTCTTTCTCCCAGAATAATGAAGATCTAAAATCTAATTCTTGCTTATTTCAGCCCCAAACGGTTTTTATACTCTTTTGTGAAATCTAACCCACATGCTTTTTCTTTTAAAGCCCATGTCTAAGTATTATCTCTGTCCTCAGGATCAAGTAGCTATTAAATTAGTTCTATCAATTGTCCATGGGTTTAGAGGTCTCTATGTGTGTTTTTCTTAAGTAACCACATTTTATTACATAGCACAAAGTACAAGATTTCTGACTTGATTACTTAGCTTTTGGCATTTTTTTTTTAAGTTTTTGAAAATGGTGGAGAAAAGATATTACTCTTCTTTACCATAATGAAAAGTTCTGAGTTACACTGAGAGTCATTTAATTTCTGAAGGAGGACTAGAGGACTGTCCCACAGATTAACTCTGAGGTTTCATATTTTTTCTTTATTTTATCCTAATTCTAATAAACTTACTTCTTTACCTCTCCCAACTTCAACCCATGCACATTTTCTCCCTTACAATACCTTATCTATGACATTTTGAAGATCAAACAATTCATTTTCTCCACCAAAAGTCATTATATTTGAATCATCTCAGACAATGAAGTTTCTGTATTTCTTTTGGGATATTTTTGGGGAGCATCTGGTCTATAAATTTTCAGTTTTAAGGTGTCCTTTCTAAATCTAACTTAATTCTGCCATGATATAGTATATAATATAATATGTATATTTTTAAAGAATTAATGCCAGAAGTATGAGTCCTAGGTCAAGCTACATCACATTTTCAGGAAGAAAACCTGGAACAATTCACATAATATCTCACCCACTTATAAAATAATTATAGTAATTACAGCTCTATCTTCTTTTAAGGATTATTGTGTAGTTATACATGCATGTATGTTTTTAAGCAGTTAGCATTTAATAAAAATATATCAAATTGCTATTATGCTATATTAACTAATTTACAGAAACTTTAAAAATTCTCTCATTTTACAGTATTTTTTAACATTAAATCAGACACAATATTTATAATATTTATTAAATAAATTATTATTTTCTTGCCTATGAAAATGTTTACTGGCTTCACTTATAATTTGTTATAAAGGTAAATTGCTTTTTGACCCTCTTTAAATTTCCTATTGGTTTCCAAGGCTAGGAACACATGACACTTTATCTTCTATAAACAAATGCCAATATTTATAACAAATATAGTTATGCGAAAACCATAGACAAAGAAAACATATGAATAGTTTCACATTTGTTGTCTGCAGCTAAATGGCTTCTGTCTTCAAAAGGCCTGTTTATATTTTTCTAAATTTGTTAAGGGATAGCAAATGACAGAAACCAGTAACTCATAGAGATATTCATCAAGCAATTATTAAAGATCATTCGGTGCCATGTAGCAGAGCAATTCGTAAAAAGCTGAGATTACAAACTCTCAAATATTCATGGCAGCAAGGAAAGCCTCATAAATATGATCACCAATCACAGAGTGTAGACCGAATCTGCCAGGTTGGCACCAATTCATAGCACACCTCCTATTAAACTGCTAATTTAGCCAAATATATTCATGAATGTAGAAATCAACTTTTTAAAAATTAGTTACAAGTATACAGTACATTGGTTAGACATTGATATAGTTTATGAGTCTGTTTTCAATGAGTTTGTTCTTTTTGTTCCTTAGATATCACCTACAAGTGAAATTATATGGTATTTATCTTTCTCTGACTTATTTCACTCAGCATAATAATCTCTAGGCCTAGCCATGTCTTTGCAAATAGTAGGATTTCATCTTTTTAATGGCTGAGTAATATTCCATTGTATATATGAACCATAACTTCTTTAACCAGTCATCTGTTGATGGGCATTTAGGTTGCTTCCATATCTTGGCTATTGTTAATAGTGCTGTCATGAACATAGGGATGTGTAGATCTTTATGAATTATTGTTTTTGTTTTCTTTGGATAAATACCCACGAGTGCAATTACAGAGTCAAAAGATAGTTCTATTTTTAATTTTTTGAGGAACCTCCAGACTGTTTTCCTTAATGGCTGTATCAATTTGCAATCCCATTAACAATGTATGAGGGTTCCCTCTTCTCCATATCCTCTCCAACACTTCTTGTTCTTTCATTTATTGATAATAGTCATTCTGACAGGTGTGAGATGATATCTCATTGTGATTTTGCATTTCTCTCATGATTAGTGACCTTGGGCATCTTTTCATGTTTGTTGCCATCTGTATTTCCTCTTTGGAAAAATATCTATTCAAGTCTTCTGCCCATATTTTAATTGGATTGTTTGTGTTTTTGTTGTTGAATTGTATGAGTTCTTTCAGAAATCAACTTTTAAGGGGTATTTGAGGTAATTTTCAAAACAGAACAAAACATGCCAATTACAATGTAGTTTGAACATAAGAGCTGATAGGATTTAAAAAGGACCAACTCATCATGGAATGTTTCTAATGTCAGAGATGAATGAATTATAGACTCATCCCTCTTACACATAAACACATAGAAAGACCAAAAAAGAGCAACATAATGTAAAGAAGATAATCTTCCAAAAATCTTACAAGAATGATGAAATAGTAGCCATATTAAGTATCTGAAAATAAATGATATAAAGGTAAAGGAAAATTGAAATAATAAACATTCTTTTATAGTACATTAGTGCTAATCTGAGGATTCCACATATCAATTTGCTTTATAGACTCACTCTGAGTAAGGTAATATTGTCTTCATATAGATAATATAACTGATAAGAAGATATGTGAAATTGTGATCAATATCTGATAACACTAGGTGTTCAATACATAATAGCTTTTATTATTTGTTATTCTTGTTTTGTTATTAACTCTGAAGAGCTGTATTTGCATGACTGAATTCAAAGCTTATAAATATCTATTGTAGTCATTATAATTATTTCTATTTTTTTAAAGTATTTAAGTAGGAAGAAATTAGTTTTTATTATATATTTAATAGAAGCACTAATTTATTATGTGGTTTTGGGCAAATCACTGATCTTCTTGTTGTCTCATTGTCTAAGGCAAGCAATAATCCATTCTCTACCTACTTTCCAGGGAGATTACTCTTTATATTTGCTGTTATAAAACAATTCGTTTTTGTTTATTTTGTGTAAACCCATATTTTATTTCATTACCAAGAACCACTCTAAATTGGGCTTTGACAAAAGGTTGCTACCTGGGATCGCAGGGGAAATAGTCAAGTGTTTATATCACGAAAGTCTGAAAGAGAGTAATAGATGTTTTTCCCTTCAGGATAATGAATAATAGACTCAATATTAAGAGTTCGTTATCCATCATTTAGCTTAAAGTTGCACAATCAATCAACTTCTTGTGAAGACTTACTGTACAGTATATCTATACAAAGGTAAGGATTAATACCAGATATATTATTCGCTGGTTAAACTTGATGACTATGTCCCTTATGCCTCTATATCATTGATTGTTTATTCTACACACACACTCACACACACACACACACACACACACACACACACACACACACACATCTTCATGACACTCTACTGCCAAGGTGAGGAAAGTGCTTCACTTAATCGGAGAACTCATATGTACAGAAAAATATAGCATTAGAAACAAGCTTCTGGAGTTGGTTCCATGACTTCCAAAGATTGTGGAAACAAAGCAATTAGCTTTTTATATGCAAACCATTCAGTAAAGCAAGCTCTAAAAAGATGTTTAAACAGTTTATTTAATACTTTTAATATTGTCTCAGTAATGTTGGAAATTTCAAAATAAGCAAAAAAATAAGCTCAATGTGCAAACTTAATGACTTTTTTCCCCCCAAATTTTCCCCTCCATAGGATAAATAGAAGAAAAATACTTCCATTCTCATATCACTACCCTCGGAACTATTAGACTGTGTTAAATAATATGATTTTTATAATGTAAGATCAAATTAGCTATTTCAAGACTTGGGCACACATATTTTTAGCTGCAGTGCAAACCCCCTGCCTCTCTAGAAAATAGTTATTTTAATTATGCCTACCAGTTGATCTGAATTATTAAACTTGCTCAAACTTGTTTAAGAGTAAGAAGCTTCCTTACATACAATAACAAATTAAAATAAATTGGAAAAGAATTTTGAAATCACTGACATAAACAAGTTAAAGGGCATATATATCATTTGCACAGAAGAATTTCCAACTCGTTTATTCTCAAATATTATATCTTATTAAATATTTTATTTGCTGGGAGAAGACATGCCTTCCAAAGGTAGATTGATGACTCAATTGGTGCTAGCATTTAAAATATTATAATTTGTTTTCAATATGAAAATAAGAATATTGGTTTTTTATTGGATGTGGAATCACTTCATTTATTTAGAAACATACGTGCAGAAAAGGTGATGCCTATTTCAGTATGGGATTAAGTAAAAATATCTGCTTTCTTGGAGAAACTGGCATAGTTAGTTTGCTAATAATTGGCCTCGTCGTTAAGCAACTTAAAACCCCTCTCTGCCTCTGTTGCTCATTTGTAGTTATCATATATTTTTAAGCATCAGTGCTAAGGCTTTCTTTTCCTTCCTTGAGAAGAAGGCATGGCTTTCTGAAGTGATTAAGGCAGTTCTCTTGCCACAACAGGGATGAAAAGAACAGAAAATATAATATAGCTACATGGAGAGATGCTTGCCTCTGAGCTTTTTTCATTTTAGGAGCTTGAGAAATATTGCTACATGTTATTGCTCAGGCACACATCCTTTCTAAATGAAGGTTACTGACATCGATTCCAAAGAGTAAAAGAATCCATTATAATTTTTTTTTGCACTTCATTTAGCTAGTCTCCTTATTGATTGGACTTCATGAACTAGCTACCTGTACCTGATGTGCCTTCCTAAACAACTTTGAGGACAAATGTTTTAACGGATGGCTCGACATGTGGATAATTTGACTTCCCAGTAATTGTATATTTTGGGTACTCATTTGGAAATGTATGAGCAAACTGTAAGAAGATTCAACATTTCTTACCTGGGAAATGTATTCATGCGCACAGGCACACACACATATACACACACACACGTGCACACATGCTCATTCACACACACCATCCTTGACAGGATGGGCTGAGAAGGCTAAAGCATATCTAGGAAATAATTTGAGTAATAAATTATACCTTCAGAAAGATTTTATTTTGGAGATGTTCTATTAAATTAAAGTTAATACTTTCATCAATTGCAAGCTTGACAGCCTCCTACTGTTCTGAGACGTTATATCATCAAAATACGTAATACTTCATGTATTAAAGTAAGCTTTATTAAATTGTAAATAGAAAATTTGTAGTTTATGTGCCTTTAACATTCGGATTGTTTTCTGTCATTACTTAACATGGTAATGGGAATTCGATAAAAACCTTTAAGATACCAGCAAGAAGACTGTGAGATTAACTTAAATCTATAGTGTTCTAATGCTTGTTTTGCCCCACAAGAAAAGGTGTATACTTACCTTTTTATTATATAGACTTGTGGAATTGTGTTGATTAAGTTAAAATAGCTACATAATAAGGATTTTAAAAAGTATTTCAAAGTTATTTCGCTAGATTGCTCAAATATTTCATCATTTCAAAATGTCTTATACACCTAAAGGCTTGGCTTTCCTTATAAGGAATTTTGTTTTTTTAATATGAGCCTAATAATCCCCAAGGGCACTTAGGCCTGGCACTACTAATGCATGACAGGTCTCAACAAGAAGCATTGTGCCCCCAGACAGATGCCGACGGAGTTGGTATTTCAAGTTTCCATCGTAAATGTATGATAATCTGATGTAAATGTACCAGTTATTTATAATAACAATTTTAGTACTGTGGTATATTAGGCTCTTCATGCTCTTTTTCTGTGCACACAGCTATAACTCTGTTTTTTGGCTTCTGCAATGTTTGTTATAATGAAGTCCTTCTGATACTACTAGTCATAAACTTTCATGGAGGCAATCCAAGATAGACCCTCCTGATAGCTGAATTCTCTGCAATAGTGACTTGTATTCTTGTGAGACTCCAGCATAGTTACTTTCCTTTAGAGTTGAGAGTTTTATGTTGAAATAGTATTTATTTATTTATTTACATTATTGAACAGTCTCATTGCTATGACTAAGAAAATTGCTCCATAAAATACTTGGTAATGTAGAAGTGAGAATGAAAGTTATATATCTGGTGATTTATTAAATTTATGGCTTGTAGGAACATGACTGTCTCTATAAAGGAATCTAATATACACATTGGAGAATATTCTAGTAATGCCTTATAAAAAGGAGATGCTGCTGTAATTTGAAATCTCAAAAGCATGAGCTACTGTAGAGGTGTGCCTTCAGCATTTCTAATCATGCATGGCCAGGCTTTGCAAATATAGATTTGATGTACAAAATTTAGAATACACTTTTATTTTGGAAATATGTACTCCTACACAGAGTGTCACATTCCATGGGCGTACCTGCTTTTGATGCATTTCCTTACGCATTTCTTTTATTGGTAAGAAATGAAGGGGTCACATAAGAGTAAGGAGTTTGAGTTCACGTTAGAGGAAAAAGAGAACAAGGTTTGTGAGCATGGCCCTGACATGCCAGACCAGCGATTACTCCAGAATGAGGAATATTGGTGTGTTGGCAAGAGGGACTCAAGGCTATAACCAATACTCTGAAACTTCATTAGGCTTAGCAAAACATGTTTAACCTCTTTCTTCATCTCCCAGGAATTAAACTTTAAATGTTTTAGTCTACATTTTAAAGATTGTTTTTGTTTGTTTGTTTGTTTGTTTTTTGGTCTGGAACTCAAGAAGTTTTTAGCATCATACTTTCTGAACAAATTTTGATTGAAACTCTGTTGAGAAATTCAATGGGTTTGGTTAGTAAAGTTTTAACTTAAAAAAGTTTATTTAGGAATCTTCTTTTATAATGAACCCCGATTAATTGATTAAATATTTTAAAATGTGAAAAAGTTTACCCAAACAATATAAATATTTATAAAATTAAATTTTTATAAACAGAAAAATATACAACTGCCAAATACGAAAGTATATTTTGTGGATTATATACAAATAGAGAGAGTATACTAAGACAAAGATTTAGTTTATTTTTATGTAATATTCTTAAAACTAACTTTGCTATTATTTTTTTTAAATGAAATTCATGCAGCATATGGCTTATTTTCAAGTTCCCCTCCCTTCCAGGAAATGTATTATTTAACTGAAATATAAAAGAGCATATATATTGGAGGTAGGAGGAGAACAAGTTCTTCACATATATTAGCAGGCCCATATGCTGTTTATTAAAGTTGATGCTATTCAACCAAGTCAGAGAGCTGATTAAAATAAAAAGAAATCGGCAATTTTGTGGAAATATGAAAACATGAGCACATGTACCACTCATGCAGTTTTATCATCTGTCAGATTTCTCAAGAGTATACCATATTTTATAGGCTTGAAATAAAACATTATGAATTTATACATCCATAATGAAACATTTAGTTCACATAATTTAAATGACAGTATCGAAAAAGGTGTTCTCATGTATTAACTGAATTTCAGCTTAGAGCATGCTGCTTATCTCTTTGGTTGTACATGAATATGGTGAGAAGAAAATAATACCAAAAAAAAAAAGTTTTACTAAGCAAATGAGATGTTTTATAGGCAAAGAACAACTTGAGTTTTAAAAGAAAGTAAAATACATTAACTAAGAACAGTGTGCAAAGTATTTTAAATAAAGGACAGAGTGAACAGACTGTTTTACTTTTTTCCATTCTACATATCTATGAATAATCATTCCTTGAGGTTTAAAATTATAAATAACAATGCAGAGTAGAGTTATTTCGACTTTACAAAGGAAATCATCCATTTTGTTTTCATTTTCACTTGGGTAAACTCGGAATGGCTTTGCATAGCTTCTCATGATCTTATTTAAGACTGCAGCATTTTTGACAAAAAAAAAAAATGTTTCCCAATTATGAGTAGATTATTATATTTTTGTGTCTAAATTTACTCTGAATTGACAACTGTTGTTTGACTTGACTAAGTTAGAATATGGTAGTTGATACTAAGAAAAGGGAAGTAGCAAGAAAAATTGGAAAGAAAAGAAAAACTTCAACTGTAAGTAAATCGTGTCCTAGGGAAGGATGGTGAATAGGGAGATTTTATCCTAGAATTATCCCATAAGTCAATTACTATGTCTTGCCATCACCTATATGCACAATATACATGAGACCAGAAAAATGAAGGTAAAAATTATCATATCTAATTTTATCATCTAAAATTATCATCTAAATTTAATATCAACCATTAGGACAGTCCCTAAGCTGCCACCGCCCCAGGGTGACCTTGTCTTACAGAGGCCTAGGTCTGACACTGCAAAAATCTGGACCAGCCACTGTGACAAAGCCCCTCTCAGGGGCCAGGACTTTGCCAGCATGGATCCCGCAAGTTGACACTGTGTAACAAAAGCTTTCATAGTTTTTTTCTATACAGCTTTTTCCTCCCAATTTGATTTGTAGTTATGCATGCAGCACTTTGCTGTGATATGTGTGCTCTATAATAAAAACCAAAACTATTATACTTTTTTTAAAAAAAAAAGTCCTAGATAATGAGTGCCAGATAGAGTTAGATACCTGTCTACTTGGATATAGAGCTTTACTATCCATATTTACAAAGTCAAGATGTGAGAGTTTATAGTGAAGAGCTTGGTATCATATTTTCTGGTATGTAATTTTTACAACAATATTCTTGAAAAAATGTCTAGAATTATTTGTTTGTGTGTTGGACAGAATGGGGTCCCGTATTTATTTGTTTATTAAATATCTTACCTACTAGACTTTATAGTACATGAAGACAGAGACCATATTTTCATGTTCATTATACCTCCAGCTACTAGGGCAGGGCCTGGCACTGAGTAGATGCTCAGTGAATGTTTGCTGAGTTTATGAAAGAATAAGCTAATAATCTTTGGGTCCAAGGTCCACTCACAATTTTCACTTTGGCTTTTATGTTTTATTTTCTTTGCTTGCTCTTCTGATAACTTAGTCTGGGTTGAATTGTGGTGGCAGAGAAATTAGTCAAAATGATTGATTAGCATAACACGTATCATATAAGAAAAAAATAAGCTAATGCTAAATAAATCCTTTGTGGTGTATTGCAAACTTTCTCTTACTGTTCTTACTGATCATTGGTGTATTACTACAGTGAGTGTTCGTACACAAGATAAAATATTTATTGTGTTTTATAGATTTCTAAACTTGAACTTTGATGAAGAGTATCTTTTACATTTCCAAACTGTGCTTTTCTACTAAGTATATTTTTCTCCTCTGTGACCTAAATGACAGAACTAAGGTGAAAGAACAGAAAATATCAATTTTGTAGTTGAGAAATAGTGTTTTTGTTTGTTTGTTTGTTTGTTTGTTTTAACATTCCATCCATGAAGGAACTTGAAAATCAGAGATGGCATCTAGATGATACATACCCAAGCATGGGTAAAAATCATAACATTCTCTTTATATCACATTCCTAATAAAATTATTTTCTAGATAAGTTGACTGGTTAGTAGACTTTATGAGTCTGCGAATTTTCAACTCCAGTCTGAGAACATCACAGTTGCTCTTTTATATTCTTAATACATTTCTCATGTGGGGTTAAATGTGTGTTTATTTATATATTCATTCATTTATTGATTACTAAAATATACTCGAAATCTGATTTTTAAAACAGCTGGAAAATTCAGGTCAAAGAAACCTTTATAAGTCATAGAAGAGGTTGGTTAAATTTCTGTCTTAACTTTTCTATGGTCTATGTTATACTTTGCATATTTCATTTCATATTTATGAAGATATTGGAGTATATTTTTTCTAAAATTGTAGTTCATTTTTTAATTTTACTTCATTTTCTTGAGCAAAGGTAGGCTAGTACTGGGTAGAAATTATGGTTTGCTATGGGTTTGCTAAAGTCTGTATGAGAAGTATACTCTTTGGAGTTTCCAAGGTAGTTTATTTCATATTATCATGTATCTTTTGTTTAAATTACTCATACGAACTCTTACCTGTCATACTGATTCTACTTTATTGCTGCCCTTTCCACTCTTGTTTATATCTTCCATCCTCTCCCCCCACCTCACTGTATTTTCTCAGCGTGATGATCAATTCATTCACCTTAAACATGCAATAACTCTCTATATAACTGGATGTTCTAATTAACAGCTACATATGGAAATATTTTAATACTTTACATTTTTCATCTCACTTAACCGTCATGACATTCTGAATATGTAAGTTTTATTAGTTCACAAGTGAGCAAATGGAGGCTCAACGTCATTTGGCTAATGAGTAGCTAAGATGGGGTTTGGAGAAAATCTGTCAAATGAAAACAACCCTGTGCTCTTTCGATTATATCCTACTGTGTCTAGCCATGTCCTTCTCTGGAATGATCTTAATCTCTTTTACCTGCATCTCTTTCTAGTCTTTCTTTAAAGTGTCACATGTTCTGTGGACCCCTTGCTGACACTCTCTTCCTTAGTTCTTTGCATATTACACATCTGTATTAGCATGTATCAGTGTCACTCTTTTTGCTTTTTTATTGTTTTTGGTTGAAAAATATGGCAATAATTTTTCAAAACATAATTTATCTATGTCGGCGTGAAATGAATTTATGACTGTTTCCAAATCCATTTGTAACTAAATTAATTATTTTTAAAGTATTCTAATTTTAATTTCAAATGTGGTGAATATCAATGATGGTATATCCTAATAAAAAAACAAAAGACTTTGCATCCTCTATAGTTTTCCAGAATGCAAAGGAGTCCTGAAACCCAAATGTTTGACTACTGCTGGCTAAAGCAGTGTCTAGCACAACTTGAGCACTAATTGAATATTTGATGAATAAAACTGAATAATCAAATTGCTATAACAATCTTTAGTTGCAGAGACTATATAAATTTCCAGTGTGAGAACAGGCTTTTCATAATTTTATCATTTTTGAGTCAAAAAGGGTATGAGCAAAACCCTCACTAAAACTATATATGTTTAAAAAGTAAATTTAGAATGTTAAGTATGTCAATCGAATAAAATTATGTATTAATTAAAGTTAAACTTACAAGTGAACACTACTCAATAAACTAAGTACTCAGGAATGATACTAGTTTTTATACAGGGCACAATGGCTCTTGTTATTATAGCTATAAATTGTGAGATTTTTAGACAGAGGAGATTTTAAAACATTAGAAATTTGAAAATAATTAAGCAAAATATTATATTGCTAGAAATTTTATAAAATGTTTATAATGCAATTAAATCTTGAAATTTTAATAAAAACATCAGGAAAGTTTATCATAATTCCAGATTTATACATGGCAACAATCTGTCATTATGAAAATTAATTTCAGGAAATAGTGTATAATATTAAATAAAATTAATGAACATCTTTAGTTAAAGAAGAAAAAAACAAAAGAATATTTCATGATTTACTCTACTAGACTTAAGGAATTTGAAACACCATGTACTAGCATTAATATATCATATTTTTAAATTTATATGTATATCAAACCCAATTAAAATGTGATTAGTGTTAGTAGGTAAGGTTTACACTTAAATCCTTTTTATGTTATTTTCTAATTTTCTCATTATATAATTATTTTACTAAAGATGGAAGCTAGTAATATTAAACATTTTTACTTAGCTGATTTTTATTGCCATTAACCTATACAATCTATGCCTTTAAATATTAAGAATATAAAATATAATATAGGATACTAGATACATACCATTAACACTTACTAAGAGAGCCAAATATTATTTCATCTTAAATCAGTTATAATTTTTATTGATAAAAAAGATTCAGGTGGTGCCTACGCCAATTATTTTTTTCCTTGTATTTTGTGTTTTAGTCTTCCTTGTCTCCGTAGTGAAGTCAGTGTTTATGTGACTGCATATTTTATACTTTAAAAATACATTTGTTCTTCATTAACAATAACTGAATTGGACAGTGGACTATCTGCTGTAGCACGGTTTGTAGCACTGAGTGCTACAAAAACATGTAGCATTCCTTCCTCTTCAAAGGTTTTCAAATTCCTGCTCTCCATGTCACCTCTGGGGCAGATCTCAATCTCATCACGCCACAGTTACCACAAGAAAACAAGCCAGCCTCTCCACACTCCAGCCCAGCTCACGCACACTATGGGAACTAGCATTATGATTATTAAAATGCCCTTTATGTATAATTATCCAACCACTATTAGCAAGAAGGAGAATGAAAGAATCTGAAACAGCTCAGTTCATGAAGCATGGCCTATCCAGAGGAATTGACCGGACTCTGTGTTCCGAAGAGCCCTGGGTAAGAACGAGACCCAGACTTAGAGCTAGAATGTGTCTTCTAATTGTTAGTGAACCCATACTGGCAAGTTCCCCATTCACGGCTTATTTTAAGAGAGAATAAAGAACATCATCGTTTGAGTGCTGCAAAGAAAAAAGAAAAGAAAAAGTTGGACCTCACAAATAGGATAAGGACAAACAGTACTGTTATCAGGAATGTTTATGCAGTATAGTAATAGCCTTTTCTCATATATCTTTGTACCAGATGCACTAGGTTTTTGAGAAAGGTTTGCTGATATTAAGCAGAAGACTGCAGTTCCATTGCCTAATTCTTCTTTCTTTAATATATTGTTCGATGTGTCTCTTCTAAATATCAAGGTGCATTCCACTGAACTTTTCACTATACAATCTATTCTGTATAATTTAAGATTCCCAGGTACTCAACAACCTCCTCCCCACCACACTGTATTGAGCTGTCAGCTTCCTTTCTGCAAACTATTTCTTTCTCCTATCCTTTACCCACATCCTACCCAGTCTTTTTAAGAAGCTAAATACCTGTTTTATCAAAGTTTACTCTCGCTATCTACCACTTTTAACTTGGAAGTCCTTCAAAGTTCAATCCTTATTTTTGTTCCCCACCTATAAAGACTGTATTTCTCGAGGATATGAAGCAAACCTTGTGCCTTATTCCTCTTTAGTATTATAGTTTGGCATTGTGTTCTCTGTGATTGTTTCACTAAATCACATAGCTGTTAATATCAATATCTTAATATCAGTATTTCTACTGTGATCATACATATTTCCCAAACTAGAAAGTAGAAGAGGCAGACTTTACAGTCCACCAACTCAGAGTATTCTCTATAATATTCTTATTGTTTCAACTACATGACAGAGAATTTCTCCCCTTTTGGAAAACCAGTGTCATCACAAACTCTTTATTGTCTATGTCGCTCAGTAATAATCATAAACTGTCTTTCCTTCTTCATGTGTCATATGGTGCATTTTCCTTTTTCTACCCAGGTAAAAAATCTGGCTCATATCATTGTCCAAAACAAATTTCTACTGAATACCTTTTTAGTACCAAGATTATTTTATTATCCTGACCTCTGCCTTTCAAATACAAAAAAATAATTTTTCATTTTATGTCCCTTAATCTATAAAGTTCTATTTTCAACCCTACGAATTCATGACTCTTTAAAATCAGTTTAATCTTTCTGGTTATCATTTTATGTTATTTCAGTTACTTATAAACCCATCTATTTATAAAATCATTTTATATTACTTGTTACATCTCGATAAGTTATACTATTGGTATTCTGTGTTTTGCATATGTATATTTATTTTCCAAAGTTTCTCATAAATATACGTTTGGTTATTTTTGTCTCTCTCACGATGCAGTGTAATTTCCAAGTATGTCACCTCATTATAACCTGCGTTTCCTAAGATCAGAAGAAGAATTTACTATATATCAAATCCGTAGGCTATTAGGGACCATGTACCAAAAAATGCTGTATTTCACACAAGTATTTTGACACAAACAAAAAGCATGTGTATTCTTTTTTCTTTTATGACTTGTGAGATTCCCACATTTGATTCTTCCAAAGACAAAATACTGATCCCAAAGTAATTACTGAGGAATATTTAAATGTAGGAATAACTATTATTATTATTATTTTTTTTACTGAAACTTTACTGGAATATTTAGGTTTTAATTTTAGAGAGTATTTAAGTTTTAAAGTGTTATGTATAACAACATTTTAAAATAAAATACAAAATAAAAAATGTATAAGAAAAAAGCAAAGCTACAAAAAATCATATTCAGTTCTATCAGAAAGAACTGTTTGCTACTTTCATTTTTCTTTTAATTCAACAGGCCCAGATACCACATATGCCCTCAGAATTTTTTGATGTTAATCTTTTACAATAACCAATTAGTTTCCAAGTTCTTCAATTCAAGAGTTGACTAATACTATTGCCTAAGCATTAGGTGGGTCATGTTATTTTAATCAGATGATGGCTAAAAGTAAGCCATGTGTCAAAGCCCAGAGAAGTTGAGAAATTGGAAAATTTTGAGGCACCCTGTCTAAACAGGATTAAGGCAAGACTAAAAGGATTATCATGCTCCAAACCCAAAGGTCTTTGTGATAGCTGCTTTCCTAAACATCAGGATTAAAGGTTAGAATCACATTCAGAAACAAGAATGCAAACATGCACTCATGCAAATCCCTGTCTTTAGAGAAAAATTCAAGAATTCCCAGCTCTTTTCTAAATAATAGAGTAACAAACATAGTGGTGTTGAGGGTCAAAACATTTTTTTTTCCACATATGAAAAAATTAATTTCTTCTTCCTATTTTTTTTACAATTTTTTTACCTATTTTTTTTAATTAAGACTATAATATTAGAGCAATTTTGGTTCACAATAAAATTCAGAACAAGCACAGAGATTTCCCTTATACCCCCCAGCTCCTCACATGCATCGACTCCTCTACTATCAATAACCTCAACACAAAAGAATATCTCTTTTTTATTCATAAAGTATGCATATTTCTGTGTAAAGTTTTCTCTACTATGTATAAATGCTTCTCTAAATAGTGTAAAAAATTATTTTTCACATGTAGTTTTTATTTAATATAAATATATAAAGTTAAAGATTTCTTTAAAAACAAATATTAAAAGCAAAACCTGTAGCAGTGTTTGGTTTTCAGGTGTGGTATTCTCTCATACATTGATATTATTAAAGCAATTAATCACTATTAAAATTCAAATAATTTACTGTTATTATCAACTGTTTACTAAACATTTTCATTTTATTTTCTTCCATATAATTCTATTATTTACCTTTTAAAACTTATAGACAGTCTCGATTAAAAAAATCATGTCTACAAAAATATAATTAAAACATGAACCTTTTAATAACTTTTATAAGTTTGTCCTCTTGCAGTATGTAAGATTTCTACTAAATTTAATGATTTTTTATTAAGTTAACAAGTTGAAGTTGTTTTGATACCATAACTATCTACCCTTAGGAGAATGTGTGCCAATTATACAGCAATTAGATAGAGGCAGAGAGAGGAAATGATAATGATCCTAATGCGTGTTGGGATAAAAATACATATATAGAGAGATGTTTATTCTGTTGTTTTCTTATATCTATTATAAAAAAAAAATCTATATCCATATATTCAAGGCCTGCCTTAAGCTACCCTGTCTCATTAAAAAGTGAGAATAAAACGGTAACTTGTTATACGTTGCATCTCCATCTCCCTAGACTTGGCAGATTATAGCTGTGAGAATATTCAGATTAACTCCTTTCAAAATACCTAACTTGTTTACATTATCTTTGAAGTTGATCGAAATTAAAAAAAAGAAAAGAAAAGAAAAGAAAACAAGCTCAGGGATGTTGGAAATTGTTTTATTGGCCAGGCCTATGGATGGACACCATTGCGTAAGGGCTGCTGATTTTCCCTTTACATATTTCCCCATCTCCCTTCCCCAGGTGTTGCTGCCATCACTACCTTTCCCTTCCTTCCCTTTCCTCATGGCAAGACGCATGGAAGAAGAGTGCTGTTAAGGCCTCTCCATTAATCAACAGGTATGGTGGTTCCCACGAAGCAGTGCAGCTGTCCCTCTTCTGCGTTCTCTATTAATAGTCTGTCTCTTTTACATATAGAAGACGCGTTTATCCCCTACACAGAGCCTACTGATTTGGAAGAATTGTTCAACCTGAGTATATCTTTACATATTTCAGCATGCTCTGCATTTCATAATTCTCTACAAGTTATAGATGTATGTTTTAAATGTAAAGAGGACAGAAGAATTAATGATGTCATTTTCAGAGAAAGGCTCTATGCAGTTTCCTTAACTGATTGCATAGAAAAGAAAGGGAACGTGTATGTTTGTTTATATATGCCACTTTTACCGTTCTTCAAACAATTGTTATATAACATACCTTTGAAAAGCATAAAATGGGAATCTTTTGTGAATTTTAAATCAATATTTCATTATTATAACATTTTGATTTTCAAAAGCATTGCACAAAATTTTATGCACGTTAATTATAATGCTTACTCATCTGATTATAGAAAATAGGTATAAGCCAGTTAAAATAAATCTAAATACCCTAAAAAGCCATGTTATTCAGATGTGAAATCTGAATTTATGCTAATCGCTTTTTGCAAAACTTTCCTGTGTCAACTCAGCATTTGAAGGTGATGGGGGCGACTGTTTCCTTTAGCAGTCTCAAGATTACCTCAATCAGGCTCCTGCATTTTGAAAGGAGCTAGTCCCTCAGGGCTCAAACTCCAGCACAGTCATATCCTATAAAACAGAAACACTCAGTCATCACAAGGAAACACCCACATTCTTGATTTCCTTTTTATACTAGCTCCTCCTAGCTCCTGCAGGAGCTTGTTTTGAGGTTGTGTCATGTTCCATATTGCATTGTTGTGACTCTATCAGGATTTTTGAGACATGTGACTAGAACACTACCTTTGGGCTAGGGAGATTATAGGCAGACGTCTTTTTTTTAAAAAAAAGAAAAAACAGTGAGCATGTCTATAGCTGCGTGGCAGTGTTATTTGTGGTATTCTTTAAAATGATAGCATAATTAAGACTTGTTTTTGTCCAAAACCAAAGAAAGCATTTTGATTTAAACACGTTTTTATTGATGTGGCCATTAACCCTTAAAGGCTGGATAGTTAACTCTTCATTCAGAAATATGTGGCCTCTTATCCAATAAAGCTTTGAAATCATTGGTTTCCTTCTTGATCTTTTTCCTACTCACATTTCTAGTCTATATGTTGTACTTTCACTCTGGATGCATACTTTGCTTTGGCTTCCACGTCTTTCTCAATAGGTATAATCTTTCATGTCCACAGGCTTTTGCATCATTGGGTTCCTCTATCTGGGGATCCTTTTCTCTTGGTCTGTTTGGAAAACTTTACAACAATAACAACAGAAAACATATACTGAGGTTTTATTGTGTGTCAGGAATAATGTTAACGAGCTTAATCTTCATTTCTTAATTCAATCACATGAAGAAATTTTGAGTTAGAAATTATTATTATTATCCATATTTATAAATTAAAAAAATGAATCTTGGAGAAATCTAAGGTGAGATATGTCTTATATAGCTTCTCCTGATTCCTCCTAAGCAAAGCTAGGACTCTCATTCATATTCTTCTTTGTTTCTAGAGAACACTGTTTCCATCTTATCCTTTATGAAGACTTCTATTCTACATTGTTTGTTACTCACTAAATGTTGAACAAATGAATGAATGCTTATAAAAAAGTAATTTATCTCTTGTACCCTCATATGGACCATTCCCCGCGTCCATTCTTCCCTCTACTCTGTTGTTATTTCCTTTAGCTGTGGCTCTGGACTATTATTAGCTTCACAAATGAGTAAATATATTATATCATAGAAAACAATTCATTATATTTCCTCAAAATTTAAGACCTGTAATGAAAAATCAAGTAAGTATAAAATAATTGTATATGCTAAAGAAAGATAATTTAAATCTTGTGAAATTTATCAAATCTTAGCGACAAAAAAGAAGCATAGATGTATTTCATATGGAAAGAAGAAAATTTAACCAAAAATGTTTTCAAATTTTAAGAGAAGGTATAAGATAAATTATTTTTTACATGATAAGTAAATAAAGGGACTATGCACAATGTAGGAAAAAAGAACTATTAGTTTATCAAGAAAAAAAAGTGAGGAAATAAAATATAGATGAGGAAAAGAGGATAAACTAAGAAGAAAAAAAAATCTTTGAGAAAAAGAAACAAAGATTTTGGAAAAGTGAATAAATAAAAAAGCCTTAAAAAATTGAAGGAAACATAATTGAAAATGGACACTGAGAGGACTTTAAAATAATATGAAATAAAATTGGAGGGAAGAAAATCAATGCAGCTCGAGAAAACAAACTTTATTTATGACTTTATGTTTCCTTTATTCTTAGAAAAACCTTTGAGATAACATAACTGTAAAGAGAAAGGGCAAGTTAAGATATGTTGATATGTGTACACTATATTTTTCTAGGACTTTTTATCTGTGGAAACAGTGCTGTTTGAAAGCAAGTTAAGGGCATAACTTGGAGTTATGTATTTAGAACTAAAAAGGTTGTGCCTAGAGGATACAGTGGAGACATGGGTTGGTAGAAAATTAGGATACAAGTCAAAATATCTCTCCCCACCATGCTGCCTGCCAGGATGATCATAGAATTAATCAATCTGTTTGCTCTGTGAATATAGGACCATTTCATATTTACTTTCTTCATGTGGAGTGCTTAGAGCATATAACAAATGTTTACTACATTAGTCATGGAATTTTAAGACTTGATAGAGACATTATGGTCAACCAATCCAATCTTAGATTGTGCATACATTCCCAGCGACACAAAATCCAGAGGTAGCTCACTCTATTTGGGGACATCTTTAACTTCTTGGCTTTTTCTTATTTTGAGTCAAAATTTGCCTTCCTGTAACTTGAATATATTTATCCTGGGTTTTCCCTTTGGGGAAACATAAGATGAGATCCATTCCTTTTCCAAACGAAAGTATTTCAAGGGCGTAAATTCAGACAGACACCCTCATAAAGTCTAGATATTCAGCGCCTCTCTATACATCCTCTTCTGGAGTACAGTCCCAGTCTTATTAATTGCTCTGTGTTACTTGGTTGCAAGTCCTTTTAGCATTCATTTAGTGAAAACTGCTTTTTCATAAAACAAGAAATTCAGGATGGACTTCCCCAGTTTATATTGTTATAGTTGGTCAGTTTGAAGAACCCAGACAATTCATTTAAATACCTTTAGAGAGAAAAAAAAGGAGATGCAGTTTAAAATGGCTTATGGTTTGGACCTTAATTAATACATAATAAAAATGTGGTTTGATAGTATGTAGTATAGTATAGTACAGTATATAAAAATATATAGATACGAAAATGGATGAAAAAATATTGAAAAATGAATTAATATAAAAATAAAGGTAAAAGGAGGTACAGAATTTTCAGTCTTTACTTTATTCTTAGAAAATACATATTTTTGTTTGGTTGGTGCCTGGAAAGGATCTTTTCCTAAGAAGTGCATTCACCATTCTTACAAATTTGGCACTAAAAATACATCCTTAGCTGGACAATAATATCAGTAGAAGGAGAAGAGAAACAAAAAAGCTAAACAAAACAAGAATTATGTTATCAATGCAAATTATTGACTTTGATGACTGATAACATATGCTCATGTATAACAATATGTCACACACACACACAGGTCAAAATTGCACAAATAAGATTGAAAGATTTGTAAAGCACACCCTGGAAGATATGGACTTTCCCTGAAAAAGGCACCTGAAAAGTAAATTCTTCATTTGTGTGAACTCTTCCTTAAAGTCAGATTACTGTCATTGTCCTTTGGTGAGTCCTATTTATGAGCAGATTATGGCACTTGCTAAGAGGCCCTACATGTCTGACTTTCGGTTAGTGCCTACGCAGAATATATGGCCTTTTCGAGAACTTGAAAATTTAATTAATTTGCTGGCAGTGAATACCTTTCATGCCATGTGCCTTTTCTCTGACCCTACCCAAGGTTTCCATTTGCAAACGTGTCTCATATATTATGAACCTATATAATCTTAATGAATGTCTCCCATATGGTAATTACACTGATTGACTTTATATTCTGCAAATCTCCGGTGCCTACATAAATTTCTTTCACTGTAATAGTGAATGTGGCTTTGTAAGTAGTATAAATATGTGTTCTCTGTTTCACTTTTTTTAGATTCGATTCCCAAAGAAATGCCCTTTAGGTATTTGATTGTATATAAGATTCTCAGGCAATAGCTTTAACAACTGAAAACCTTTATCTGCTTTGTCTTTTTACTGCTATTGAAGTTATAAGTTGTGTGCAACAGGTCTAATTTAAAATCTTTCACTCTGTCTTTTAGTATTTTAGAAAGAGGGGATTGAAATGCAGGAGATAAGTAAGAGTTAATGACTTAACCACTTAAGATCTCACTTTACTAAAATGAAGGATTTAACTAGCTGATTTTTAAAGTAACTTCCAACTTTCTACAAAATATGAAAGACTAGGAATTTTAGAAATTGGGATCTGTTCTAAGTTTGCCAATAAACTATGTTCAACCTACTTGGGACATGGTTTTCTCTTATGTAAAATATGGATACCAAGTTAAATCAGGGATAAAGTCTTCAGTGATAACATGTATTGAGTTATTTTCTTTCTGGAGCTTTCTCTTGAGAAGCATTCTAAGAACTTGCTTTGACTCAGTAGCATGTAGTGCTATGATTATGTGATCAATTACCTTTTATGCGCAGAGTTTTCACATAATTTCCAAGAAGATTTCTAACTCAAAAGGAAATTTTTTGATGGTTATTAACAACTTAAGCTGTTTTTTTTTTTCTTTTTGTTATTGTAGATACCTCTCGTTCTTTTAAAATATTTGTATCCTAGAATGTTTGGTGCTCTAAAGAAGACAGGTTGAGGAAAAGAAAGACACTTGAGATATTTAAAACACTTTAATGTAAAAGAAAGACATAGGATTTGGCTCATTCTTTGTAATTTTTGAAAGCAGAACAAATGCCAGTAGGCTTAAGTGGGAGAAAATTGCTTCCTTATACCGATAAAATTTATTTCCTTAAGAAATGCTCAATAAAATCTACTCCATAGAATAGTCTGCGTTCTGAAATCTATATCACTGAAGATGTTAAAACTTAGATTACATTATAATTTTTCAAAATGATTGTTAGAGGAATTCATTCATAAGATAGTGAGTAAGACAAAATGAATTCAAGGCCTAGTGGTCTGTGATGCCATGATAATTGTCAGACGTAATAATAGTGATAATTCTGTACTGGAACTTAGTGACATAATTCTCAAAGATTTCATTGGACTTGGTGATTGAAAAATTTTAATACAGTATATCTATTAGCCTATTTTATGTGTTCTAGTGAAGTGTGTTTATCTTATCGAAGCTATTCTTCTGTAGAAAAAGTCACTAATTTTCCTTTGTGGAACCATCGCTTCTTTTGTATCTGGAACTCTCTATCTTGTCTATGTTGTATGTTATTTTATTTTTTAAATTAATTTATTTTCCAATTATAGTTGACATGCAATATTATATTAGTTTCAGGTGTGTAGAATAGTGATTATACATTTATATAACTTACAAACGGATCTCCCAGATAACTCTAGTACCCATCAGACACCTTACATAATAATTATAACATTATAGACTATATTCCCTAGGCTGTAATTTACAACCTCGGGACTATTTTTACAACTGGAAATTTGTATTTCTTAATCTCTTGACTTTTTACCAACCCCTCAACCTCTCTCTCATCTGGCAAACATCAGTTTGTTCTCTGTGTCTATGAATTTGTTTCTGTTTTGTTTATTCGTTTGTTCTTTAGATTCTATATAAATGAAATCATGTGGCATTTGTTTTTCTCCGCCTTATTTCACTTAGTATGGTGCTCTCTAGGTCCATCCACATCATCACAAATGGCACAATTTTATTTATTTTTATGACTGAGTAATATTCCATTATGTATATGTACCATATCTTCTTTATCAATTCATTTATTGATGGACATTTGGATTGCTTCCATATCTTAGCTATATAATAAACATAAAGATACATATGTCTTTTCAAATTTATGTTTTGAATTTCTTTGGATAAATATACAGAGGTAGAATTGCTGAGTTATATGGTAGTTTTTCCACTATTACTTTTTTGGGGAACCTCCATACTGTTTTCCCTAGTGGCTGCACCAATTTATAATCCTACCAACAATGCATGAGGGTTCCCTTTTCACCATACCCTTGCCAACGCTTGAGAGGTGTGAGGTGATATCTCATTGTGGTTTTAATTTTTAACGTTTTTTTCAGATGTTTAGACCATCTGTCTATCCTCTTTGGAGAAATGTCTATTCAGGTCCTCTGCCCATTTTTTAATTAGATGAATTTTTGTTGTTTTTATTTATTTATTTTTATGTTAAGTTTTATGAGTTTCTTATGTATTTTGGATATTAATCCCTTACCAGCTACATCACTGGTGGATATCTTCTTTCATTCAATAGATTTTTGTTTTGTTGTTGGTTTCTTCCACTCTACAAATATTCTTTAGTTTGGTATAGTCTCATTTGTTTACTTTGTCTAAGAATACATATGCAAAAAAATATTGCGAAGATCGATATAAAAGAGTTTACTGCCTATGTTTTCTTCTAGGAGTTTTATGATTTCAGGTCATACATCACAGTCTTTAATCCATTTTGAGTTTATTTTTGTATATGGTGTAAGAAAGTGGTCTAGTTTAAATTTTGTGCATATATCTTCCCAGTTTTCCCACACCATTTATTAAAGAAACTGTCTTTACTCCATTGTATATTCTGGCTTCCTTTGTCATAGATTAATTGACCAAATAGGCATGGATTTATTTCTGGGCCCTCTTCTGTTCCATCGATCTCTATGTCTGTTTTTATGGACTATGCTGTTTCGATTACTATAGCCTTGTATTACAGATTGATATCAGTGTGATACTTCCAACTTTGTCTTTCTTTCTCAAGATTACTTTGACTATTAGGAATCTTTTGTGGTTCCATGTAAATTTTAGTATTATTTGTTCAAGTTCTATGAAAAATGCTATTGGCATTTTGACAAGGATTGCACTGAATCTGTAGATTGCTTTGACTAGTATAGACATTTTGATAATGTTAATTCTTCCTATCCATGAGCACAGTATATCCTTCCATTTATTTGTGTCTTCTTTAAAGATTTATAGTTTTTTGAGTAAAAGTCTTTTATCTCCTTGGTTAAATTTATTCCTAGGTGTTTTATTCTTTTTAAATGTTAATTTTTATTTCATTATGACTAACTAAATTAAAAGTTGTAATAGATATTATGTATAAAAATAATTTAATGATTGATTGTTTTCAAATTATTAACATGTGAAACATAAAGCATTCACATAAAATAATTTTGTCTGGAAGATATTTTGAAAATTTATCATTTTGAAATTCAGTGTTTTGTTTGTTTGTTTGTTTGTTTGTTTTTTTAGTACCTTTTTAAAGGTCATTCAGTTAGTTACTCCCATTCGGGAGTAACCAAACAGTGTAGTAGCTTGCTTAAAAGTATGGATCTTTGTGACCTGACGAGTTTTTTGTGTGTTTGGATGCACTACTTATCTTAAATCAGCAAGATGAAATAGGGAAATGAGCAAACAACTTTATTCATAAGAAACAGAAAAACACCAGGTAGTGTAGTCTGCTGTGTTCCTGGAAAGGTATAAAAGTTGGCATCCTTCTGTAAGTTGGACATTACGGACATTCTTTGTAACTGACTAGCTACTTTTGTCGGAAGTGAAACCAGTCAAAAATATATTCCAACTTAAAATCGAGATCTGAATAATATCACCACTATCTTGTGGCTAGGGACACCACAGCATGTAACACCCCCAGAGTTTACACTGAACAAAGCAGAGCAAGTCACTAAAGACTTCCGATCATAATTATTAACCAGACTCTACTATCATTATGTAAGTTTTCTTGTCTACTCTAATCAGGACAATAGGCATCCATTAAATAAATAGAACATCTAATTATAATGAGAATTGTTAGCACAGGATATTAATTGGTCATAAGAGGATATTAGCTAATTTTCAAGGGGTGCAGGGGAGTGGAGGATATGTTCTCAGACACTATAGTGCATATTGCTCAGAATTTTAATTCTTTGTGATCTTTGTTGAGTATAGCAATATAATAAGCCAATGTGTTCAAGTAGTGGAGAAAATGTAGGAAATTATTTTTAAACAAGAAAGAAATATAGATCTAATTTTAAAATTATCTTACTTTTGTGAGGGTAGTGAACAATTCATCCATAATGCTAAAGTTTTACTGATTTCCATATTTATCAGAACAAAAATGAGATTGAGAGGGCCGATGCTTTTCTAAAGGTATTTTTTCAAATAAAGCACCATGCTATCAATGACTTTGTTATTTCTGAAACAGTTATCCAAAAGATGTTGTACATTACGTGTCTTTACATATGTGAATTAAACTGATTTTGTGTAGTACTTTTTGTTTATACCCATAAGACATTTTCTGCCAGGAAGTTCTAATTGTATCATAGAAATCAGTGGAAAAATAACTTCCAGCTAATGCACTAACTTCCTTTACTGCAAAGTCTGCTGGATCACATTAGATTAGGAAAGAATATCCAAATATGTTTGACCTGAGTAGTAGTCGGAAAAGAAGCAGAAATCAAGTTATTTGGTTATGTTCTGCAATACTTGAACTTAAGGAAGTTGTGGTTATGCCTTAAAGAATAAAAATATATGTGGAACTGGGATAGGTAAAGTGTTTTACCGTGAGAAAGTAAAGAGAGGAAGATAGCGATTGAAATGGGAACAAAACACAGGTACATTGAAAGAATCAGTGACATAAGATAGGTTATAGTATTTTTTTAATATGATAAACTTTTAGATTATTATTATTATTATTTTGTTTTTGTTGTTGACATGACATGATACGCAGGTAGAATGGGAACACAGAAAAGTGAGAGTGAAAGAAATCAGAAAATAGTAGTACCCTGCCAGGCCTGCTTTAGGGTCCTTTTTAGATGTATCATATAGTTAACAGGAAAGATTGACTCTTTTTTAACATTTCCAGAATATATGTCATGGATATATGAGTGTTATGTAAACATAGCAACCTTATCAAATAGGTATCAAAGAATACAGAACCTATTTATGACTCTCTGGGTTGCTTCAATGCCGGTATCAGGACATTATATATCACAAAGGAAATATACCTATGTATATTTAAAACTATAATGCATTACTTTTGGATTTAAATAATAACTTTATAAAATGAAATATATTTTGTGTAACAAAAGTCTCCTTTTAACAAGCTTTTTTTTAGTTTTTAGAAGAATTTAGTATAAGTTATAAGAAAAAAATCAAACATGCATTTTTAGAAAAACACTTTACAGTTCTAGTGATATTTTAATGAAATAAATGACTTTGATTTGGAAGTGAAATGATTTACAACCGAAGTAAATAATTATGAGACACCATACTACTTTTAAAGTATATAGAATTTTGACTGATTTTATAAGAAATAATTTTTAAAATTATCTAGTTTAATCAAGAACAAGTATATCAATATTTTCATACAATAAATTATTGCTATCATTAAAGCAGTGAGTGACAAAATTAAAAAAGCAAATTATCTTATTACCAATTTAAGAGGAAATTTTTAATAAAAGTATCATGAAGAAATAAATCATAAAATAATTTTACTAATTATATTTAAAAGTATATTACTAAGTAAATGGAATTTCCAAACATAGTTATATTTTAGACATTTTATTTTAATGTAGCTAATAAAAGTTAACAGTACTTCAGAGAGATCAATATTTAAGTGTTTGTTATATTTTATAGGGAGGGGGAAGTCTGTTTATTGTTTCGAGTGTGGGGTTCAAAGCATTAGATAAGCAAAATTAGAAGGTTCAGAAAGTATAAAAAAGTAATAAATCATCTATCTACAGTTTGGTACAAATATCATTAACATTTTCCAGAGATATTATTATTTAGGCATTGCAATAATGCTTTAATATATGTTTAACTTTTTACCTCCAAAGTAGTTTATTTATGAGATTCAGTAATGAAAATGACTATGCTTTTTAATTTTGCTCATAAATTGAGGGCCACTAAAAGGAACATTTTAGCAACATGAGGAATGTTTTTAAGCCAAGAATTTATTATAAATAACTACGAGATTGCAAAGTGGTTTGCTCTAAGGCAATATGTAATATATACGACACCATTAGTAATTAAATTGATGAACTATTTTCAGGGCTCTCATAAAGTCCAAATGTCAGAGATATAAATTGTTTTGTCTTGTTGGGTGAGTTATATCTTTTTAGGAAAAAGTAAAATAAGTATTATAACTGCTCATTGCTAAGCATTTTCTGAAAAGAAAAAGATAAATCATTATTATTAAATGTTCTGGACTTTACTTTGACATGGTTATAGCTTACATGAAAGCACATTTCATACAGTAGCATGTATATTATATATATAAGTAAAATGTGTATGTTTTACTTATTCTTCCAGCAGTCTGATGGCATTAAATCAACTTCGAGACTTTCTCGGTTACTTTAGTGCCTATGACCCTGGTGTCTAAGGATTTATTTTCTTGATAATGAAACTCTTAGACACTTAAACTGAAAATGGAAGTTGCCTTTTATCTCAAATTGTGCCATTATCTACTTTAGTAAATGTCTATTTATTTTTTATCTTTTACTTTAAATAAATAATTGAGAGCTTCCATTTTATTTAGCACAATTCCTAAATGAAAGGGGACATAGACTTAATCAATGAGTAATTGGCTGGCAAAGCAAAGCACTTACACTGAATTGTCATCTATTGAATTTTGATAGATAGTCTAACCACTTCATGTCCTATATCCTCACCTGTAAAATGATAACATAATAACATACTTTAAGCTCCCAATAGTTCATACGGACATTATACAGATGATTTGAAATAGGAAGCTAAGGAGGCTAAAAAAAAGGGGGGGGAGGGGAGGGAGGAAGGAAGGAAGAAAGAGAGGAGGGAAGAAAGGAAGGAAAAAGAAAAGAAGATGGGAGGGGGGAAGAAAGAAGGGAGGAAGAAAATTTTTCCTGCTGATTTATAAAAAATGTCAGTCCCACAATGAGATTTGGAAATACTACATCCAAGTAAAAAGGGACTAGAGAATGGATGTAATAGAGTACTTTGCCATTGAAAATGAATCTCTACGTAGGTGGGCTAGAGAAAGACTTTTAGGAATAAATTGGAACATAAGAATTGACTGTGGCTAAGTCATGTAACAGAGAACTATGCAGACAGACTAGTAAACCAAGCAGTTTATAAATAAGCAAAATACTTATTTATAAGCATTACTTCCTGTGGTTAACCAAAGGTGGAAACTCTTTTGGCATGGCCACTTCTTTGGGATAATCTCCTAGACAACTCTGACACAATGGTCACAGAAAAGATCTGGTGAAGAAATTGCAGGTTATAAATTTCATGCTTAATGTTAGAGGAGCAATTTTTGTACATGTGGGTGCTTATTTCAGGATAAGAGAAAATGAATCAGGTGTTGAAAATGTTGAGGTACAAATAATTTGCAAATATAAATACACAAAAAGCAATATTAACATGAGACTATAAATTAGGTGAGAACTGTTAATTCTCAAATAGCGGTTAAGTAAAATATCATTTATCTTCCTTTGCTTTTTATTATCTGTCCCAGGATTTTTTGGGTATTATTGATGCAAATCAACTTTGGCTGCTAAGGGAGACTCCTCCATTTATCATGTGAACTTCTGTAATATTCACATGATTTTACACAACAAAAAATGAGAAATTAACAGTAATAACATAAATGAAATGAAAAATAGCTCTACTCAGTTGAGGACAATGGAAATAAAATTTATTTTAAAGTGTTTTAATCAGAGTAAACTGTGTTAGTTCTCTCTTTGAAAACAGAATTTTAAAAGTTAGAGTTGATTCCATTAAAGAATCTAGGCGACTAAAATATATGAATTAAGAAAAATAAGTCATAGTTGTTATTTGACATTGAAATAAAAATATATAGATTTATAGGTCTTCAATGTGGACTGTTTTCTCTTTCAACAGGTTTTCTCTTGCCATGTGAATATAGTCACTTATTTTTTTAATGGGGATGTTTATAAAATATTTACTATAATCTTAATGACATCTTAAAATTAATATTTTCATTCATATTTATCTTATTTAAAAATGATTTAAAGTGCTTATAAAATATATTATAAAACCTGACAACTAGTCATGGTTTATTATGACTGAAAAATATTTAAGTCCACCAAAAACACAACCTTCTTCCCATCCCACCACCCCATCTTTGTATTATATTTTTCTTGTTTTTCAAAAATGTAGTCTTGGTGATTACTCAACGAATAAGACTGTCGTCAGTTGATATGAACTACCCAATACCCTTGTATAAAATGTATCTGTTGATTTTCTGACCTGGTACCACCTCATTGTTTTTACTGCCATCTTTCTCCCACTAATGGAACCAAACCAATTCACCTGTCTTAGCAGATATGGATAAGCTGCCTGCTGCTGCTTTGGTGAAACAGAACATGCCCACAGGGAGTTGTCTCAATAACTTGAAAGCATTTCCTCTGACCTAACTAATCTCTCTCACTCACCTTTCTACCCACAAAGGAATCCATTTTCCAGTGTTGGTGATCTACCTCTCGCTTTCCTCAATCACCACTCACATTTATTTGGTATTCCTTTTCCATACTTGACGTCAGCAATAACAGGATTCAGCTGAGAAAATGCACAGTCGTTGATGAATGACTCAAGCTGGTCTTGGTAAAACAAAGTATTTGAGTTTAATTCCTTCTTACATAGGGAAGATTATTAAGATCTTAAATAGGTATATCTGTAATTTAAGAAAATGTTTAATAAACAGATGTCTCTGATAAAATTTCAGGAAGTATGACAAAACAATGGAGAAATTGTTGGCATGTAATGAAGGAGTTATTATAGCATCAAAGGTATGTGCCAAGGGACACCAGCTAGATTTCTCCAAGTTGGTTAGCTTGTCATTATAATCTTAAATTACTAGTCCTCAGTTTATTAAAAAGCTACGAATGTGTGTATATGTGTGTATGTGTGTTTGTGCACTCATGCATGTGTGTGTTTTTAATTGAGGTAGAAATATGGTCAGTTAAGTGTAGTCATTTTGTGTAAGTGGGAGTGAGTCTTGAGATGACAGTTAGAATCTTGACTTTATATTAGTGCAGTGTTTATCTTAGTAGCTGTCTCACTTGTTCATTATTTCTGCTGAAGTGACAACAGCTCAGCTAAGCTTCCTCCATGAAGGTAATAAACCTGCAGACCTAGTTGTATTATTGTCAGCGTTTTAATCAGCTAAGGTACTCTTATCACGACATTTCAGGTATTTATTAATCATGGGAAGTGTGGGAAGTATGACATCTTACAGGGTAAGAAACATGGAAAAAGTATGCCATTGATCTACTATCAAAACCATCATATGAAATTCAAACCTTGCCTAATGGTAGCTATGATCAGGAAGATGCGATAGGGGCTGACTCATAGATTCTTCTGGCTTTTGGCTTAAATCTAGTCAATCAAAATTAAGTCTTCTAAGTATAAAATATCATGCCATATGTTGACTAAGCATATGTTTTGAGACTTAAAAGTCTTTAGAGATTATATATTTCTTTCTAACTTTTCCAAGTTATTTTTCCTGGATAATGTTATTTTTTGTCAGTTTTTGAATACATGCTTCTTATCGATATTGTAGATCCCAAGATTTTTAAGAAATTATTCCTGTTCTTGGTGTTCATTTGAGATCAAATAATACATTTTCATTGTTGTAATAAATATAATATACCTTTAAAAAAATAGTGGTAATTAACTTCACCTAACAAGTAATAATAATAATATAAAGTACCTCCTTTGTGCTCAATCCCGTGCTAGGTGCTAAACCAAATTTATGGAATCTAATCTGTCTCTTATATTGTTTTTGTCCTTTTTTTCCGCTATCTCATTGCAAATGGAGTGGCTAGATATTCCTGTGTTTGTCACAGTTCATAGATAGAAAGCAGTATATGCAGTGCATTTTAGAATGTATGATACCTGCCAAATCTGAGCGGAATGTCAGAAAGGGGAAAAAAGAAACAGCACAACCAAGTAAGCTATCCCAGTTTCTCATTTCCAAAATGACTTTCAGGTCCATTTCAGGAAATTTCAACATGAGTTAAACCCTTTCTCAGCTCTGCAAACTAGACTTAATTCAGAAGATTACTCTGAGTCGTATGGATCGTGACAGTGTCAGAGGGGCCATATTTTTACATGGATAAACCAGTCCAGAACAATTTCTGTAATATATTAGCCACGCACATATTATATTCTTATTTCAAATACATATGTCTTATCTCGCTCTTTTGATGTATCTTCAATAAATGCATGTATTTTGGCTTTATAAGAAATTTTTTATTTTCAACTAACATTAAATTGTCTGCACATTACCTTATCCCAATAATGATGTAAAGCAGAGACTACCCCATGCTTCAGAGTTCATTTTCTTTGGGGGAATTTCTTATTCACAGCGTTAGTTTACCATTGGGGAAATGACAGGGTGTATTAAGCTTTTACAGTAGCAATAGTTACATTTATTTGGGGACTTATTGCATTTCATTTTTCATATCTTTGCATAGGAGAACCTCAAATGTACTTCTTTTCTTATCTCCCTGGGGTCGGCAGAAATAGCAGAGGAAGATGTGCAACTTCAGAGCTTTGGACAGCGAATGCAGCAGTGCTAGAAGCAGCAGCGTGTAATAGCCCAGAGTGAAATTGTTCTACATGCGTTTCCACTCACTCAGGCAATTCACGCACAAGCTGGAAAGTCTTCTCCCTTTTTCATTCTATAGATGAACTGCGTAGTTTTGGGTTTTTTTTTTCTTAATGCTATTCCCAGTTGTAGAGAGTAAAGAGGCACTTTCTATCCCATTCACCTAAAATTCCCTTTCAAGGAAAGTGAGTGATAGTCAGAGAGTTATTGCTATCAATTGTGCCGAAGTGCTCATTTTTTAAATTCATATTTAGGCTATGCTTTTTCACACAAAGGACTTGAGGCATTCTCTAGAATCCAAAATAAATTAATATATGTTAATTAGCTTACATCCAGTAATTTTAAATTTAACAACTCTTAGTTTCTTATGGTTTATATTCTATTATGATTTGCAATATGTGTGTGGTTTATTTAGTAGGTTGTCTTTAAAGTACAGTCACTTATATTTTAATTCTATATGAGTTAATGTAGAATAAAATATGATAGATACTTTCTGCAATGTAAATTTTGTTTGATGATCTTGACTAACAACTGGAGATGAAGTAATTTGGATCAAATAGCAGATATATACATTGATTAAATAATCTGTATTTCCATAATTCTAATTATATAGGCTGACAGCTTTCAAATGAGTGGTTAACTTTTGGGGAAAAACAAGAAATTTAATTTTTTTCCAGTCTTTTTAAAGTACAACGAATCACTGTTATCAAAATAATTTTATTTTAAATATTTGTGACTAGAGTATTTTATGAAGCCTCTGCTTTTTCCTGAAACTAATTTCCTCATAAGTCACATGGTAAGATATTAAATCACCTTTCACCAATAATGCAAAGCAAAAGATGTTCAAATTCTAAGCATTTGTCCCTCATGAGAGATGTTACCTCATGTTGTTGAATCTTCCTATGCAAATTAGGTTTATTCCTTATTCTCCACCAGCATTGAAAGAAATTAAAGAAAGAAAAAAAGCACAAAACTTGCCAGCTGGAGATGGTCATGTTAAATATTTTGCCCTTTTGTGTTCTTGCATCTGGATCTTTACATCAAGAACAAAATAATCTGTGAAGTTTTGTGGAACGTCAAGAAAATATTCTTTAAAAAGAGAAGGAAAGTAATGTTTTCCTTAGTTCAGAAATAGCCACAGCCAAATTATTATGAGTAATCTTCAAGCAATATCTAGACGGGATGGCCATTTTTACTCAAAAGTATTTCTTTGTAGTAAAAATACATTTTTTTTCCTTGTAATCTTTCAAGATAGTTAATTTCCCATGCACACAGATGATTTAGGTGGATAACCTGGCTTTGTTAACCATGTACGGTTTCTGACCATCAACATTATAACTCATCAGACTTTCCAAAGCAAGAGCTGTTTAAATCAAAGGATTTTTATTTCAGATCCCTGACTGCTGCTGGCTAGATATCAGAGCTTGGAAGATACTCTCTAAGTAATTGTAAAGCACTGTTCTCCAATCAGCATATATTATTGCAGGCAAGAACTACACCATCAGAATTTCTATTGAAGTTATAACTCAGTCATTTAAATTTTGTGTCATACATACTCAAATATCTCTACTGGATTAAAACATGTTACCTTCTTCCCCTTTCATAGTGGTGTTCAGAACAAAAATACACTCTTTTGAGTTCTCTAATTACTCTTTGGGGATAGCTGTCATTGTTTTTGTGATAGGATTTAATTAATATCCATAAAATGTTTCATGGCTGTTTTAATGCCAGCCCTCAAATGCAGAGTAATAACTCTTAAAGGACAGGAGAAATTGGAGGACTTTGAATATGAGAGTAAAGGAAGAGAAACACATTTAGCATTTTGCTTTGGTTTAATCTTTCGTTAATTTATTTTATTTTATTTAAGGGGAGTGGGATAAGGATTGACTAAGCAGGTTTTTGTTTTTGCTTCCAATTTGCAAGAGAAACTAGAAGTAGGAAGTCACATATAGAATCTTCATCAACTTTCACCCAAGGTTTCCATGTTATTAGTAGTTGAAAAAGAAGGCGAGACACCCTATGTTGAGATTTGTTCGTGTTGCAAATAGAGAGCAAAAAGTTCTCTGAGACCATGCAACAGATTACTGTTAAAGCTAAAATAAAAGTAGAGGTTATTAAAATTGCTTTCAAGGACAAAATCCTATTATTCTTGTGAGAGAACATAATTTAGTAAGAGCATCAAAATGGGAACTAAGATCCTCCATTTAAATCCTTCTTAGGAAATAAACCAGGCAATCTATCAGCCTCTTTGTCCCTCAATTTTCATATTGTGAAACTGTGGAATGGGCCAAAGACTTTTAAAAGCCCATCCAGTTTTAAATTTGATTTTTCTTCTGTGTGTTGAATATTTTTAAATTTTCCAATGTAGATAAAATGTGGATATTTAAAGTAAAAACGATTTATCATAAAAGTTATAATAATTTTACAGCTATTTAAAATCCATATAAGGACTGTGGCTAAGAAGAATTTTGATAGCAAGAAGTGAAAGCGGTGACTGACATTACAAAAAGAAAAAAAAATCTAAATCATAAACACAATTGATTTTTATCTTCTTGCTTTTTGGTTTTGTTTGAATTGTAATTTCAGACTATACTTTCAAAACTAATCATAAAAGAGCCTAATAGCTAGCAATAGATATTTTCTAAAATTGGGCCAAATATAATTTCCTGCACATTTACAATCAAGCAATTCTTATAGTTTATATTATTCTCTTCAATGGACAGTCTGCGTATGATGTCTTTCTGACTTTGCTCTCTTTGTTGAAAATTATAGTTTATACTTTTACAAGAAAACTACACAGACTGTGATTGGCAGAAAATTTAGACAATTGTATAAACCGACACATACTTTGAACAGTAAAAAGCAACAAGTCCTATAGAAGCTCCTAAAGCATTAAAGGTATTATTTATATGTTCTCTCTCTCACACACACATACACACATATACTATATATTATATATAAACTTATATAATATATAATATATGCACGTAACTGAGCCTTTTTCAATGATACTAAAAGTATGTTAATAAATGTTAGCCTTTAAAACCAAATGTTTTGAGTAGCATTTCCCCAATCCCAAGAATGAAATAATTTAACAAATGAGGCATTTGTACCCTCTGAGTCCAAACCTTTAGTGTCCAATCTATAGGACTCTTCTCGAGGAAAGCCCATTATTGCAGACTTTTGTCCTGGGATCCAGTAAAGTGAACTAGCACAGCTGTATTTTACACATATTTCTAGGAGATTCAGTGTCACAGCTCAGAGGAGATTTGCACTATCTGACTCTTGCACTAGACTGACAGTCGTATGAGTAAATGGACACTGTCTGCTTCACTCACAACTCAGTGTCTCGTACTCAGAAGGTTTCAATATACATTTGAAGAATAGATGTTTTTCCTCGATTTTATTAAAAATATGCCCAGAAAAAACAAATATCAGACACAGAACATTTCTCTATATAGTCTCTACAGTTCCTCTTTGACTTTATTTATTTTGCAAATATTTGATAAGTGGATATTCTGTTCCAAGTATCATTTCCTTGAACAAATTTTGGATTCAGTGGGAAGAGGAACATAAACATTGCTAATAGAAAAAAAATGTGATTATCAATGTATCGAAAGGATATTTTATCAGAGTAAAACAAAGACAGGACAACCCAGCTTCATGCCAGGGTTGAAGACTTTTTGATGGAGAACACATGAGCAATTTTTTTTTGCTTCTTTCCTACTTTAATCTCTTTTAAAAACTCCTATACTTCTCACATATATCCTTCCACTCACGTAATTGTGAATTCATTTTTTTCACAAAAATAATTAATTTTTTTATCAAAGATTTTGAAAGAATATGTTTACCTGACCATTATTTTGAATCCAGCTTTAATAAAGTACTGCTTAACAATTATTAGTTTGAATGTCTCTAGGCAAACAAAAATGTTACCTGGGTTAAAATAATCCTTATCAAATGTTGGAACACTGACAATCACGTATAATCATCTGTAGTGACTTAAGACAATCCAGATTTCTCAAGCATGCGAATGCCTGTATACTTCTGTGTTTCCTTTGCCCCATTACAATTTTCTCTCTTTCCTTTTTGGACAACTCCCATTCATACATTAATGTCCACAAATATTATCTCTTTCCATGAACTTGTGTAACAGTTCCAGGATCCTGCATAAAAATGATAGTCTCTTCTTCCCTTTATAACATTTGGTATGCATCTCGGTCAGAGAATATTTACTGAGAGCCTGTTTTGTTTAAAGCACTGTGCCAAGAACAAAGAGTCACTTCAGCTCCCCAGACAGGGCTGTTTTAGGCCAGAATGCAGAGCACAGACTTACTGGTTATTTACAGCCAGTGTCCATTCTGAATGTCCCATGCTCTTGCAGTACCAGTGTGTTAGATATTCTGATTGTAGCCCCTATACAACGTATAAAGAATGCCCGAGCATTTTCAGATGCATTGTTCATGTTCCTTTCCTTGAAGCTCTACCATTGCACCTATGTGGCAAATTCCTAGATGAAAAAAAAGTTTGAATTTGTTTCACTTTTTTCCTCAAACATGCCTCAGAAGAAGGTCAATTCCCGTTCTGTGAATCCTTCATGAACTGAAGGACACTTCGGAAAAGCAATTTAGAAAATATGTGACAAACCCAAGCGAAGCAGAGTATTTGTTTGGTGCCTATGCCTATTCAGAGAAGATTGGCAAATGAAAAAAAGAAGGAAGAGGTTGTCTAGATTTGCAAACCTCATCTCTTAAGCCTCATCTTTAAAAGCATACGTGACTTGTGAGTCTAATATATCAAAGACAGCTTGGAAAGAAAGACAGGAGAGAGGGAATGGAGTAATAAAAGAGAAACGAGAATGAGGGGGGATATCTGTAGCTGAAAACTCAGAATGAAATACACTATTTTAAAGTATCTTAGCGCTCGTCAATGCATGCCGAGAAAAATTCAAAAATTTTATCCACTAATTTTAAATAACAATTGTGATTAAAATTATGGACATTAGGATCAAACAGACTCATGTCTAAATCTCATCTCTTACCTATATTTAGTAATTGAGTATCATGAAATACTTATGACCTTACTGAGCATCTCTTTCTACAAATGTTTTTGCACGAATTAAAAAAGATAACGAGATTATTATTTCTTGTGTGCCATAGTTTGCTATCTGAATTATGTGTTAATTTAATTATCACAACAATCATTTTGTCCCTATTTTGCACATGAGGAAGCTGAGGCTTAGAAATATTCACTTTGCACATGAGGAAGCTGAGGCTTAGAAATATTCACTTTGCCTCATTTACTCGCCAAATATTTTCATCCAGATGATCAGACCGCAGAGTCTGAACTGCTGCTTTGCATACTGTTGAATTATACACACACTTCCTTCATGCAGCAACTGGCACTTAGTGCTATATAAATAGACTTTTATTAATAACAATTTTGAAATAGACCTATTTTACTCCAGACATTTTGTTGTAAATCACACAGCACGGAAGTGTGACAAAGTGGTAGTTTCGCTTTCTTCCTGGCACAAATAATACTTCATCTGAGCTGAATGATACCTTTTAAATACCAGATTTTTTTTTCTCCTATTACTTTTTTGGAAGACTGAAAGGAAAATATTATTTTCCTTACTACTTCTGAGTTTCCCAGGAAATCAATACTGGTTTACAGAATATATTGCTAACTATTAACTAGATATGTCAAGTGGAAGATGGATTTAGTATATTTTCTATAGCTACAAAGAATTTATATAAAATGGTGGCATTGTAGTACAGAGTATGAAGAGTCAAATGCTATTTTGTGAAAGGAAGAAAGTTGCTTTTACCTGCCTAAGCTTTAGGCTTCTCACATATAAAATGTAGAGTGAGTTCAAACACAAATGACACTTGAAGCTCTAAGGTAAATGATCCTATAGTTCATTAGGTAAAAGTCCTAGGAAGAAACTTTTCATGCATTTCAGGAGAATAATTCAGGTTATCTAAATATAGAATCGTGTACTTTTTAAGGTATCGGGTTCATGTCTTTGAAATACTCAAAAGAATTTCCTGTCAGAGGTGATTTAGAAAATACAGCTGTGTAGAGTTGAAAGTTGAACTATATTAGATCTTAATGAAAGTTTGTTTCTTATCTTGAGTTTTCTTAACTTATGATATTAACTAAATGCATATATAGAACCTTAAGAAAGGACTAACAGATTATATTCTGTTTTCTTAATCTGGGAGAAACAAAAAACAAACACAACCAAAAACCATCCCAAGTAGACTAAAACCAAGGCTCCAATTACTCTGTGAATTCTGGCAGCAAAGCAATAGAAAAATAAACCCAAACACCTGCTGTGTGTTTACGTAAATCCAGTTTACCAAGAATTTCTCTAAAACAGGATTTCTTTAAAATGTTCCAGGTAACTGTTGCTCAGTAATTCTGCTTTATCAGTCACACTGTAAATTTGATCAATGTTTCTTAAACTGCAGTCTTCAGGCAATCTGCATCAGAATTACCTTATTAAAATTGCAGATCCCTGGTTCCCCAAAAAAATCTCTCTCTCTCTCTCTCTCTCTCTTTCTCTCTCTCTCTCTCTCTCTCACTCTCTCTCTCCACGCACCCCCCATCTCTCCCTCCTTCCTTCTCCTTGTTTAAAAAAGTGGCCTTGTCAATAGTTTTTGGACATTTTTTATCAAGATGCACAATGAGTGGTACATTTTAGGTCAAAGTCTCCTGTCAATGATGGGCCTGTAGTAGTCATACTGACCATGAGTTCTCCTTAAAAAGTCATATTTGATTAAAATAATGAGCTACAAAGCTCATCTGAATAGTAAAATATTGATATGACTTTATTTATAATTTGCTTAACATTCATGAAAAATCTTAGAAGCCCCAATCTCTGTGATAATAGATGTTAGTCGTGTCACTTTTTTAAAGATGAAAGAAAAAATATTTTTATAATATTTCTCTCTTTAATTGTCAGAGATTTTATTATGGAAATGAAGAGTGTTATGATATTTCTTAATCTAAACACCAATATTTAATTTGCAGTTGCTAAAATTTGTGGGTTATTATGGTAATTTAGCACTGTGTTTCTTTTGATATGAGTTGGCTAACTTGCTATTTTTATTTTATTTGTTTTTTTTTGTTTTTGTGTGTAGGATTTTTTTTCCCAAGTCTATATTTTCCCGAGTCTAAGTCTGTTCCATAGTAAAGATGGTGACTATAAAAGGTACATGGGAAGATCACTGCTATCTAGAAAATAAAGATGTTTAATAATGTGACTCATCAAAGTCCTTTGCAAGTCTAAAATTTATAGTCAATTTTTGATGTAGATGCATCCAACAAGTCTTTCAATAAGCACATGACTCTTACAAAGAATGAGGTAACCAAAACTATAATAATACTCAACCTATTTTTAATGTAAGTGTCCTCTACAGCACAAACAAATTATCTCTAAAACTCAGTTACACTTCATAGATCTTATTTTGCTCATAAAATTACTGGCTTCACCCACATCATTCCACATCCCAAGCTTTATACCACCTAACATGACATATAATTACTTAGGCACAATCAGGCCTGGCCCATCTCAACCGTGCCCCACCCTACTCCACCCCACAGGCACGGCCTCACTTGACGACGTAAACTCACACTCATTTTCAAATGAACTAATTCTAAAATGTTTCTTTCACCGTCTCATTTGCCATTATGTTTATTTCTTTCTAGTATAGACAGTTTCGTTCTTACAAATATTTCTTGAACACTTGCTACATGAAAAATACTGTGTTACTAAAAGAAGTGAGGGCATGATAGATATCTTACTGACCTCTCAAAAGATGACATGATTGAGAAAATAAGACATACAGAAAGAAAGTCCCTAAAATATATGGGAATATTCTGGGAAAAGATTAAAATCATAACAAATTTGCTATTAAATGGTCAAGTATACAGTATAGACAAAAATAAAAATTTAAGAATAAAAGATGGCAAGTGTAGAGAGAGATTATGGGAATGCCATGAGCAGCCAGGACCTCTAAATTGAATAGATTTTTGATAGATGAAGGGTTGAATAAAAGGTACTCAAAGAAAGGGTAAGGATGTGGCATAAACAGAGATTAGGAATTGCTGTGACATATTTGAAGATGAGAGGGAAGATTGGTTTGGAAAGAGTATTATTTGGGGCAATGCGTTTGGATAGATGTGTTAGAATTAAATCACAGACCCCCTGATTGCCCTATCAAGAGGGTTAACTTTGAGTGTGATGAGTGATTGCCTGTAGTTCTGGAATAGCCAACTACCTAAATGGAATTTTAGGCAGTTTGTTCTAGTGACATGCCAAAAAAAAAAAAAAAAAAAAAGTAATAATTGAGACTGGGCAAAAGCCAAGTATTTATGTTGTTGAATGCATTAGATGAAGAAAGAATGTTGATGGTAATGACAGCGGGGTAGTGAGTGAAAGGCAATAAGTATGGACAAGATATGCTAAGACTGCTATGTCACGAGAGGTAACAATCTCCAACTTCTTTTTTTTTTTTTAAGCTTAGTTCAGATTCCATTGTATCCAGTTTATACTTAAGGGCAGACATTTTATTAGTTTCTGTTGTTATAGCTCTCAACTTTGCTTTGAAAAAATTACCCAAATAGATTGAGTTACTTTCCTTCTTAAGAAAAAGCACAACCTGAACTTTGCTAGAACATGTTGCTTCTAGCATTCAACTGAATTTACTTTCTATCTTTGAGGAAGAGCAAGGCCTGTTCAGTCACTAGCAAATCACTAATGGCAAGGAGTATTTGTGGGGGTGGGAGGTGGGGGACTTGTGGCTCGTATCCTTGTCACCTAGCCCAAGCTTCTCTGAAATTGCATTATAGAAAAAAGGTGCCTGATGCTTTTCTATTTCTCATGTGAAATCCTAAGTGTGAGTGTTAGTAGAGGAAATCTGATCATTCGAATTTCAGCCTTTCTCTCTATCTCTCCCTCCCTCCCTCTCTCTCTGTCTCTGTCTCTCTTTCTTTCTTCCTTCCTTCCTCCCTCCTGCCCTCTCCCCCCATTCACTCTCTCCCTCTCTTTCTCTTTCTTTTTTTCTTTCATGCGGGTTTCTCTCTTCGCTTACTAGATATAATGTGTAATGCTTTGGGTGATCTGGGGAAGAATACAAAATAGAAATTTTCCACAAAATTTTAACACTTCCTACTAAATGTAAAAGTCTATTTTTTTTTAAATTTAAGCATGTGTTGTTTCTAAACCAAAATTAGGTACTCAATGAACAAAATTGGCTAATAAAGACTTTTACCCCATAAGACTCCCTTCTTTCCTTTTTTTCTTTTTAATAATGATAAGAAAAAAATGGAGGCTGTCATGGGACTTGACTAACTAGAAACTACCAGTTGTGTTTTGGCTAAATTAAAAGACTAATCTTTCCCTCAAGCTAATTTCCAATAATTAACCAAAATATCCAGGAGTGCCAAGACAAATTAAGCAGATAGGGTAATATTTTATACCCTCCTTTGAAAAGCATCATGCTGCTCAGTAGTCTCTATAGTCCAGTCATATTTAATGTAAGTAATCATCCAAAAAATACTGGAGTATTGCTCTTTCTTAATGAATATCATAAGGGAGCTGTTTTGAAGGAGATAGAGCTAGGGGTGGGGGTAAGTGAACTGGAAAGAATTAGCAACAATACAAAAGGAAAAGGCCCATTGCTAAGTTGGCTTATCTTTCTCCCTCTCTGCAGCCTCAGTTAAGAATCTAAATTATATTATTTTAGGAAGAGCCATCAGGGCCAGGAGGCCATTTCGTGGGCCTGTGACTGACTAGAGCTGCCACCCAGCTGGACCTCCAGAAGAGAGATTTCAGGTAGCAGACCAGACTCAGAAAAATAGAGAGACACAAGCAGTACTTTACAAATCTATTGTTTCCCTTTCACTTTCTGTGTGTGTGTGTGTGTGTGTGTGTGTGTGTGTGTGTGTGTGTATTCTACCAGGAACTAGGGAAGGTCTCTATTTCATTGAACACTGATCATCTCAAACCACTCATAAGTTGGCTCATAAAACAGCCATGAAAAAGATTCTCTGAAAGGACATACCACTTGGGAATATTCTAAAAATAAGTACTATCTATCCCCCAAATCATCTAAATCTCTTTTCCCCATATTTACTACCGTAAACGCGGGCCCTTGTTTAGCACAGGTACAATTGTTATTCAAGAATACTCTTAGACCCATACAAAAAAACTCTGCCATTCTCTGTGTGCATGTGTGTGTGTGTGTGTGCGCGCGCGCACGCGTGTGTGTATGCGTGTGTGTGTGCGCATGCGTTTTTAAAATATATCCTAGGAAGACTACTAAATGTTCGAATGATCCACACGCAGACATTCCCCAGATAATGATAATATTTATTTCCTGTGCCATTTGTCTTGTGTTTTTAAGGCACTTCTATTTACAAAGCAAGATGAGGTTAGTTTTCCCAATTTTACTTGTTGCATTTATTTATTTGTTTATTCATTTATTTTTAGTTCCTGAATACCATTTCTATTCTGATTTCAGCTGAAAATTAATCTACTTTTTATGTTACAATAATAACCTTTGACCTGAAAGTGCAGTTATTTTAGAATTTATCAATGCCTATTGTCTGTGAATGTTAGAGCTGGCCCCCTCCCACATTCCTTTCGGAGTATTTAAATGAGATAGGGACAGCAGTGTTCCGGGACAGTCCTCAATCTCTGGCTACAGGCCCCCTGCAGCGCTACCATTATGTCTTTCAATCTCCTTCAGCCCAGATGAATCCCCATCTCCTCAGGTGAGCCTTTGTCTTACTTTGAAAGAATTTACAGTCCTCCTAATTTGGTTATTCATAAATGCCTTTCTCTTCACAATTGGGATTTCCTTGGTTAAGACATGCAAATCACAGTATTAATGGGCTTTAATATCTAAAGTTTCCAAAAATTAATCTCTCAAATCAAAGACTGATTTGTAGCATCTCCAGAAGGTTTTGTGTATATTTTCAATATAAGATGATTAAAGAAATGCCAGTAAATATAGCTGTACAGGAAAACATAGTTGCCATTGACAAGGTCTTATTGCCTATTTTCAATTTCATTCTTGTCAGGAATTAGAATAAAAGTCATTGTTAAATCAATAAGTAAAACTTGTTTTAATTCATTAAAAACAATCAGTAGCTTCCCTGAAAACTGTGTAATTACTAAACTAAATATTCACCAAATTTAGATTCACAAGTAATAAATAGCAAGTTATTTAAATCCGTGCTGTGTTTATTGTAAATAGTCATTTTAATGAAAATGTATAGTTATTTTACTTATCTGGATAAATTTTAATTTTAAAGACCTCAATCTGCATTAAAAATATAGTACTGATGAATATGCAGGCATTTATAATATCTTTCTTTAAAAACCTTTTGTGTACAACAGATATGAACGAATCTTAATAATACTTAGGGCAAATTTCTTATTTGCAAGAGTTAGAACTAGCACCTAGGTGGTTCTTTAGCACTAAGATTTTCCTCTATGTCACCTTTGTATTTGTCCTAAATCTTCTCAGCCCCTCTCCCACTTCTTGTTTTGTTTTCTGTTTTCTCACCTGGTTTCCCAGATAATTTGTCCCATTATAGCTGGCTGCAGAGTGCTCAGTTAGGTGTTTTGGAGGCAAGGCAGGACCTGTCTCATCTATCCATATATCTCCTTGCCTCCCGAGGAGAAATATGACTATGACTTATATTTCAGCCAAGTTTGGAATATAGTGGTATATTAAGAAATATCACCGTGTGCAAATCTTTAAGCACTGTGTTCTTCTCAGAAATTATCTGAATGCTGCTTCAAGATTTCCATTACTCATTCTGCCTTTTTTTCCTCACTGGGGTGAGAGGCATGGAGGTTTCATGCAGGTTGTGGCTCTTCTGCAACCTCAATCCTGGGCTTCTCTCCCTTTCCCTTCAGTGTCTCTGGCAGGTCATCCGATCAGGTGTTTTTAATGTGTTAAGAACTCAAGCAATTTCTTTTCCCTCTCAAAGACCCATGTTGGTCATTTTGAAATGAATATCATTTGGTACTTAAATAACATGGCACAATCCATTACATATACAATGATGCATATTCTCTATCTTCATAGAAACCTAAAACATTCTAGCTGATTATTTTTCTTTCATACTCTGACTTTGCTGGTAGGCCATATTTATAAGTATTATATGTAAGGTCCAATTTATAATAGAGACATTCTTTTAAAAATTTGAGTTCATAGGGTCCTGTCTTCCTTGTGCTATGCATCCTTCCTTTTAAATTAATCAAGACCTATTAGTATCTAGTAGAATGATTTTCAATTCTGGCTCTACCCCCAAAATGTTGTGTGACCTTGGGCAATAGACTTTACCTTTCTAAGACTTAATTTTCTCATCTATAAAATAAAATGATTACATGTCACTAATTATTTTCCAAATACTTTTTCTACACTGATATTTCATGATAAGAATTATTTCAACAGTCTAACAATAGAATCTTAGCATTGTGCTTGATAATCTGTACAGCTCAGCTGTCAGAAGAATGTATACATTCTTTTCTTTTGACAGTATTTTTATAATGAGAAGTGCTGGGATTCAGTGGGAAAGTATGATTTGGTTCAAATTTACCTATGCTTAAACCTTTATTTGGCTATGTGATCTCAGGCAAATTATTTAAACTTTTTGAACTTTGATTTCATCATTTGCAAAAAAATTAGAATATTAATATTTTCAAAGTTGTGAGGATTAAAAGCACCTATCACATTATCTGGTGATACTTGGCATTCAATAAATGTCATGTACTTTTTTTGTTTTAGAAATATCAGTAACAAAATACATCAATAACTAATTAATATACTACCTGCGAATAATTATAAAAAATTCAAGATACTTTCCACTCTTTGGTAAATAAGAAAGACCAATTTTCACTGAAATTAAATAAAAGGCTGGTAATTAAGTCACTCATAAATATGACAGTAGAAATGAATTATGTCTGGGTATCAATACAAATAAGTAATTTTATTATTAAACAAAACCACAAAACAAACCATGTCTAATACTCTTCAAGTTAATAACAATATTCATGGATAAGGAAAGATCTGTGAGTCCAGATAGACTTAAAAAGTGTTTGGCATGACCTGAAAATGAAGCTGACCCTTTGACTTTGTTTAATCTCTTTTGCCCTAAAAACTGTTAATATGAATATAGGTAAAGAGATAATCAGTTACAAACTTTAATTCTGGTTGACTGTCTCCATCATAGATCAACAGTGTTTTGACTTTTACAATATAATCTGATAATAGAAAATATACTCTCTTCCAAATCACACCAGACACTTTTGTCACTCTCAAACATCACTCTTCTGGCATGCACAATATGGTAGGCAATATATATGATCTGGAATTACTGACTCTATTTTATTTTTATTGCCTAATATTGTTACTTCTTTTTCACTTAGATATATTTTGATGTCCAGCGAGGCGAAAAGGCCCTTGAAGTTGGGTACTATTTCATTACTCGTGTGTCTATCCCAATGTCTGGTCACGAGCATGCATAAAATGAATTTCCTCAGTACTTGTTGGATCAGATTTTTCAGTAGTGAATGTGCATTCCACAGACAGCTTTATCTGTCACAGTCTAGCAATCTTTTATTCACAACTCTCAGTCTGATGGTGTTTATTTTCTTGTACACTGATATGGCATCATGGAACATTGCTATAAAAAAGAATTGTTTCCACAGTGCTGGTAACAGTCTGAACAACACAACCTCTATTTCCTTTCCTTTTGTCATATTATTAGACCAACAGTATTAATAGTTTTGGGGAATCAGGAGCCTTCTGATTTCTTTGTTCCTTATATTTAAGTTAAAGATACTTCTTGCTTTAAGATAAGATAGGATGTCAATATTCATTTTACATCTAATGAGTCTCACATAAAATAACATTAGGTATAAAAATATTCAACATGACTAGGTACACTAGAGCTTTCTGCTAACAAAAAACAATTTTTCCAAAATGTCAGACTAATAATTTAAAGTCATAATAATCCGAAACTCACAAGATCATTATTACAACTGAGATGTTACAGTTAATTCAGGTTTCTTTTACTCTTTTTCTGAGAAGAGCATATTCAGCTACTAGGAACAGCATGGGATTTCCTTCCATGCTTAACAGAATTTAATCTAGGCAACTGATAGTTTCAGACATATAATGAAGCCAAAGATGAACATTAAATGTTATTCTTAACTTTAATATTAATATTTTTTTTCAATGGAGTATGAAAAAAACACAAAGCCTATAAAGAAAAAAGAAATGAGTGGGGTATTATATTCATTCAGATACAAATGATTTATTTATTGAGTGAGAAAAAATCTAATAATTATAAGTAGAACTACTTATTTTTTATTATTTAAAATTTTCAACAATTTTAAAATTTAAAATAAAATTGATTTTGGTCAATTTTGTATAGAATAAACATAAGTTCCATCAGAATATGCATTTCTCTGTGATTTTGTTTATAATTGTAAAAAGAACAAATGAACTCTCCCCCATACCTCATTTTCTTATTTATAGATTATTATTAATATTATCATCAACTACCATGATCAAAAATTTATTTGAAAAGCATTTTAAAACCACCAGAAAATGTTATATCATTTGAAGGCTTTATTAAGTTTATTGACAGTAGATTATTGTCGGGAAAAACATATTTCATTTTTGGATGCCTAGATTTATGACAGATTTAGTTACAGGGGAAATGAATTTGATGGATAACAGAGAAGGCTTTGAGCTGCATGAAAAAATAGCACGATTTTTCATAATATTACTGTCTCACATTGAACTATTGGCGGTCTTGCTATCCAAGGTTGAAGCAAATATTTTATTAGAAATCAAATCAGTTTTAGATAATAAAAACCCATATTCTATCACTGAATGAAGTACAAGCTCCTCAAAGATCCTCTTTTAAATTAATAAAATATGTCAGTTTATGTATTATAATACACCATCCAAAAATAATAAAAGATTCAGTCTTCACCCTTCTTCTTAACCTTGTTCCTTTATGTGAAGTCTACTGATGCCACTGTTGATCTGGTATGGAAATGCTTTGTGTTCTATATCACTGAGGTTTACTTTCTTTTTTAAAATTGTTTTGTTTTTGTTTTTGTTTTTGTTTTTTTGCCCTGCAAAGAGATAGTCAGAATTTATATCTTTTACACTTTAGAGTACCATTTGCCTTTATGGGCCGGATATGTTCTATTTCTATTGGCACGTGGACTCATAATAGAGCAAAATATAGGGGCTGTGGAGCAAAGGAGAATGTGAAGAGGGAAGAGAAGGAATGTGGGATGCATCATTCTCTAGTTCTTTTCTCCATTTCATGTGCTTCTCTCTTTAGTTTGCACAAGCCTTTCTAGTAAACTTTCTCACCTACAACTTCTCTCCCAGTTTCTGCTCACTTCTTTTCTTCATCCTACTTTTTTTCTTTGGCAGGTCTACTTACACTCTGGTTTTTCCTCAAGAGATTCTCCATTTCTTTCTGACGCATGTGAGAGAGAATCATGGTGCAGCTCTAGACTCACAGCAAGGTTTGGTTTGATCCTAAGAACAAAGCTATGGTCTCTACCTAGACTCCTAAATTGAGAATCTCTTTTCGAAATTTCTCCTTTTCAAATTAATTAACAAAACAATCAACCCTTTGCCTATATGTATGAACTGTGACATTATGTTTATAATGGTTTCAGGGATGTCAGAATTTGTTTTATTTATTTATTTTAGCTACTTTATTGACCTCACTCACATTTAAGAGTAACTTCTTCTACTCTTTTCCTTGTGTTATTTCTTCTACAGTTTTTCACATTGTCCGGATAGAAAGAACACTTGAGTCTAGTTCTGATGGCACCTAGGACGTTACTGCTGAGTGGAGGATGAGTTTAGAAGTTTTCTCTATTATTCATTTTAGAGAGGGTTAAATATGTGAAAGAAAATATTCCAGTGTGTTAAACATTAATCATTAACTGCAGTTGGGATCTGACAGATGTATGACATGTTCTTTCCACAAAATTCAATTTACCATTTATAAGAAAACAATTGACAACATGTCTCTATGTTCATTCAGACATCTCTTGCCTCTTGCTAGGATCAAAGGAGTAGCTGCAAGGGTCTCTTTTGTAGCTTTATTTTGGTCTCTGACTACTACCTGAATGGTCAAGTTGGAGTTACATGAGCTAAATAATTTAGAAAAAATATTGTCCAAGTTATTATTATTACATGCATAAAAATCTATATCTATATGTATCATGTATTTTCTATCTTTATCTTCATCTATTTAATCCATAATGTAGTTTTCAAAGGAAAAGGAAAAATGTAACAGTTTTATTTTAAACTAATATGAACCAAAGAATTTCTGGCATTCATTGAATAGAAATTAAAATCACCTCCAAAAATTTAAGAGGGAATGGCCATTTGTTTCAAAGCCAATGCATGAGTTATCATCCGTCTTTCAAATTAACTATGCTATTTGTTTAATAAAGAGCTAATTTAACTTAAGGAATGTTTAAAAAGCTGTCTGCTTTTTGTGATTGTCATCCAAATTTCTCACTGAATTTTCATTTTCCAAAATAAAAGAAAAGAAAACTTACCATGACTGAATTGTTAAAAAGTTTTATAACAAAATATTTCATACTCAGAAAAATAGTATAGTTGTACATTGCGCAATCATTATAGGTTTTTTTTTTTTTTACCGGATTTTATTGAGAGCAATATAAGAGATGTTTTTTAGTCCCTAATATGGTAACATATATTTGTTTCTAAATGTATGTGGCCTAGTATAAATCAAGTGGCCACAATCAGTATGCATTTCTTGTAGAATAGAAACATAAATGACATTTTGAAATATTTTAATTGCATGTTCAGAAGTGCTAGTGGATATGCCAAAATGAGAATAAGATCTTGAAACTAATTAATGTGACTTCATTTATCAAGAGCACTAAAGCTGTTATAAATACTAATAATAGCATTGTAACAGTATATTTCCGTTTGTCTATTGATAGTGCTGTCATAGTATCCCACACTACTGAGTCAAAGAAAGGCTTTGTGTGGGTTTAACAAAAATTATACCTCATTGCTCTGTAGTAAATTCATGAGATTGCTTATACTAAGGCTTCTTACACTAATAATGATCTTACTCTAGTATCTATAGTACTGAAAATGATAAACTTGAAAAAAAAATTATGTTCATTGTTTACAGAGCTGGAGAATTAAGGGAATCAGTTAAACACACTCAAAGTTCAAATACATTAATTAATAAAAATATGTAAAATACAAAAAAAAATCCCATGATTGTTCTTTGAGGGAGATAAAGATGAGCTGAGAAGAGAAATCAATGTGCAAAGGTTAATTTTAATATAAAGTCTTTTGTTATAATTTGAAACTAAATGGAAACAGAAAAGTCTTCAAAAAGTATACTAAGGTGAAGGATAGTCTTCATTCTTCACCTTTTAGCTTATGGAAATCTTTCTCAGTAGAGTGTTTGCCACTATTTTTGTGAGAACATATGTAAAGAGCACTGGATTAGGAATTTTAGATTTGGCTTTGAATCTTCCATTCCTTGCTAATTTTTTTTAATCCAATTTTCTCAGGTATTCAGTTTCTTCATACATAAACATAAGGGAGATAGACTCACTAAATTATAGGTCTTTCAACTAGCTCTAAAAGGCTGTGATTCTGTGATCATTAATAGAAGATGATTGATGTCTCAAAGAAAAAATAAAGTGAGAGCAAGAATTATATCCAGGAGAAAATCATCTGTCAATACGTAAGTCCAAAAATTATTTATGGGTCCTTAGGAGTTACCTACAAAGGCGACCAGTTTACTACTTTCTATGGCAATGAAATTTCTAGATCAACTACGAAGAGGTTTCTATGGGCAATAAAGTGATTTAAGTAGAATATGGCAAAAGCATGTTAAATCTGAGTAGAATGCTAATAGTAGACAGAGAAAGAAAGTCAGCCATGGTGAATGCAAACCTGTGTGATGAGAAATCCCCCTGAAAGTTGAAATATGCTTGTCATCTGTGACAAAAGACTAGATTAGTAGCACCATTAAAGGAAGGCAAGGACACATTCGTGTGTTGTTCTATATGTCCTCTTGCTTGCAAGCTTCATTTGTCATTGTTTTGAACCCCAAGTTCGGCTAATTATTTATTGAACTTTATTTTTGGATTCTTTTCCAGGAAGCATTATACATCATCATCTTCATAATCTCAAAAAATATTCTATACTAGGTTAGTTACAGAATAGGCCTTGGACTTTTATTTTAACTTGTGGTAAAAAATGAAAGAAATGGCATAGAAAACAGAATGTCCTATGTTTTAATGGTGACTATGCAACCAGTTACTAGTGTTGTGACCTAGAACAATTTATCTAGTGTATCTGACATTCAGAAATACCATTTTAAAAATTAGTAAAACCCTTCATCTCCTGAACTGTGTTAGGGTGAGATGAAAAAAAAAAAAAATGTAAAGGAAACATGTATCATGGCACCTAGTACAGACTTGCATTAATTTTTAGTTGATTTTCCTATAACTTACTCGTATTCATATTGGAATAATCCTCAATACCTGGAATTTGTAAACCTGTTATTTAATGCCAGCTTTGCTACAGGATGAGTGATCTTGCGCAAACCATTGTCCTTTTGGCCTCCGGTGTTTTTATCTGTAAAAGGGAGATTTGAGCTATATAATCTTAAATACTCCATGACTTTTTATGTAATTTTATTTCTTCTGGTCTATTCAGTTTTAAAAGAACAACAAGAACAAAATAGATGACTACCATTTCCCGATTCGGCAACAAACTATAATGGTTTTCTATGCAACGTGTTAAAATTCAAAAATATATGAATTGTTGTGGCCTTTTTAAAGCAAAGCCTAGTCATATATAAGAATCACCTCAAAAAGAATTATAATTTTCACCCAGAATAATTAAGACATGAGATGAGTGTTTTTAATGTTTCTTAACTAAAAGGAAAATTTAATCCACATATTGAGTTCTTCTTTAAAAGTTGAAAATTTCCTTCTACTTTTAATAATTTCTAGAGTCGGAGACATCTAAATTTTAGTTTTTTTTTTTTTTTGACCTGCAGTTGATTTCTCCTTGTCTTCTAAATGACAGCTACTGATTACATTATTATTCAGATCTCTGTCCTGTCTTTCTAAAACATTTTTAGTCTTTTAAAAAATTAAGTCTTTGTATTTCTGAGGATAAAATTATTATTATTTCTTATAAAGATGGTTTGTTGTTATAAGGGGCCTTCTTAAAGCATACAAATAAATAAAAAATTACCTCCACTTTAGATCATTGAATGATTCACTGTTATATAAATAAATCTTGTAGCAAATATGCAAAGCTAAACCTATGAGAAATGTATAGATAACCTTTATTTCACTTGTCCCTGTCAAAAAAAAATAAATGACTTTATAATATCATTATGAAGAAATGATTGAACAATGACAAAGGTGATCCTTGTACAATTTAAAAAATTTTACCTAATATTTGATATTATCCTAATATAGTCAGATGTACTTAAATATCTTTGTCCTTGGGCATAAAATTCTATAATACATTGTGATATTTTATACCTATATTGAAATTACAATTTTATAGGCTGTAAATTAGACAGATTGACTCTTTCCTCAGCCTATTCTTTTATGATTTTATAATGGAGAAAGCTAATCAACATTGTTTTTCTTTGAGACTCTGAAATCTTCACTCTTTTCTAATTCACAGGGAAAAGCAAAAAAAAAAAAAAAAAAAAAAAAAAAGAGAGAGAGAGAGAAAGAAAAGAAACAATAACCACAAAAACAAGATTTAATCTAAGGATAAAAATTCTTTCATTAATAGATGAATGTAATGCTTATTGTTTAGCCTGCTTACCTTAACTAAATATTATACAATTAACTTATAGGTTATTTAAAAGAAAGTAATAAACTATACCTATTCTGTCCCAACATTTTACATGAAAATTCTCTTTTTCTTGTTTACCTCTTCCTGGTAGATCTTTTCTGTAAGGATTCCTGGTTAATGCCTCAAAACTTTCCAAATATAGATGTCCAGTTAGCTCCATGAACCCCATTTAGTAGCTATAAAATATGATGAATACTATTTAGAGTATATCTAGGACATTTCATCATTAGTATTTCTTAAATTCTGTTACATAATTTTAAATCATGAGACTGGCCCATAGAATAGCATTTCATTTCTTTTCCAAATACACGTATAAGATTGAAAGATAAAAGACATTCGAATACATTAAATTCTAATTTTTAGAAAAATCTGAAAACATGGTAGTACCATAGAAATGTATTTTAGTTTAAAAATTAGCTGGAATCTGAAACTATAAAATAAATAGCAGTGCTTAGTTATACACTAATGACCTAGGAGAGACTTCTTGTATTAGGGCAGTTTAAGAGTGCGTGCCAGGGAGAAAAGAACACTGTGCCCCCGAGATATATTAGGTGATATTTAATTTCTAGGGATGGCGTTATATTGGAAATGGTGGTCGTCATTCACTAGGTCACTGTCAGTATAAGACTGATCTAAGACTGGAATGCAAATTATTATACAGGCTGGATTGGCTTCTATAAAAACATGCTATCCTGTGGAAAACACATAGGCATGGGTTGAATAAAATGTCCATTCATAAAAATTGTGTGTTTCTCCCAATTCGGCCATATGAATCACTTTGTGAGAAAGGTATATTAAAACATTAGCCACTGTGATAAGCAGATGGAAACTTCATGATAGATAATAGCATAAGATAAAAAATGAGAAATAATGTTTTTTGGAAATCATATTATTTTAGCATGTTTATGCCCACAATGTATCAAAGCCACTACATTCTCCTACATGGTGAGATACTGAGAATAATTAGAGTTAAGTTATTGTAATATATTAAATAAAAGATAGATTAGTTGATTGATTGGTAGATATAGATTTATCACCTACATACTCTGAGTTATAAACAGTTGTAAACACTCTACTCTGAAATAAAATTTAAACAGAATTCTCAGAATATGAGAAACCCAACATTTTCCATATGCACTGTCATATTCCATTCTTTTTCTAATATTCATATTTCATTAGCATTTAGTGCACAGGCCTTGGGATTTTTTCTGAAAAGAAATATAAATATATTCAATTTTTATATTTGTGAACTATTTATCATTTAATTTACCATCAAGGCCTACTTAGTTTTGTTTAAGACACTAAATTAATCTAAATCCCACCTCTTTTACTTTTGATATGCAAATATTTCTACTTTGATGTTATAGCAATACAAATTGAAGTTTGCGACATGAACTGCTAATGCTAATTTGATTACTTCTGTATTAATGTTGAGTGCTACAAAAATAGCAAGAGATTGTTTAAAAAATGAAACTGGGAATGGAAGAACTCTCTCTACAGGCCCTCTGCAATGATGGTAGTATTAATGCATGTACATTGATGCTTGATGATTCTCATACAGTAGCAAATGGAATTTTGAAAGCAAATAATTTAGGATTTTTAGATGATCTGACAGCTAGATTTTGTAAAAATTTGAGTTCATCAAAAAGTCTTCATTTTATTTTTTAATAGCTCAGAGAGTTCAAATCTATTTAAAATATTTATTGCAGATTATTTAGATCATGATTTATTTTCGGTAGTAAAGATGTTTACCTAATACAGTATAGACAAGGTGCCTGAATTGTGAATTTAATACTTTTTGGATGGATGTGAACCAGGCATTTTAAAATAGAAAAGATGAACCAGGTTTTAAAAAAATAATTGACTTATTTTATAAATTTGAGATTTCTAATGACCTGTATCAAAAGAGATGATATAACTATCTGGTTACAACTCCAGTTAAGATTAGTATGCCGAAAAACTGTTGGAAAACAATTTTCTCCCTCTTTTAAAATAGTAATTGCAAATGGTATCTCGCCAAGTTGAAAAAATATGTATATACATTATCTGTAAGCTTTTCCACTGGTGGAGCTGCAGTAATATCTACCACCTGTAGTGTGCCTGCCGCGTGCATGTTGCTTGTCTATTCATGAAATGTTCATGTAGCGTCTGTCTGTGATTTGATTACGCCTGAATGTCTCTATGCTCATTAACCTTTTACAGGTGCTGCACCATTCCAAGGAGCTGCAGGTACTAAGAGAATGGACAATACTTATAAAAACAAGACATGGCACACTTGTGAGCTCCAAGCTCTTCCTAAGGCCTACTTTAGGCCATGTTTTGGAGGTTGTTCAATGAGTTAGGTATTCTTGACCAAGTAGTAAAACAGAGTGTAGCTAAGGATTGAAGGAGCAACATGTTGTGTATTTATAATACATTATTGATCGTTCAACCAAAAAAATGATGTATAGAGAGAGAGGGAGAGTGGTTGAGAAATTTTCCTCAAGATGTGACTAGAAAAATGTTTTAGAGTGTGTTTATATTATTTTGATTTTTTAAAAACTATTACACTTAATATATGTAGTATATGAAAATATAAGGCAGAGAAATTAACTGTTAGAATGTTGCGGAATAGAGAACAATAAGATGAGGGTTGATAAATGAAATTAATTACATTAAGGTTTAAATTCTGTTTGTATAATTCTAATAATTATAGTAGAATTTTTAATGTAAATTAGTGAGTTAAATAATATCGAACATTGGTCATTAGTCTGTACTTGTGGAAATTCACAATTGGTACACACAGGGAGGAAGTATACAGTGATAACTTCAAAAAAGTGAAGCAGTATTTACATATATTTGATATAGAAATTTTTTCAACATGGTAACTTTAATAATAGAGAATTCTCTTCCAGAATGCTAGTTTTGCCATTTATACTCTTAACCTGCATATATAGAAAAAAGAAAAGAAAAAAAATTATACTCTCTAACCTTTGCCTCAAAAAAAACAATTTTCTTTTTCAAAGCATTCTCAAATTTCTTTTACAAATATGTTCTTTTATACACAATAAATGTTTTAAAAGAATGTAAGTCAATATGCCTTGAGTAAAGCCTTATTAAATAGGTATTACTTAGACTTGAGCAAACCACTTACAAAATCCAGCAGCTTTTGAATGCTATTGTGATATGAAAGTCATTAACGCTATTAAAAATAATGATACCATTGATACTAGTCTTTATCATGGAAATTATTTTCAAGGGCTGAAAATGGGGCAAAGCATAACATGAGCTCACTTCTGCTTAATGGGTTCACAATCTTAACTACCATCTTGCTCAACCTACCATTTAAAAAATGCGAACTCTTTTATAAGTCACTTAAGAAGTTGTTAAGTTATAGTAATTCTATCTTCTTTCTTTCATAATGGGTGTAAAATAATTATCTTAAACTCTTAACAGTCATAACGAAGAAAATTTGGAGTGGTTATAGGAAGGAAAGAAAGCATCCTATTTTCCTTACTTTTAAAAAGGAGATTTTGTTGATGTAAATAATCATTGTTTTGTTCATCTCTTCATCTTTTTCTCACTTCGCATAATTTCTTTCAATTCGAATGTCATGCTTTTCATAAACGAAGTCTGTTTTAAAACTCTTCCTCTTCTAATGTAATTTGCAGCTACTTGGGTTACCACTGAAATGTTGTGTCTTAAAATTATTTTTTTCTGAAATATGCTGTTGGCTACTGCTAAAAGAAAACTGAAGCCCACTCCTCACCCTCAAGTCTTACTGTCTTCTTGTTTTGCCAGCCTTCATTTTCAATTAAACAGACAACTTGTCTACTGGATGCTATTAAACATAATGTGAAAGTGGTAAAAGTTTATCTTCTTCCAAAGTGTATGTATAGTCGTGAGGTGGATAAAGAGGACAGAGACTGTACGAGGGGAAAGAGTTAGGGTAGGATATCCTTGATGAGAGTGTTACTTAGTTCATCCATCATTCCATTTAGACCACTGCTCAAATGACCTAGGAACTGATTTTTAAAAATTTTCTTCAATCTTAATTTAAATTTAAATAGCTACATTTGGCTAGTGGTTACCATATTGGACAGTGCAGATTTAGATATTCATTTTCTCATTTAACTTTAAAAAGCAGATTAAATGGTTTCAATTTAGCCTTTAAATTAGACCCCAAAGAATAAAACTGGTCATTATTCTTTTGGAGATTTAGTGTTCCTTTTGTTAATTTCAGATGACTTATCTTGAGTTCTATGTTTTTATCCTCCTCTCTCATCGAATATAATTAAAATATAGCCTGCAAATTAGTATCATTAACATGCATGCATATGTGTTTGTATATATATGTGTGTGTATATGTATATATGTATAATTTTTCTTTATTAGTGAACTTAAATAAATATATATATAATTTGGATTATATATATTGAGATTATATATATATTTACCTAATATATATTCTATATATATATATATATATGTATATATATATATATATAATTTTCTATGATATTAGCCATAGAGCTGTCTGGTCCCTAACACTTCTCTGGTGTGATGATTAAGGCCATGGCTTTGGAGTCAACTAGACATGGGATCAAGTCACAGATCTTTCATCTGTGACCAAATGAATGACCTTAGGCAAATAACTAAGCTTCCCAAGTCCTCAACTTTTTCATTAGCATATAAGATAATGATGCTTCATACATTGTAGAATCGTGGTAGAGATTAAATGAGCTAGTAATACAAAGCATGGAGCATTGTGCTTCTCTCACAGTGTTTGTTACGTAAATGTCAGCATATCAGGCAGTCTCATTCTTAATGTTGCACAAGGGGTCATGTGAGTACATGTCCTTAAAAAGAGCTTTTTTTTTTTTTCTTTTAGTGGTTAACAATGGACGATTCCCAACCCAGCTGAGTATAAACAGTGCCAGTGGATTTTAGCACTTCTTCCTCCACTGACCACACAAAAACATGGATTGATTTTGTAGGGTGCCTCAGTACAACAATTTTATACAGTTTTGGGGAAATAATACCATTTTCAAATATTTAAAGAATTATCCTAAGATGGAGGAAAAACTTTAATGCAATAATGCTTCCTTTTGAGCTTCTATTTTTTAGATTTTTACTTGTAATAGTAAAATTGTCCAGCCATGTACCTATTGGCTTTCAGATGGGGACAATTTTTTTTTTATTATTATTATTATAGCCAAATTTAGGGAATGGTTCTTGTAATTTAGGAAGCCTTCATCTGTGATTCTATCAATCACATTGTCAACCAAAAGAGAAGGAGCTGACATTAATTACCAACTAGAATGGGCAAAAAATGACTAACGCTAAAATACGTGTAAATTCATTTCCAGCCCTCCAACTTCTGTCATTAATATCAACGCCCAATGAAGGCAATTGTCTTTTTTTTTAAATAAATAATCCCCACACACCAAACTTTTTCAGCTTCCTAAGATGCTAACATGTTCTCCCTTCAACTTGATGTAAAGTTGGAGAGGCTGAGATATGTTCCAGCCTATGCTTCCTGCAACCCTAGTTTTTGCGTTTTGCATCAGTAGATCCTATATTGGATGGAAACTTTATTTGATAATGCTTTTGAAGCAAATCTAAGATATGTACTTTTTCATATACTTTCAAATCTGGTTATGGCGTTTTCTTTCTCCAAAGTGAATTACAATGTCTTTGGATCTAATGTATCTATCTATAACCCAAATTGAATTAAAATATATAGAGAAGAAATTATCAGAGGGGCAAGATACTGTGGTGACTGATAATGCTAATGAATAACATTGTACATAAAATGTAATACTTTGTTGATTGTGGGGAAAACCTATTCCAAACATAGGTATTAAGCAAATGTCAAAAAAGAGCATACTTATATCTGGGCATCGGATATGCTGTCTTAGGTTTTGTTACGGACTTACAAGAAAAGCAAATTAAAGCCAGGGTAGTGAGAAAACATGTAGGAGTTTTATTTTTATATACATATTTTTCTACAGGAAAGAAAATATTTTAAGAATTTTGAAGAACACCTTTAATTTAAGGCTTTTTTCACCTGGTGACAGTTCTAAAAAAATGTCTAAAGTTGAAAGATTTAGTTCATTACAAATGAAATAGAAGTTTAGCATAAAAATTAAAACAAACAAACAAACAAATATAGCTTCGAGGCCAATCAAATATTTAGAAGAGAGTGCTTCTGTGTGAGCGTATGTTGACCATTTATAACAGCTCCCACATGTTTAAGTCTGGAAATTAAAAATGGAGAAGAATGCTAGGTTGTAGTTATTTGGCTAGAATGTATACATGGGCAGTGAAAAAAACTTCACTGCCTAGTTGATATTTTAAAATACCAGTATAGTTATTTAAAATGCTGATGGAAATATCAGCTCTCTTTAGGAAAAACAAGCATAATGGGGAAAGATCCTAATTCCTTCTTAGGTTGAAGAAAAATCTCAGAAGGATTATTAATGATCATAATCCACAATCACTTATCTTGCTGTGAAATGTCTATTAAAAATCTCATTAAGAATAAACTATATATTTGCCTTCACATAAATCATCCCAAATTATAAGAATTAGAAGCTCTAGATTTTAGCCAGCCGAGGGAAAGGATGCATCGAAGTACCTGTGTATATACCTGCGAAACTCTGGCTATTTCAGCTCTGTATCTCTGAACAGATACTATGACCCATGACAGCTTCGTGGCAGCCATGCTGTGATATGAATAAGCAGCCATTCAGAAATGGATGGAAAGAAGCAAGTTCATTTAGAGTTTGTTCTGTACTACAAGAATTTATTTTCTAGCTTTTAAGTGTAAAAATAGAGTACATAAGTATAAATTCCAGTTGGGAATGGTAGACAATAAAAAACAAACTTGTGTGAAACCCAAAAATCAACTTTCCAATGTGCCCAACTAAATGCATTAAAGATATGTAAGTATTACACATTTCCATTTAGTTGAAATAATTCAGTTGTTGAGATAGTTTTGTTACCATCTAAATTTTTGTGTTTATGTTTGGGTTATTTGTCCAATTTCTTGGTGAAAGTCAAAGCACTTGCACTTTGAAAATCTGGAAATAAATCACTGTCTTTTAAAAAGTAGATAAAATGTTAAAATTATCATTTAAATCATATGGATATATTCAAAACCATTACCAAAATTGGCTTGGAAAGCTTAAAATATCTCTGTACATGGATCTGTGCTGTTCAATACAGCAGGTACTAGCCAATTGTGACAAATAAACAATTGATATGTGGCTAGTGCAAATTGAGATGTACTGTAAGTTTAACGTTCACAGATTTTAGAAGACTTGGTATAAATAAAAAGAATGTAAACCATCTCATTAGTAATTTCATACTGATGACATATTGGTATGATAATATTTTTGATATATCAAGTTGAATAAAACACACTAGAATTAATTTTACTCGTTTCCTTTTATTTTTTAAACATGGTTACAAAGAGATTTAAAATTATGCTGGTGACTCTCTTGTGCGATTTGCATTATGTTTTTGTTGGTCGGCAGTGATGCAAACAGTGTTTATCTTTAAACATAAAAGAAAAATCCTGTAATTTAAAGATAAACAATGAGCTAAGTTTATGTATGTTCATTTTCTATTTCTGCTTTCGCAAATTATACCAAAATTCAGTGGCTAAAAACAACACAAATTTATTATCTTACAGTTCTGGAGGTCAGAAGTCCAAAGTGGAACTCACTAGGTTCCAATCAAGATATTAGCAAGTCAGCAAGTCTTCATTCCTTTTGGAGGCTCTAAAGTAGAATCCTTTTTCTTGCCTTTTCCAGCTTCTAGAGATCAACCTCTCATACTCTTCACCAGAGGCCCCATTCCTCCATCTTCAAAGCTATATACATCTAAAGATGTCATCTCTTCAATTCTCTCTTTGCCTCATTCTTCCACTTCTAAGGATACTATGGTTACATTAGGTCCATCTGGATAATCCAAGATAATCTTCCCATTTTAGGTCAAGTGATCTACCACTTTAACTCTCCTCTTGCCATATAACCTAAGGTATTCCCTGGTTCCTGGGATTAAAACATAGATATCTTTGGGTGGCCATGATTCTGCTTACATGTTGTGTATACATATATTTATATTTGATGTAACATATAAATATACAAAAATCTATTTATTGATTCATTATCTATCTTTGTCCTCTCTGTTTCATAACAAAAAATTAGTGGGGGGGGTGGTTTTCAGACTTTTTTCTTGTTTCCCCTTTCAAAACTAATTATTTTTATCATTTACATCTCCTAAAAGCTTCAGATAGTTTTCATACATAGTCATAGCCAAAGTCTAGTAGGCGATACCATGGAAAATTTAGTTGCTGACTTTAATTTGGTAGTATTAATTAGGGAAGAAAACCTCAGAATTTGAAATTGTTTGCTATGTTCCTTGGGTAGATTAATAACTGACACAGTAGCCATATCAGGAAAAAAATAAAAAAGAAATGTGAATTCTAGTGGAAGGGCACATTTTTCAGCATGAATAGAATGAGTAGAACTTTCATGAAAAGAAAAGGCTTTGAACGAAGTCAAATAAAAGAAAGGAAAAGTGCTTCTCTGCCTCTCCAAGGGATTTTGTTAGTTTAGCACTCCTACTCAGACCTTTTGAGATTATCTTGGGACAGGCTACTGTTACTTCAAAAGTGTGTTCCTAGAGAAACTGTAAAAATATGGCAAATGTCTGGTAACATCTTTTCACCTCATCAGATACTGGAAAAATTCAGTCCTATTTTTAAAGTTCAATCACCCCTTCATATCCACAGGTTTCACACCCAAGAATTCAACCAACAGTGTGTGAATAGAAAATAGTTTTTTTAAGTATTGCATTGTTGCTGACATGTACTATAAAGTTAAGCCTAAAATGGTTTAATCTGAACAGAACTTGACATTTTTCCTTGTCATTTTCCCCTAAACAATACAGTTTAATAATTATTTATGGAGCATTTACAATGTATTAGGTATTATAATTAATCTAAAGATGAGTTAAAGGATACCAGAGGATAAGTGTAGGTTACATGCAAATAGTGTGCCACTTAACATGAAGGACCTGAGCATCCAAGGATTTGGTATCTGAGGGGGTCCTGAAGTCATTCTCCTGAAGATGCAGATAGAAAACTATTTAGTAGATTAGATTTAATTTTCACTATTGCTTTTATAATATTGGTGGATGGTGAAGCTTAATTATAAGGTAATTGATGAGAGTAGTGCTCAGGAGTCAGAATTGGACCATTGCATTTTTACAGAAAATGACTTAAGACTTTTTCAAAGGTAGTAGTCCATGTGTTTAAATTAAACCTATCTTTTGAGATAGTGTACCCTGCATTGGAATATTTAAATTGTTTTCTTCTTTTCAGTGATGACAATGATTTAAGTAGGCTTAGAAAATGGTTAATATACACTACCTAATGGCCTAAACAACATTGGCTACTAACTGCCACAGAAATATAATAAAATCAATACAGTAACTTAAATATAGGCTGGGTATTTTGCTTACTTTCTTTCATCTTTCTTTTTGTTTGTTTTTGTTTTGCTTTATACCAGTGCAATTAAAGCAATTTTATTTCTGAAAGTTTTGTATTATTTCTACGTAGGTAATTTTTATGGAAAAATGTACCAGTTAAGATAGATATAATAAAATTAAGTGATTGTGGAAGGCAAAATTCATTTATTCTATAATTCTGTAATTCATATAATTCATTTTTATCTTATTTAAAACTATATAAATAGTTATATAAGTAGTATTAACAAGTCATGATATTGAAGAAAAAATTTTTGTTATAAATTTAGTCCATAATAAAATTTTAATCCCTGGGTTGATGAAGTTTTTGTTAGGTTTTAAAATGCCTTAGCATATGAGATATGTTTTAATAGATTAGAGTTTAGACTATATCTATATTACTTAGAAAATATAAGTGTGGGTGGTAGTAAATTTCAAACATTCATGCATCAAGTAAAATCCTTAAAACCCAGTGTGAAGACAGGCCAAATCTTGAGGCATTGATCAAGATAAAATCTGGATATATTTAAAGACAGTGACTTAAATCACACAAAAATAACTGTATTGATTTAGACATTAGTATCTCGGAAACACATGCCTACACAAATTGTTTTTCTAAAATCATGCAGATAACATTGAACTCTTTTCTCAGTCACAGCTCGGCATTAACATAGCGTGTTGGAGGTGATAATATATGCTCAATGATATATTTGTAATCGAGACATTTTTACAGAGCACTTAATAAAGGAAAGTCAGCAGGATAGACAAATTATCTATTTTTTCCCTTTATTTTTATTGAGGGATAGAAGACAAAAATCATTATAAAGCGCCCTAAGATTGTTATGTTTCTTTTTAATTTAATAGAAAATTGAGAAATAAAAATAACTTTCTAAAAAGACCAAAAGTGACATTAAATAAAGTATAATGAGAAATTTAATATAGTTAGTACTAAGCACAATAGGAAATCAAAGTAGGGAATTATGAACTTTGCCAGGGGAAGCCTGGACATATTTTACAAAAACCATGACCTTTGAAATAGACTTTGAAAATTAAATAGAAGTTGGCCAGCATTTATGTGGGGAAACAGCTTTCAGGCAGTGGCATATCACTGAAGAATTCAAGAGGTATCAATTAGTGGAATAACTTTATCAGAATTGTATTTTTAGAATTTTAAAATTGTATGGGAAAGATGAGGATGATTGATTTTTTTTGCCATTATCTGTCCAAGATATGATGAAAGAGCATGATGCAATAGCTGTGTACAAGGAGTGAGAGAATGCTTAGAACCATGGTTCTCAAAACATGGTTGTTAGATCAGAAGTACTGACATCACCAGGCAACTTGCCAAAAATACCCACTGTATGGGGCCCCATCTCAGGACTATTGAATCAAAAATTCTGAGATAACAGTCCAGCAACTTTTTTTTTTTTTTTTTTAGTGTAATGGAAGCATAATTAATAGCAAAAACTGCTATTTGCAATGTATATATCTTGTTGAGTTTGGACATATACATATTCCTGTGTCACAAGGTACTAAACATATTTATCACCTCCAGCAACCTCTGTTTTAACAAATCCTCTGGGGAATCAGACACACTAATATTCGAAGACAATTGCCTTAGAGATACATTCCCAGAGCCGAAGCCCCGAAAACTGAGGAATTGATCAGATTTGGAGAAACCAGGAACAGCTAATTTCTGTTTTAGGCAACGAAGTGAAGAGTAATATCACTAAATGAGATAGTATATATGAGGGGAGATTTAGGTTAAAAAAGGTACTTTTGAAAATATTTAATTGGCAAAGAAGCTGTCATTAGTAACAAAATTATAGGTCTCTGGTCAAATGTCAGGAATTAATCTTATTAATCAAATTTTGGTCTTCATTATACCAGAGAATTAGTTATTAATTTATTTGTAGTTTTTATCTACAGCTAAGAAACTGGGAAAGAGACTGAAAAACTATTAGAATATGTGTTGTAGAGGAAAGAGACTTGGGCTTGGGGTCAGAGGACCTGAACTATGACTCTGATATAGAACATCTATACTACTACCTGGCTATGCACACTAGTTGTGCTCCCCTTGGGAAATTACTTAACTTTTCACATCTTTAAGTTTTTATTTTATTATTTTATTTTATTTTATTTTGTTTTATTTTATATTTTATTTTCATCTTCTTCCCAATCAAGACAATGGAAAATTGCCTTTTGTAATTATTATAAAGATGTATAAAAACATAAAACAATCTGTGGCAATGGAAGACATTTAATAAATGGTAGGTTTGTTTTTCCCTTCTCACCTATTTGCTGGTTACATAGCATTTCCTTTTCAACTTCCAAACATTTAACTGAGAATTGAAAAATTTCAAAGAAGAGGATTGAGGAAAGAAAAAAATATCTCTTAGGATATTCTCAGACATGCAGAGGAAATCAAGACTAAGTAGTTACCCGGAAATTTATTTGAATAGTGCATCCCTAATATAGCCTCACATAGTTAGTTTCCTAGAGAAATTTACTAAGGGATTGCAGAAAACATGGACAAGGCTCTTTTGGAGAGACGTGACCAAAAGACACATTACATTTTAAATATTATATGGCAACACACTGTAATGTTTGCTATCAGCTATACCAATTAATGCAGATGATGCTAATTAAAAGTAAATTTGGAGAGTAATTAGATTCTCTCACCATTGTTAGGGAGAATTGATTCTTCTATAGATCTAATATGTTAAAGTAAGAAGTTAATGATATATTGATGGATTTTAAAGCACCTAATTTAGATAATAATTCTGAGGAAAACATTTGTGTTAATACTGAATATTAAATGACAAACGTTTTCTCTTGGAAAAAGAATGGCACAGTTTGTGTAACCTTAGAGACACATACATGTTGATGTTTCAAATAAATTATTGTGTATGGCTGTATAATCTCAATTTCAGTCTAAAACATACAATACAAGAATTCTATTGCACATGTGCTCATTTATATGGCAGTATACAGCTGTGTGTCGCATAATAACTTTATTGAACAAAATTATGTGCTGTAGAACTTGCAAAAATTCCATGGTCCCATCTGGACTAGCTTTGCAACTGAGAAAGCTAAAGTGGGCCAAGATTTCACAGAATTCCAGAAAACGGCAGTAGGTTTCTCCTGTCAGTTTTAATATTTAGAAAATAAGGTCAATAGATGTTCAGACTGGAAAGATGTCTTTTTTATACTCAAAGGGGTTTTCAATGAGAAACAAAGGTACTCACAGTGTATGAAGGTCCTCAAATATAGACAGACATCTAGTTCATACCTGCACGTACTGACCCTCATGTACTAGGTTCCTAAAACCTCATATCTTAAACTCAGCAAATCAGTTGATTCTTATATTTCACCAACAAAGGCAGTTAAAATATCTATGATCTTAAATAATTGTTTTCTGAGGGCTTAAATTAGTTAATGTTATATCAGATTTAGTTTTGCTATTTATTTATTTATTTATTTATTTATTTATTTATTTATTTTTATGGAGAAAAGCAGAAAAGATTAAGATAAGTATGAGGTAGGTTAAATGGCAAGACACTACCATTCATTGCTTTCTTCTAATATCTTCCATCTTACTTTTTTTTCTTCTGTCCTTCGTTCCCTTTGCCTCCCTTCCTTCCTTTCTCCCAAACAAAACATGTGACCCCAAAAAAAGGAAAAGAAAGAGAACAAAAAAAAACAACAAAACAAAACAAAACAAAAAAGCAGTGCAAGATTCATTTGTATAAAATCTAGGAAAACTGGGTTTAGAACAAAAAAAAGAGTGTATTTCCAAAAGGTAATTATTATACCTAAAAAGTGGTAACAAAATGGAGGTGCTACTATTATTATCCTTGTACCGACTAATCTTTATACTGTGATGATATATTTTATGTATTTTGGAATATATCTATATGCACATATACTTACTTTTATAAAGATGGTGAAACTTCAGAAAATATATTAATTAGATGGTAAAACTAGAACTGTGAGTGGTTGTAGTATGGGAAAAGGTATGGTGATGATAAAAATGTGTGCCTAATAATTATTTAACCCCAGTGTAAGCTATTATATTCAAGGATTAGTAAGGACAAGTTCCCTGGGTATTAAATCATTATAACAAAAGCCTATGGGGGAAAAAAAAGTCTATAAAATGTCCCACAGCCTAACTTGACTTATTTATTCCCAATAAAAAATATTAAATTAGGCAAAGCCAGGTAATATATTTTGACTTTAAAAACAAAATAATAAGACAAATATTGTGTGCTTGTGGGTACGAGTTCTGAAAATTTTTTCAGAATATGTTTTTAAATTGGTCTAAGCATTTGTTTAATTTTCTTTAATAAAACATAAAACCTATGCTTTTTTTATACATAAGATTAATTGGGGTTACTATATATATATATATATATATATATATATATACACACACACACATATACCAGATATAATCAATGTACAATTATATACACATATTTGAGGTGTGCTTTCACTGAATCAGACCTAAAATTTTGTTATGTGATGGTTTTCATGTATATACTTACACACTTGATGTGTTTGATGATCATCATGTATGTATATATTTTTCAAATATTTAGGGGCTCATAAACTTCTATTCAACAAAACAGAGCTCATACACACACATTTAGCAGCATAGATTCACATGTTAAAAGGAAACTAAAAAACTTACCTACTAACACAGTCATTAAATCATGAGGTGAAGAAAGAATGAGCCAAAACCTGATTATAGGGAAGCTGTCTGGAACAGTACCTTTTGTTGTTATTTTTATTGTTGAGAATAATTACATAAATGAAGAGAAAAATTTAGTAATATGTTTATATTTGATGTTGAGAACAGAAACACTTACCCCTACTTTTATGATCAACACAGTAATTATTTTCTTAACAAGTATTGAAGTCCAATTAACCAATTATACACAACAACAAAACAACAAAAGCATCATTTGGACGGTAGTAATTATAAACTCCTGAAAATAATGATCAAGTATGCCGAGCTAATATGAGAGAATATAGTTTCTTTTAATATTTAGAGCAAACTGTTTTGCTATTATAAATTACCATAGCAAACAACCCCTTGCCCCCACCAACAACACCCCTACAAATTCTGTTCATAAGGCTTTTTTTACCTAATAGAGAGTCACCAACATACTTACAAATGTATGGGCTTTAAAAACATCAACATAAAGAAAGAGTGATTTAGAAAAAAAAAAAAGAATGATTTTTATTTAACCTATATAGGCAAAGAAAACAAGCATGATTTGGGTCAAAATTTAATCCTGAGGGTTTATTAGCCTCTCAAGGGAATAGAATGATAAATATTCAGGCACTTTGTGCATTTCACACCCAGTACATGTTTACTCAGATCTGTATCAGATTATTGTTATTTAAAGCAATGTGCATGATTTAATAGCATTAATGGCCCAGCAATTTCACTGCACCATTGAAAGTGCTCCAATATTAATAATGTAGACCTGTTTTTCAAAGTAAATTGGCATAAATAAGCTTGCTAGAGTCATAGGCTCTACTCAGATCTATCAGATGGGTCTTGAGAATAAAGGCCAAGAATTTTGAAATGATGCTGAGGGTAACAAAATTAGTTTCTAATGCATGACTTGAATAGGAATAAAGATATAATACAAGGAAACTTAAAATATACTATTTTAAGACAATAAAATTTCACTAAAGTAGAATATTTCTTTAAATAAAATTATGCTTTACTAATTAAAGCAAATTTTACTGCAATTTTGACATTAAATAATTATTGCTTGATGTAGTCTCAGCTCAATTTAATAGAAAAATCAAGGGAGAGAATGATGTTTGTGTCTGTTATATCTATTCTGTCTATGGTTTTAGGCTCAAATATTTTGACATGTGCATTCCTATAATACCTGAAGCTCTGTTCCATTTATAATCATAATTCTCCTGCTGAGAGCTCAGCTTGTGCTGATACCAGCTTGTGCCTCTCTCCTTGAGGTCAGAAAAAAATGTAATTTATATATTTTAATTAGTCTAAACTTTGGCTCTTTATCTTAAACCATAACACTTCCATAGATAAATGCATCCCTTTAGGAATAATAGCTATTTTCTCATTATTCATTCACATGGAGCTTATTGAAAAGCACAGTTGGTATAGAAGAAATAAATCATTCTTGTTTAAAATTTCTTTAAAAATAGTTACCAAGTGATTATGTGTTTTAAGCCCTTTGATCATCTCCCAACCTCCCTACCAGAAGCATACTTTTAATAAAATATGCTACTTTAGATTGTTTCCTCTTCGCAGAATTTCAAAGGGTAGGCTTTTACTTAAAAGGACAATGAATACATACTATGTAAATCTTAAGTAGTAGTATCTTACTAAGACGAGTTTCTGTCAGGAATGACACCTGAAAGAACTTCCACACTGTAATCGTTTCACCAAAAAAAAGTTAAATATTTTTTTAAGTAAGTGTAAATGTCCTCTTTTAGTTCTAACCTTCATTTGCTCATAAAATATACAAAACCCATTGCTTCACTTTAAGTAACACTAAACGAAATAGGTTTCCATTTATTTCCTACAGATTCGGCACCAGTATTTTGAAAAATATATAGAAAAACAAGGTCATTCTCCTTAAACTCATTCAAGTCCTGGAAGGGTGAATATACAAATCCTGCTAAGATTTCAAAGAAGAGCTTCTTTCTCACCCTTACAGATCTATATCATGACTATCATGACCACATTTCCTGTTATTTAGTGACTGAAGAAAATCTTTCCCATCTTTGAAAAAAAAAAAAAAAAGACACATTGGAAAGACACATTTAATTTCATCCTGTCTGTAATTGATGATTATAGCCTATGTGCTGCATTATACTAAGGTTTGTATATGAGAGATAGATAGTAGATAGATGATAGATAGATAGATAGATAGATAGATAGATAGATAGATGATAGATAGATAGATGATAAACAGAGGACAGAATCCTGCCCTAAAAGTGCAAAAAGAAGCCACACATGCATGTGACAACTAATTCTTAGTACAAGGCAGAGCACCCTTTATGTACTGACTATAAGGTATAGGCAATACTCAAATAAGGGGTGAGACTGATTAATAAGAATAATAAAAGTTATAATAATATCTAATATTTATTGAACATATGGACATATATTACTATATGCCAGTCACTGATATACTTTCTATTAACTCAATATTTTCAGTAATTTTATGAAATACAAACTGTATTATTTCTGTTTTAAAGATCAGAAAACCAAAGCTCAGAGTGACTAATTTATTTGCCCACAAGATCACACAGCTAAATGGCTGTAACAACCATAAAAACCAGGCAAGATAGCCTCAGAACACACAGGATGACCTACTGAAAGGAGTGGTCAAAGGGAAACACAAAAAAGCAAAACAAAACAAAAACCCATAAATTCTTCATTGGTGAGTTTACTGTGTGAAATAGTATTTCTGTGAAAACTGGCAAGTCAAATTTCTGAGATTAACTTCCCCTTTCAAATAAGTGTGGTTCATTGTATTTGGCCTGCAGCTTGCAGAGCTTCTTGAATTTCAAAGTTTATCTTGTAAAAAGAACTTGGGAAAATTGCTCTGCAGAAGTTAGTTGTTTTATCTGCTATTGAAGTTTTGTTTCGTTTTGTTTTGTTTTTTTTTAAATGAGGAACTAAGGTGTTGCTTGAGCTATTTATAATGGGAGGTTTGGGAAGCTGGAAGCCACACTTCTTTGCATTTATTTGCTATGAGCCTCTACCCAGTCACTGGGCTTAGCATAGAAAGTGATGTGGAAGGAAGTGCACATAAATGGAGGTGCCACAGGCAAAGTCACTTCTGCAGGTAGGCCCTTAAAGGCAGAAGGAAGCTTCTTTCACTTGAAGAAATGAAAAAAAAAAAAAAAATTTCCATGCAGTCACATTGTATTATCTTCAAAAAGGGACCCTCCTTGAAAGGGAAAAAGCAAATTCAAAATAGTTTTTGTATGTGAAAAAAGTTAAACTAGGAAAGGAATCATTCTCAAGGACTTTCTCCCAAGTAACATATTGTTAGGTTAACAGCATAATATGATTTTAAAGTCAGAAAAGGTTTTTCTCACCGTGTTAACATTACTTTGTTGAGAATCAGATGAAAGAATTTAACTGTTTTGCAAGTAGAAGCGGAAACAGGCCTGATGCATACACTTTCGTATAATAAAACATAGCAAACAGGCAGTAGCAACACTATGCAATAGGTTACACCAGCATACATATGGCTCTTAGTTTTCATTAATTAAAATAAAATAAAATGTAAAATTCAGTTTTTCGGGTATACTAGCCATTATTTTATAGCACACTTTTATCACAGCAGAAAGTTCCATTGGATGGCACTGGTACAGAATTGTGTTTCACACGTCAACCTAGGCTCTAATAATTTCCTGCATTCCAGTCCAGCTTTAGCACTTATTAGCAGTGTGACCTTGACAAATTCATCTTGAGCCTCTTTATCTTCAAAATGCGGATTATGATATTACCTAACTCACAGTTATTATGAAAATTAAATGAGATAATATTTATAAAGTGCTTAGAAAACTGTCTGGCACAAACAAAGGCTTAATGAATGCTTTTAGGAACTAGATATGTTTTTAGAATCATTAAATTAAAAATCATTAATTGCTTAAAAGGCATCAATTGCACATCCTAGGATTAAAATCAGTAAGATCATAGGTTGAAAATTATTAACCTAATTTTAGAAAGATAAAACCAAAATCAGTTTGAGGGGGGGAGGTCATATGGAAGACCATGGTTAAAAGAAGATATTGCAACTGAACAACAACAAATCTTAGCTGAGGTCTCTGGTAGCTATGATAAAAGGGGGACATCTATTTAGGCACAGTGTTTGTTAGTTGTTATTGTTGTTATTTCTTTCTTTCTTTTTTTCTCTTTTCTTTTCTTTTCTTTTTTTTTTTTTAATTCAGGTGAAATCTAAATAGATGTAAGAGCTTTCAGAGCTGCGTTCACCTCCAATACGAATCTAGTTCATTTTTCTTAAAGTAGCAGAATCTTATAGAATTGGTAAAAAAAATGCCCCATTACACATAGCTATTTTAATAGTCGCGGATTTTTTTTTTTAAAGCAGTTGTAATCAATAAGCTTTACTAATTATCTAGGAGAAAGCTATCAGAAATTATCTTAAGTCAATCCTAACTCCAAGCTTCCAGGTGGAGCACTGGTATGACATGGTGGCTACAGATCTGAAAGAGATGTCTCACTGCGTGGACGAATTCTCTCTCCTACATTCCAGGCTGAGTGACTTGGAAAACTTCTTAATCAATTTCTCATTTCTAAAATGGACATAATAGTTGTAAAGTCTCATGAGTTTTTGTGGAGAATAAATTATCTGGTGCTTACAAGGTAGACTGCCTGATACTTAGCAAATAGACAGTACATGCAGTCTTTGGTATTAGTCAACAGCGTTGGATGCTAACAGTGAGTTTGGAGAATTCTACTCATTTCTCTCTTCTTTCATTTTCCTCCTGCAAATCTGATGTAGGAACAGGCTTGTCAATGGTCTACATTGCAAAGATTATCACAGTATAAAAGAATATGTTACAAAATTTTAATATAAATATAAGAATTTAAGAAGTCCAGTTTTAACTTCCATATTTTTCTTAAAAATCCTATGTAATATTTGTGGGCATTTTGATGCAGTTTCAAGAGTATAGTTTTGTTTTGTTTCTGTTTGAAATATGTCGGCCATATTTAATAAATAGTTAATATTTGCAGTTTTTCAACTTCAGGGGAGAAAAAAGGCCGAGAATATACGCTAATGGAAATTACTTAGTGAAACCTGAGTAAAGCTAGTAATTGCGTGCCATCTGTGGTAAGGAAATTAAATAGTGCACTTAAAGTGATTCAATAATTAAATATGTATTTATTAAATCATTTGTAATAGCTTTTGTATATGACCTCCGGACTCAAAGGCAACCGCATGGTGATTACCCTTGAAGCTTCACTGAAAAGTGAATTACAGAATCAGCTTTCTTTTCTATTACTGCCTGAACATGCTTTACCTTGAAGCCTCCTTGTAAAATAAACTTTCCTGTTACTACTTTTGCACACTCCTTAATCTCTGCAGTATGACATCGTTAGGGAGTTGCAGGGCGAGAAGCAGAATGTCATGAAAAGTTGAAAATAAACGGAAACGGTCAAAAAATTACCGGTGGGAGATGGCAGATGATGATATATTAAGACAGAAGGTAGGCACTCTGCACAGCTGCTGGAGAGTGGAAAAGGGACATTAGTCAAATGAATTATGAAAAAAAGAAAATACAATTCCAGTGAGGTGGCAAACATTTTCTTTATTCTATTAGGGTTTTTATTTATTTATTTTTTCAGACTTTGAGATATATAAATTAGTTGCTTTTTTTTCTTTTTCCTTTTTTTTTGGTCAGTGTATTACTTCGGGAAAAAAAGCAATTTGAATTTTAGCTTTTGAGGAAGAATATAGAACTGAAGTGACTACCAAAAAAACAGCATTATGTTTCATAAAATATAGACAGATTTGAACTTGGCTAACTTCAATGAATTAACTTTAAAAGTCACATTCTCTCATATCATATTCAAATGTTTGTTTTAGAAACCCATGAATTAACACTGGTTGCATCTTCTTACTTTGCAAACTAGATTTCCTGGGCAACATGGTGAAAATAGAACTACTACAAAAATTTTAAATGGATGTTAGTGGTTTTTTTCCTTTCTCTTGTTAATTCACAAGGCTTTCTCCTGAAGAATAATAGTTATAAAATATCCTTTGAAGATCCAATTTACCCTCTGTGTCCTACTTCCTAAAAGCAAATGGAGAAGTTTTTATTCTTCTAACTCCTCCACATACATATCGCAATGCTAATATGTTCATCTTTCTTTTTATTTTCTACAGTTCAGTAAAGTTTGCATTAAGAAAATTCCTCAAAAAGTAATTTTAAGGAAAAAAGTTTCCCTAAGGTAATACAGTTCTTATTTCTTGTATTTCCACTTCAGTTCTTAACTTCTTTTCACCACATTCTCAAATTTGCAGAGTAGTGTAATTTTAGATAAGTCCCTTGGCTATTACCTACTGTGCCACACTTTACATTTCATCAAATAATATACCGAATCATTTTGCACCTGTGACACAGTTCAATCTGGGTGCTTTGGTACTTTTATAGACAAAATAAAGAGATATTTGGGGAAATCACTATCATGTAAGGGAGAGGCATTGAAAATGAATCTAATTTTCTATAACATTGGTCCTATGCAATTAAAATACAAAATAATATTAACATCGAAATATTGTGTGATGTCTAATATTTTATACATTAAAATGGCAGATTGGCTTTTCTCAAGTAATACATAGTCAAACATACCATTTTCGCAGGATAATATTTATTCTAGGCCATTTGTTCCACTTGCTTCCACTTTTTTGGTATTGGAAACTTCACTCCAGTTGTTGGAAACAGTGAGGCAGCTGTTTACAATGTCAATAGGGAAATATTTTTATTTTTGTTGAAAGTGAGTAACTGATTCATACAAAGATTAATGGTACATATGCACATACACACACAGACAAATTACTTATTTTTGTTAGTATGAAGGAACTACAAAATCTGCACAACATCCGCCAGGAGTCATAGCAGAAACCACCATCAATTGGTATCAAATTCTGACAACTTCTAATTGACTAAAATTCCGATCACTAAACTGGATATATTCTGAGAATTAGAGATTTGCCATTAATTTTCAATTCATTATATTGTTGTCAGGATGTAGTTTCCTATGTCTACATATATTCACCATCTTTATCTCTGGTCTGTGCAGCCCTCATGTATTGGGACATTTTTAGAAAATACACTTTGGGCTGACTTTCCTAATAACTAGCCATAAGATTTTCTCTATGCTAAAACAAATCCGACCTTTAGTTCTGCCTGACGTATATTGTCATGGATGATAAAGATGGAGCTGAATAGTTGATATTCATTGACTGCTGAGGTGAAGATGAATTTTCTATTAAAACTACAGAAAACAATTCCTAGGAGGTAGAACTTTTTAAATTTTATTTATTTATTTATTTATTTATTTATTTATTTATTTATTTATTATTGACAGAGGGCCAAAGGTGAATATTTTGGGTAACTTAGATAAAACTAGCTTTGCCACTTTTGAATTATACGCTAGAAAGGAGGGGGAAATGTATTGACTTTTGAACATAGGACTCCAACAGTTTCTTATGCCTGCGAATTTTAAAAATGCCTTGTGGTATAAACCTCAGGCTCGGAATATTGTCCTCCTTATTGTACTGAGAAAAATATATTGAGAGCAAAAGCCATCCACATCCACATGTATAAAGCTGTGAGGGTTTTGAAATTCATGCCTGGATGAGCACCATATAAGCATTTTTCTTGGATTCTCAAACCAATCTTTCTGTTACGGGACTATATTAAGAATTAGGAACTTAAGGGAAATCAAATGTTTAATGTAAAATACATGTTTGCTCAGAGTCTCTTCTGTTTAGGCCTAATGGGATTTTTCATTCATTCATTTCTGTAAATCTTTACCTTTTTCTTCTTTACTTTTTAAAAGTTAAAATGGGTAGATTAAAGCAACATGTTACTTGGTTGCGACAGGTCTAAATAAATTGGAAAATGTAAGGTTATGTGAGGTTTCTTAATAAGAATTAACTTGAACTGGATCTGATTATCTTCACTCTTGGACACCATGATTTAGAAGTCAAAATTGCATTTTTAGAAGTGCTCTAACTCAGAGCTCATGCTTTTATATTAAAAACATATCCGTATTTCACTTAATATGAAAACAATATTCTTAAGCATTCTGAAAGAAAAATTGACTATTATAACCTCTCAAATTTTCAACTTTAACTAAATGTAATAGTTTCAAAACCAGGCATCTAGGAGCATGCTTAATCAGACCTCCACCTACAGGAAATAATAAAGAAAATTCTGGCAAAAAGAACTTGATAATTTTTAACCTCATTTTTCTCATCTGTTCTCTCCTGGACCTACACAGAAAATCAAGGCCATTATCATTTTGTGGGTTCTGATAAATATGTATCATATCTCTCAGTTAACAATTTAGTAAAAATAAGTTAAGGTAAACAGTATAACTTTCATTGACAAGGGCAACCATAAGTTACGGTTTTGTAGCAGGTGTGAAATGTATTGATAGATTATTCATCATAGAAATAAAAAGAGAAGATAAAAATGCAGTAAGTCATTTTATAGGAAGATATTAAAGAACTGTGCTGCTCTAAGAAAGTGTATCAAATTGCTTTTTTATTCAGTATGTCAATTGAAATATGGACACTTGGAACTTGGTCTTTTGTAAAATTCAACAGGGATTTTTTTATTCCTGATATTTGGTTCCTTTCCAAGCATATAAGTGTCGGATGCAGTATCTTGAATCACAAGCTTATAACTGATACTTTTAATAGAGTCCTAGGCTTTAAACCCATTTATTTCCCTTCTCTTTTTTTCTTCGTTGCTCCCTTCTGTTCAATTAAGGCACTTTTTAATGTTTGGATATATTTTAAATCATAAACTCTACAATAGAATGTGGTGGGAACCATGAAATGATGACCACAGAGAACATAAATTAAGAACATAAATGGATAACTTGAAAAAAATTTTTTAAATGAATAATCAGGTACAGTTTAAGCAGCTCTCAACATTGTAGTGATTATCTATCATAGCTATCAAATAACTACCACATTTCAAAATTATAAATGTGATTTCTTTACCTAAAATTAATATTCGAGACTATACTGGTCAAGGAAATTTATAAACCACATGTAGAAAATGAAACATATTTTCAAAGTTTTTGGAAACAGTATATACCACTATATACCAGTTTCTTACCTTTCCAATGATAATGTCATTTAAGTTAAGGCAAAGAAGGTTATTATTTTTATCATAACACCCCTGCCTTTTGGTTAAATATTTTAGTTATACAAGCATTTACTAAAAACAACTTACAATTGATTCAGGCATCAAGTGAATTAGCAGTATTTCAGTTATCACCAAACCTTCTTATAGAAACAACAGTTTCATCTGAAGTTGAGACTATAAGGTACATAGAGAGGTATTATGAATTACTTGTCACATAAATTCTATATGTTTATTATATATTTTACAGTTACTAAAGGTATATGATAAGGGAGGGCCCTGCCTTGGAGAAAAGGATTGAATAGTTCTGAAATTTTATGATTTACATGTAAAATACATAATGTTTTTTTATTGGTCTGGTCACATAGAATTCGATTCTGTTCCATTGGTATTCATGTTATTTATAACCTCTTGTAAGCGGAACAAGTTTTTTTCTGGAGATTTTCTGGTTAGGCTGTGATTTGCAAGTCATTACCTAAGGAATTTAGGCTAATATTTATAAAGGAATAATATGGCAAAGAAAACCTTATGAAGTCTTTTGAAAAAAATGATATTTAAATTATGATTTCGGAGATAGTAAGTTTGTTTTTAGTGTTAAAGTACCTAATCTAGTGTAAACTCATTTAAAATCCTGGTTGACACAGAAATGTTCATTGCTGTAAAAAAGAGAAAGTGGCCTATTTAAAATTTACAGCAAAAATCTAGCCAGAGGGGGAAAAACAGAGGGAAAAAAAAATCATAATTATAAAAATGTTTGGAATGCTGCTATTAAAGAGTAAAATACAGAACTCCTTCTGATTTTGAAATGTGCAATAAAAGATACCGGTGTTTTAGTTAATGTAGCATATGTAACATTTAAATGATTTAGAATACTATGAAAAAATATGAACATTTCCTTTGAAGATGCTATAAAAACTTGTATTTCCATTTATTATCCTACTTTTACCATACACCAGTTGAATGCATAACAATGATATTTATACACTTGATTTTTAAACAATCTGCCCATGAAGACTGTTATACTAAAAATGTTTATTACTAAAGGATCACTAAACTTTTCCTCTCCTCTTGTTGAACTTCTTCGTAGTAATAGTTCATAAATATTTGGTTATTAATATAAAGAATCATTGAAATGAGACAATTAATAATGATATATATTTAACTTATTCAAAAAGTTACCTGAAATCACTCTGTACTACTCCTCCAAAAGGCTTACACTAAAGTATTTTAAAATTGTTTTTTTTCCGTATCAAACTTATTTTGAATGACTTATATTACATCTAGTGAGATTTTTAGATAGGAAAAGAAGAAAGAAAAAAATATATACAAAAGACCAAAGAAGAGAAATGAAGAGGAAGATGAAGGGAGAGCCAGGGAGAGCAGAGGAGCAGATGCGGTAACTGATGGGCATAGAAGAAGAAGGAAAAGAAAAATATTATAGCACGTAAGCGAGTTGAAGAATCACGTGTTTTTTGCAGTTCCTCAGTTTATCTTAACAAAAAAAAATTTATGGGCCAAACATTCAATGAGCATACATTTTTTTCTGTCACTTTCTGAGGAACTTCAGAAAGCTATAACACTTGAAATGTGTAATGCATTTCTTAAAATTGTAATAATAAACTTTCCTTAAATGATATCACAGGAAAATTACTTGTTAGTAATTTTGGGAAATGGGATATCATTTAGTTTTTGCATAAATATCTCTTTAAAAAGGCCTCCATGGCCCTTCCTTCACTTGGTATCCTGTCACTCTATTTTAGTTTCCTGCACAGGATTTATTAATACTTGATAAATACTTGCTTATTTATTTGTCTCCTATGTGTGTCCCACTACTAGAACGTAAACTATTGAGAGGACAGAAATTATCTTGCAAAGCCTAGTGAAGACAATATTTATTAAATGAATGAATAAAATAAATAAATACGTATTCTAAATCTGAACAAGTTCCTTTACAATGAGGATATATTTGCCATGTCATCAATGACAGCACCTTAGCACCATGCATGCACCTGAATGTACGTTGATGGCTGACTTTCCAGATGTGCAATGAGAAAGTTCTTTTAGGTTTCATACTTGTTCTTTTTCATAATGGCAACAACTCCACCTTGTGCTCTGTCTTCTTCCATCAGAAAATCAATCAGAATGTGTAAACCCAGCAAACCATCAGTTGCTTTATTGTGCAAACAAATAAAATCTAGCTATTCAGAATTCACATTTGCACTTTACTACGAAAAGCCAAGTTCACAGAGATGAAATGTGAATACCCAAGTGATGATTTCTGGTGTGTTTAATAAATTTTATTGACATAATAAGTGATATGTCTGTCAAATGAAAATACATAATATAAAACATATAGTACTTTGCCATATCAATCAAAAATTATCATAATCATAAAAATATGTATATGGTAACATATTTTTCAAGCATGACATGGAAAATTCTTATGTCTCCTTTGAGGCTCAGTACAAATTCCATCTCTTTTATTAATTCTTTTAAAATCTCACGCTTCTCAGAATATGTCTAACTCTCAACTCCCACATAAGCTTAATCCATGCCATGTTATATCACTTAACACATTCTTTTCTAGTAGAGTAAAATATTTAGGTATATGGGCCTTTGATAAAATTAGTCCTCCCACCCTATATTATAAATCTTTAAAGTTACACTGTTTGTTTTAACTTTGTCCTTCTCAAACTACCTAGCATAATGCCTTATCCAGGGCAGAATCTTTAGAAATAGTTAATTGAATTGTTAATATGATCATCTGTATAAGAATATACTTAATACATACAATGTCAAAATCTAACAAATTTATTTTAGACTCAAGTATATTAATCATGTTCATATATACATTTATTAATTTTCACTGATTAATTTTGTGATATGGTTACAGTTACCAAGATACATAGTTTGTGGCAACAGAAAAGGGTGGGTCTAAAGTGATGGGTGTAATATAATCCATTATATTTTATTCAATTAAATTATTCAAAGCCATCATTCCACCTGCCAAATCCAATGAATTATTACAAAAATGTAATGAAGTGGTTTTTAAATGTCCAAAGATATTAAAGTAACACCTATTAAAGGCCGATGTTCAGATTTTCTTTACAGTTTCAAGTTAATGTGCAAAACATGTTTAAATTCCCAAATGACCCAATGAAAATATATACTTAGATAGCTATAATTGGTGATGTAATAGCCACACATTCATAAATATTAGATTGCCAGGGTGATATGGGTCTTTAAACTATTTTATAGAGAGAGTGCTTTGTGTGGGGCTTTTTTGAATAATTCTTTCTGAAAATTGGCTCCTGATATTTTTCCAGGCATGTGATTTACAATAGGAACTTGCAGAGCAACTGAAAAAAAATACAGATTTTGCTGACGGACCACCACTATTGATTTTATTAGCAAGAGGGGAGAAAAAGTCATCATTTGCGCTACGGTTCAACTGTAGGTTATGCATTGAATAGCTCCAGTGGGTGCCATTTACGTAGAAGACAATGGGACTGGTGTCCCTGGATCCATGCTATGCAGTAGTTTTGGTAGGGACTCTGTAGCTATCATGAGCAAGCAGTACTGTTGTAGATGGGGAGAGTTCATTGAAGAAGTTATTATTCTGTGGTCTTTTTGCATAAAATAAAATTTAAAAATACCGAGAGCCAGTATATAGGATAATTTAGTTAAAAAGACTCTGGCATGAACTATCTTAATACAGTGTCTCAAGGCACATACTTGAGTTTAAAGGTTGCTTTGTAATGTGTGGGGGGAAGGTACATGTGTATGTGTGTATGTGTGTGTGCGTGTTTTGTATTCCTTTGTTTACAATATTGAGTTCTTCTAGAACTCATGTATAACTTATAGTTTACTTAAACAATGTGAGAGTGCATTTAATAAAAGTGGTTAGAAATGTGGACATATGTAATGGAGGAGGACCGGTTGGTGAACATATAAAAACTATGAAAGAAAGTTATTGTGTACCTACTTCTGGGCACAGTAAAGATCTCTCTATCTTCCAATATTCTACTTTTAATCCTATCTTTTGGATTATATTTAACATGACAGATAATTTAAGTGACTAATGAAAAATTGAATTAAGTGATAGTCTTTTGATTTAAATGATTTGAATGCATTCTGTACATAGAATTATAAGGGCTATCATGTAATCTCACTGAGGGCAAGGACCTCAATTAGCTGTGTTCATTCGTATACACACAGGTCCCATATACAAGGGAACATGCAAACAGCTCCCAGAATACTGCAGAATGTGCACTCAGAAGCACTAATTGCCTAAATGAGGATATCCTGAACAAAAGAAATTTAGTAGGTCATTTTTACTTTTCTGAAGCTTATGGGATAAAAATTTTATTAACAAATGAAGTAGCAAATGAATTTATTTAATAAAAATTCACTTACACATACACACATATGTATGTATGTATATGTTTATGTAAATAGTAGATAGATAGATGATGATAGATAGATAGATAGATAGATAGATAGATAGATAGACAGACAGATAGACAGACAGACTCAATAAAACGTGATGGTGATTTCTATGTAATGTATCTCAACTGACACCCTAGTTTGAAATCTCACACATGCACTAAAGTTACATAGATGTTTGCATTAAAATCCAGCACTACACACACACACACACACACACACACACACACACCCCACTAGCACCAAACAATGATTGTACAACAAAAGCAGTGCAGTCTATTTGATTAGTTGGTGCAGTGAAAACAATATAGAGAGGAGAAAATTAATATTAAAATCATACTTAGATCAAGGTTGAAACAAACAAGAAATTTATTCTATGCTATATAATACTTTAATTCCATCCTTGAATATAGGTACAATGTCGATTGCTATATAAGAAGCTTGTAAAGATGGCAATACAAAGGAGTACAAGAGACTTTATTTCTTCTCAAAATAAATACAATGATGTCTCTACCCAATAGTGTTACAGAAATCAATCTTTTCATTTGCCTGAGTAACTTAAAGCCAATTTTAGCCTCGTTTTAATTAAAAATTAGACAGTTTTAATTGTTCTGAGATTTGTAACATTGAACCCTAAAACTTTATTTTTCAAACCTTTCACATTTATGAATATTTGGAAATCTCAATTAACTTGGTGAAAAGGCTGGAAAAGATTATCAGCATGTAGTGATTGACAGGATAATGAAAATTTTCTTCTGCAAAATTCTGATATATTTAGACTGACTTGGGTTTCTTCAGAAATCATCAGTTACCTCATTTATTTTTAGTTCAGCTGAATCAGTAAAAGGAAAATGTTCACCAATGTAATTCATGGAAAAAAAAAAAAGATTCTGATTAGCAAACAGAAGTCACTGAACCTTGACCAAATTACAAGTATAAATTAACTAAGTTTGTCCAAGACAATATACTTGATTCTGTTCAACATTTTTTCTCCCTTTCTACGAGTGTTGTGCCCATTATCCTTCAACTACACTTTCACCGTCCTATATCTATCTCCATATCACAACATCATCTTACTATCTTTCAATTTAGGACCTATATATGACACCTAGCCTTCTCTTTTCTTGCCTTAGTCATTGATAATCTCACAAATACAAGCAAAGCCTTAAACCTGTGTCCATTGTATTCTGTGTCCCTATAAGATTGAAGTAGAGATTTCTAAGTCAGGTATATTTTGGCAAAATAGGAAATTTGAACCAAAATCTTCAACCACTCAGGACCCTTATGTGAAGCTCTAAATCTACTCAGAACTTATATATAACATCTCATAGATACTATACAAACTGAGTCATTTATTTTCTTATGTATTTGTTTTTGTATCTTACTTCTTCATAATTTTCTTAGATCTCCTACCCAATTCATAAAAGAATCAGGATATATTTTGAACCTAACATCATTGTTGTTGTTGTTGTTGTCATTATTGTTTTAATGCATATAAAAATGACCAAAGTTAAAGGGAAATAACTGAATAACTCTAGTCTTGAATTTTCTCTTGATTTATACTATAGGAATAGTATCCAGTTATGACAAAACTGAAGAAAAATTAGCACTTTATTTCTATATAGTGAGAATATATAAATCTGCACAGACTCCCAATGAGATGGTTCAAAAATATGCATCATAGGTAATATGTATGACTATTGGCCCAAACAATCCAGTTTAAGGAATTTATCCTAAGAAGGAGATAAGTACTCAAAATGTGTATAAGTTGATGCCTATTAAATCATTTTGGGTAATTGGAAAAAATAAGATAAATGACAAATGAGAGCATTATTAAATAAATTATGATATTTTCCTAATATAAAACATATAGACTTAAAATTTCCTATCATTGCATTTATTAACATAAGAAGAGGTTTTAAACAATTTTAAAAAGCATGGTCACATTTTACTTCTTTAGTCAGTAAAAATATTTAATTTTACTTTGTATGAGGCCATATATTCCATATCAGAATAGTAAAATGAGGAACCTGGAATGACAGGGCTCCTACCTTTATGGAACGCACAGTCAACTGGATGGGGCATCGTTTAGAAAGTAGAAGTGCAGCTCGGGCCAGCGTTAATTTAGCATCACACAGTAGGAATGCTACATTTTCTAGGTCTGGACATTTTCAGTGATTGAAATACTAAAAACAGGATGCTACAAATAGAACGATGTCATTGGTTTCCAAAGACTATCGATATACTAGAGTGATGAGAAAATAACAATAAAAGTGAGATATTTTGAGCCAAACTTTGGGGATAAGGTTAGGTCTGTAATCTGCAGGTTATCCCAGTGTAAACGCTGCAGCTGCAAGTGCCACTGGTAAGTATTCTCAAGGCAAAGGGCAACACACACACACACACACACACACACACACACACACACACACTAACATAAAAGCAAAACTTTGATAAGTCCTGGAAAGATAGTGTGCAGCATGCTATGCTATGAGCAGGGAGCTGTAGGTTCCAATGAGAGAAGGAAAAAAGGTAGAAAAGCATCAAGAGAAAAGGCAAAATAAGGGAGAGGCAGAAGAAATTCTGGAAGAATATTTTCCTTTATTTTCATGGTAACTCTCTCTGGGGAATGGGATTCACGTCTGAGAATACTTTTCAGTGGTGCTTGATGTTTCAATAGTGAGTACATATATTTATAACCAGATGTAACATTTTTCATCTTGAAAACAATCTGGCTGACAAAACGGAGTAGCCTGTTATTAAAATCAGAGATAACTGCAGCTTGGTGGTAATTAAAAAAAAAAAAAAAAGAAAGAAATTTAAATGTATCTAAGTGTAAAAACCATATAAATAGACCCCCTAAGTTTCATGGCTATTATGCATCCCATAGATGCAAAAATAACCTAATTTCTAATCTACATTTCTATATTAACATTGTAAAAAGTGACCAAAGATCAGCAAAAACAGTGGCATTCTTCAGAAGACCCAAATACATGTCAGAATGAATGGAATCTCTTAATGAGGATTCTATCATTTAGTGCTATACAAAATATATAAAATAGGAAATATTTATTCTATTTTTAGGATTTTATTTCAAGCTGTATGACTGTGTGCGTATGTGTATATGTGGACGTGCATGTGTGGGAGAGAGAGAGGGGGAGAGAGAGAGAAAGAGAGGGAAAGAGAGAGAGAGAGAGAGAGAGAGAGAGAGAGAGAGAGAGAGAGAGAGAGAGAGATGGATAGTTTATAGACACTGGTTATTGAAGTAACTTCTAAAGTGTTATGGACAAATCAAGTGCCATTCCAGAGTTTAACAGTAAATTTGGGAGGGCCTCCGGTTGCTAAGACCTCTTTCACTTCCCAACACCCAGTGTTATCTTTCAGAACAAAGACAACACTTAAAGGACAGGGAAAGGATTCAGGATGGATTTTCAGAAGCTAAATTCTTTGTCTGCTATAAAGTGGCACAAGCTCTAACATCCCAGCAGTCTTGGTTTAGTAAATTAACAGTAGGCCTCTGTCTGCTTTAATACAAATGCAATCCAGGCCTCATTACAATTGTTCACAGCAACGCTAATCATTTGTTTGAGTAATGAAAGGCCGTATGTATTCCCACTGTGAAATCTATGTTTGACTAGGATTCACATTGATTTCTACCCCCTGATTGTGTGCAGAGGCTCTTAGCCAAATTGTTTATTTTTTTTTTCTCCTCCTCCTTTCCTTTATTTTGCCTTCTGAACGGTAGAGTTCAAGGAAGATGTTGGTGTTCTTTGGAAAACATTTTTCTATGCTACATTTCAAGATAAAATAACCCATTAGGATAGTATTCTGAGGAATGTAGGGAATGAACAAGTATTTCATACATATTTAATCAGACTGTATGATAAAATCATGCATGGAAAAAGAAAGAAAAATCAACATAAATTTGTCAGTTTTGTTGACAAGGAAGTAATAGACATGAGCAAGGGGTTTCCAATGGCACAAGGCCCAGAGAATTAGATGTCATTACCTCTAATTCATTAAGATACTTTCAATTGTTTTCCCCAGTGGGCTCAGGCAGTCCCTAGGGAGATGCATAACTAACATATACTAGATCCATCACAGCTCAAACAAAAACTGGTAATTTTCCCTATCCCCTTTCATTTATAATTCAGAGGGATAAATCAGGATAATTCCCCTGAATTATCAATGATCAAAATGGACTAGGGAAAAAACCCTAATCAAATAAAAGGACTACATACCTTTGAAAAAGTACTTCTAAAGTTTTCATGGCCAGTATAGACTGACTGTTTTAATTAATAACCCCAGAATTCTTATGATGAAACCTGATAGACACTGACTTTTTGCTCAGGTAATAATAAACTGGTGATGTTCTGGTGTGGCTTTCCAATGGACTCGGAGACCCTGGCTCTTTCTATCTTGAAGTTCCGGCCTCTCCCAAGACCTTGGAGTTCTTTCAGTTCCTCAAGGAGATAAGGACTGAGAAGAGGAGCAGCGCCCATGCTTTTTTTTTTTTTTTTTTTTTAATGTGTCATGTCTGGAAGTGGCACACATCTCTAGGCTCCATATTAGCCAGTCATAGGACTATGTTTAATTTCAAGGAAGGTGGGGAAATACAGCTAGTCTAGAGTCCTGGAAGAGTGAAAATATAGTTTGGATGAGCATCTGCATAGATGCTATCACAGAAGAAAATTCATTGAGGGAGTTATTTATTTTCTTTAGGAAACAAATACAAAATAAAAACAAAAACAATAATGCTCGTCTTTGTGAAATATGTCTTCAGTTCTTTTGAAATTATAAAGTGCATCTATCTCACATATCTTATTTTGCTTAACTGACATTCTGGGGAGAATTATTTTCATATAGAGATATGAAATACAGAACATTTCCTTTGAAATACCTTATATAAAGTCAGTGTTTAAATTGGAAAGGCTCCTTGATAACGGTAATGAGTCTTTTGATTTTCTATAGCAACAGATTCTACTTACAGCTGATTATACATAGGTGCCCTTCAGGTATTAATAATAATTTTTTTACAAATCTCTTGTGTTCTACATGGAAAACAACTCCTAGGTTTACTGTTAAAGGTATTCTTAGCACTGCAGAGATTTTGTGATTTTACACAGTTGATGTCTGATTATTTTTAATGGTAGAGTAGGTAATGACTTTAAAAACTCCACTATAAGCTCTAAAATTCCTAGTGTTTAGTTTTATTGTACATAATTTTGCTTACTGTATCATTAAATCTATTTAGGTAAATGAAGCAAAACATTTTCTGAAGCATGGTGGGAAAGAAGAATACATTAAGAATAATGCATGACTGAATATTTTGTATGATTCTTATGTGTTTATTTAACATAAACACATTCTTGGAATGACAGTAGACCACTGAGATATTTAAAGTGATTTCAACCCAGATATTTACACTGATAATCAGATTTATCAGCAAGAGAAGTAAGTGGAACTTTTAAATTCTTTCCCATTCTTAGGCTTAGTTATCCCATAGAAACTAATTTGCAAATACTTAATTTACCTTTATTTTGATGAGTATTGCATACAAATTATCATGTTGTACAAACTCACATTAAGCCTTGAGAAAAATGCAGTATTGAAGCGAATGTGGGCCTTGCTTTTCAAAATCTTACACATAATAATAGAAATAATATCTAAGTACCATAAGCTGAAGTAGAAGGTAGATAGGAAAAGTATGACAAAGAAAGTGGAGGTAATAGATCAGAAGTTAAGAAAAAAGAAAAAGATGAAAAAAATAATGTAAAACATTAGAGAAAAAAATGTTGTATTCAGTGACTAGTAGAGTGTTCCAAAAAGTTTGAAAAAAGTTTGAGGACAGGAAGCGAAAGTAAAATAAGGGAAATTATGCCAAATGTTTTTGCTTAGAACAACCCACTTGAGTTAGTAAGGTAAAGCAAATGAGAAAGAAAAACTAGAAAATATTAGTAATAGATGTTGAAACAAAACTTAGAAAGTGTTAGCAAGACAATTCTGAGATGGTCCAGGTGGTATGATTAAGGTCTCACAGCAGAGAATGAATTGATAAGGCCGACGTGTTAGTCTCTCACTGTACATTCAGACTCGATTATTGAGAAGGCCAGAATTGTTATTTGCGTGGAAGCTGGCCATGGCTTAAAAGGCTATGGGTATTGTAAAAACAGACTGTGGAACGCAGATGAAGTCCTGCATGTACGATATATTTCATTATCCTTATCCTGACATCTAAACTTCCCTCTTCCTAGAAAATCGGCAGGAAAAACAAGAGCTTCAGAGTCAGACCAGGATCAAATTCTAGCTCTATCACAAATTAACAGTATAATTTCGACATTTCTTTTTCTCAACCTAGAATTACTCTTAAGTAAAACTGAGGAGAATTTCTCATTTGCAAACCTATTGTTAGGAGTAAGTGAAATAATATCTGTGTAGGCAGGTAAGATTCCAAAACAATACAACACAAAAGAGATCTGGTGTAGTTAACTCATTCCCTTGCTCGCCTGTTTTCATGTAAGGGTTAATTTGTTTCTTCCTTTCTTTTTCTTTTTTTCTGAATCACAGAAAATTGGTTTTGTATACAACGCATAACATATATGCCACAGGATTTCTCTTTCTTATATTACAATAAAGACTGTAAATCCAAAACAAAGCTTCTAGGAATCATATTCAGGATTAAGAACAAGTCGGCTACAGAAATAATGCTCAGAAACATTTAAGAGCGAGAGAGTTCTAAATCCATCAAGAACAGTGTTATAGAGATCAAGGTAGAGAACGTAATGAGGTGTGGTTGAGGAGAGGCACTGTTGGAAGCTTCGCAGGCCTTGATGTCCATTTGGGTGGAAGCATGGATGGATGTTTGTCAGCAATAAGAGCATTAAAACTTGAAATGCTAATTTCTAAAATTTAGATGAGTAGTCATTTGACTGAAGAGAATGCTACATTTCAGGAAAGATATACTCTAAAAAAGTACAATGAGATAGAAAATTGTGGAAAATAATATTTGAAGAGTACATACCTTTTTTATTTAGAGCACTCTACTAGTTACTGAATAAAACAAAATTTTATAAAAATAAAATCTTGATAAAAATAAATATATTTAAATGTTTAAAATGAAAATTCAAATAGCAAAGGAAATTTAATATTTGAAAAAAATGTAAGGTCGATATTATTTATATTTAGTTTCCTTTTCTCCCTTGGGTTCAGTTTCTATATCTGCTAAACACTAGGATAATAATACATATTTAATAGGATTATTGAAAAAAAAATCAGAGTTGATTATGCAAAGCACCTAATAAAGTGCCTGAAACATATTAGGCTCTCATCAATAAATCGGTCCTTTTATAATTATTCTCACTATTTTCATTTAAGAAATACAGAACCTGAGGCTCAGGAGAATTTTATAATTCAAGGTAATGACAGAAATAAATATCAGAATCAGTACCAGAATTTAAACCTGTTTGTTTGAGTGTAATAAATGCATTCTTTCCATTTATTTTTTCACTTCCCAGATTGTCTCAAAGCATTACTCCTTCAAACTATACATTATAGCAATATTAGTCAGAGAAAGTACATGCATTTTTACTTAATAGTTATTAAGTAAATTCTTGTAGGTACTTTGGATTTCTGTGATTTTTTTCTTAAATCTTATATTATGTAATAAATTACTAAGAAATACAAATCCTATTTATGATGCTGGTAAAGTATTCTTTTTGTGGGAATACCTTAATGAAACACATGATTCTATATAATTTTTCACTCAAGAAGTTTCTAAGTAAAGGTTAACATAAATTTCACAGAATTTTCAGAGAAATTGCCTCACATATAGGATGCATTGCCTTTAACATCTTGCATAGCATCTGCCTTTAATTTTCAGCTATGAAAAGCTAAATAAAATGACTATTATTGCACAAACAGCATTAAGAGAATGCCTTGTTTCTTAATGTAGTTCTAATAAGAGTTGGAAGATATCCCAAGTCTGGCAGAGACTATAAGGGTTTGGAGGAATTTTTGTTTGCTTGTCATTCTGTTGAAATGTTTTGATCCCACTTAACCAGGATTCACAGTGTTACATTGTCCTTTAAGTACCAAACAAATCTCAGAGATTGTTTTGAAATAAATTATTTATTTCTTAATTATTATAGGTGGTTAACAGATGAATGAAAAAATGTTTTCATTTTCATTTCATTTCTATTTAATAGAAAATTTCTCTAAAATCTATGTATTCACACTATAGCCCCAAATAGATATTTTTGTGTCCTTTCTCAAATATATCAAGATCCAGTTTCTCCGTTATTTTGTAGATTCTAAGTCTACTGAATTTTAATTAAGCTGGATTCCGGAACTTAGTCTTTATAAGGGTAAAACTTAACAGAATAGATTTCATGGCACCCTCTGAAAATATGAATATTACAAAAATCCTTTGTTTACTAAAATCTTTGTGGAAGTCTTGGAAGTTTTCAGGACATACAGACAAAAAAATTATGGTGTTAATAGGTAAGATTCAAATATTTTTAGATAACCACTCATGAGGTATACATGTTTCTAAAATTTCACACAGTTGCAGTTACTAGTATATATCAATTTACCAAATGCCATTATGTGGCATGTCTTATGCTGCTGCCATTACTGAAATTCCAAATAGTGTTGAGATTTCACTGATTTTAATATATTTAAATGTTTGCTAGGATTAGACTTGTATTATAACTCATTGAACAACTTATATTTCTCCCTTCATGCCTAGTCATCTGTAAGATTGTTTCTGAGTGTCCTCTAATCTTAGAATTTTATTTAAATTCTCTCAGTGCAGTTTTATTTTGATCTACTTTTGTGCCATAAGTTATGCCTTTGAAATATTTAAATTTAAACTTCTCATTTTGATGGAGAAGTGAAGTAACAAGAATTCCTGAGGCTATGATCTGAAAGACAACAGCCAGACTAGCAGCACAAAAAGTTGAGATAACAATAGTGAGCATACCAAAATGAGCATGCTGTTAAGACACGTGTTTCTAGTTTTATGAACATATTATGGAGCTGACAGATGCTATGATAAATTTGTATAAAGATATTGTCTGCATCATAATTTTTATGTATTCCCTTTAAAGCTGTAAGTGTATGTGTCTGTGAGCAAATATGTATTAGCATACGTGCCGTTCTGCCTGCTTCGTTTTCTTTCTTTGGGACACAACATTCTGCCACCTTGGCATCCTACAGAATTAAAACGTTTCCACACATCATTGATATTTGTAACATCTCTTATTTTTGCCATAAAAAAAAAATACGTTGCATTATTTAGTTTCCCTTTGTGGGGGAAAAGAAAAAGTAAAGCATACACACACATTTGCGCACAAATGCATGCACACACACATGTAGGGCTTGCACTCTTAGATCTTGGACTTGTGCTTTTAGCGTTGCTTGTCCACAACATTAAAAGAAATGCATTTAATGGTGTCACAGAGCTGATTGGTTCAAATCGAATTAACAATTCGGTTAATTAACGTAAGTAATCTGATATTCTCAAAAAGCTTCACGTCATTGCATTTTAAGTAAAAGTGAGAGCAGTTACTATCCATTTGTAAATATTTTTAAAATGCTAATCTAATACAATTATTGCACTAGAATCCTTTACCAGAGTCCCACAGAACATTCATGATTTGCCATGAGGAAACCCAGATCCAGCTTTGCTGACTGTTAAGATAAATTTGTCTTTCCCAGACACAACTCTTAGTGCCTCTCTGCTACATCTTGATGAAGTAACTAAATTAATCTTCCCAAGAACTCTTTAAATTGCCAGCTGAGCTTCCTTAGAACCTTCTTAAAAACAGGCATTAAGAAATTTTGTGTGGAGAAAATTTCGCTTTGTATTTGATCAAACATCTTGGTTGTTTGAATGTTGATGAGAGTATCCTACACTATCCTTTATTGTGTTCTACCTTACCAGTATTATTTTTTAAAATTCTGAAAAAAATACCAGAGATTTACGTTTAGATGTATGTGTATATATGTTCGTTTATACATGCATAATATTCATATAGGTATTCATACATATGTAAGTCTTTAATAAAATAAGATATCATTATTAAAATGTATTGTTAAGGAAGCATGGCCCTAATTATAGGATTCGTTGAAACTACGGTATGTAAGAATTTACAGTGTAAGCAAACCTGCTTTGTATAAATCTTGCTTATTCTTTATTGGTATTTTATCAACTTCATTCAATTTAACTGTGGAAATGTTTAAATTTCCTGTGGAAATTAAATTAGCCAATATAATTTTAAGTATAACGTCTCTTTTTGTATTTAGATGACTTATTATTAATGTCCATGATCATAACTTTTAGTTTTTTTTTTTAAATATAAGAGAAGTACTCTAGAAAGTATTTTTAGTCCAGCCAAATTATTTACTTTGTGTGATACTGACATTGGTAACTTAACATAATGTCCACTAACATGGATACATAAACTAGGATACATAAAAAATTGATCCGATACGTAGTGTTATGCATAGAAATATTCTTAGAGTAAAAGGCATTTAAGTATCATCTTTAAAAGCCCTGTTTCTTTCCTATTTTGATGCTCATGCAGTGCACTCCACTCATATTTAATTATTTAAATGGGCAAATCTCTTTTAAAACAGAAGAGAGGAAGATAAATATATCATTTCAAAATTACCCCAAATTCAAGATTAATATTAGAGTTAACTAGATTTTTTAATTTTAGCCTTACTTAAACTGTTTCGCACGATGGGTAACACATGAGATGAATAACATTGAGAAAGGTGCTAATATTGCAAAAATAATCTAAGGCAGCTCATTGTAGAATAGTCTGAAGATTTGGAAAGAATAATAGGTATGGAAAAGATAGAAAAATTGTTATGTCACAAAACATAACTACCCTAATGATCAGAAACAACCCCAAACTGGCTGTGCAGCTTCAATTTATTTTGATAATTGACTATGCCCAGAACAGCTAATAAAGCAAGTCTATGAAAATGTTGTAATTTCGTCCAGGTGGCAGTAATTTTCATAGATGATTACAACATTTTATCTTCTATCCACTGAAATGTAGCAAATACAATATATATCTTTGATTTCAAAGGCCTGGTTAATTCATTTTGTTATTAATCATTGATATATTTTTGTGACCAGGAGAAAACAACTTGACCTAAATTAAAAGCATGATAGCTTTACTTTTAGGTATGGAGATGCTATGACTATTTTAATTAATGCACCATTAACTAATCATAAAATTAAAATGACAGTCTTCTTCTGAAAATTGTGTGTCTCAAATAGGAAAACAGGATCAGAAATGTCCCAGATATCCAGACATCTAGAGTAGGTCTCCCCAGATGGGAGCCAATGGAATCTAGAGCAAGGTCCTTTATTTCCAGTGGATCCTGAGTGGAGAGTGAAGATATATTTTTAGGCAGAGCTGGGATTCTTGAGGGAACACTACTCCAGCATTATTGGAGGAACATAGCAGCACCTAGCTGTGGCACTAGCAAGCTTTTGCTTTTCGCTCCAGCAAGAAAGTTGATGGAGAACTTTGAATTTAGACATACTTGGATTTGCATAGTAGATCTGTTACTCTTCATTCATATTCTATCCCAGATGAAGTGGTTCAGAATTCCAAGCCAGTATAATGGGGGGGGGGGGGGGGGGGGAATTTGGACAAAATTTGGAAACCCCTGCAGGCAGATAGCTCTCATAATTAGGGTCTGTTTATCAAATAACAAGGCCCTAAACACTGGGCTGAAGTCCAAGCATAAGAACTTTGTCCCTAAGGGTCATACTGTAGTCTAGGTGAACCTTGGTATCCAGGTAGTTTATAAGAATAAAGAAGGAGTAACCAAAACTAATGCAAGAGTAGTTTTGAATGGAACAAAACAAAACAAAGCAAGACAAAAAACTTCTAACAATGGGGGCTAGGCCTTGAAAAAAATACCCAGTTTTCATGAATGAATCATCACCCCAAGGATCTCAGTGCTGAGCTGCAAACTATAAATTCAGTACCTCTGACTATGAAAGAGGATTAGATGAGTTTCCATTGGATGCGTGTATGGTGAGATCTTCACTGCCAAGGTTGTTGATTGTTTTCACTTGTACTGTAAGTCCTATCTTGTCACATCAGCTCCACAATCCTTCATTGTACCCTTAGATGGCTTTGTTTTCCTTAGGATTTTACCCTGGAGTGGAGAACTCATCCTTTACATGTGTCAATTTCAGCAGAGGGAGAGGGCTGATAGCATCATTCTGCCAAGCTACATCATTTTTAAAAAGATTTGCCTGTTCATTCACTTTCCATTTGATTCAAAATTTCATTCATTCTGTTTGCCTTTCCTTTTACACCTTAATTCAGCAATTTAGCTCTTGGCTGTTGTACATCCTCACATATTATAGAGCAAGACATGTAGTTATTGCTCCACTACTTATAATAATAACCCAAAGTTTTGCATTTAAGAATTCTATCCAAATACCCACCAGGCTCAACTGTGGACCTAGTAGGACAAAGGAGAATAAAATAGAAAGAAAAAGAAGTTGATGTTTGTTATCTAAATTATCTGTCCTCAGACTGAAAGCCAAGTTACATTTTTATTCATATATTTTTTAATCATGAGCAGCGTAATTTCATCTTATTTTAACTTGTTGATGCTTAGAAAAGAACAACTAGAGAAAAAAAAGGACCGAAAGTTTCAGTGAATTCTAATTACTTATGGCTTAGCAGCAGTAATTGAAAGCTAATTTGTTTAGTAATGAACTTTATCTGCAGAGAGAAAAGACAAGACCATAACTGAATTCAGCAGCAATGACTTACTCTCCAGTTTTAAACTAAAAAAAAAAAGAAAAGAAAAAGAAAAAATTTGCCTGTACCATTTTTCAGATTGGATAATATTAATCTTTATTTTTTTCTCAAAATCTATACTAAGGTCAGTGATGTAAAGGATAAGAATACAATGATGATAATATTGAATGTTAAATAAATTTTGACAATTTTTGAGCAAATAAGAAGCCTAGGTTCTTACTGCAAGAAAGCTGTCATGAAGATACCAAGGAAGAAAATGCATGATCCCAGTGATCAACCAGATTTTGTTTTAGTGATGTAGATAAGATTTTAACATAAATACATGCAATATAAGAAATAATGGGGTTGTATGAATAAGGCACAAAGAGATAGTAATATGAGGAAATGGGAGATCATATTTGCTCTAGATCTGGGAGGGGAAGGATGGTTAAGATTTAACCAAGTATGTATGAAGAGATTTAACAGTGATTCTTAACAGGGAGTAATTTCGACCCTCCTTCCTCTCTCCCGCAAGGGACATTTGGCAATGTCTGGAGACATATTTGTCACAAACAACGAAATGAAACTGGCATTTAGTAGTTGAAGTCAAGGATACTGCTAAACGTCTTACAAACTGCAAAACAAGATACACAGGAGAAGTAGGCTAAGAGGCAGCCAGAAGGGTGTAGTGAAGATGTTCATTTTGCTGTTTCATCAGAATCTATTTTCACTGCATAAATGGAATTATATTTTTAATAAATAGAGGTAGCTCTCCAAAGATGTAAATTTGTATAGAGGGAAGATGCAACCCCAGTCTAGGCATAAGTGAGGAAAATAAAATCCCTCTCTTTGGAATTAGAACTATCAGAGAAGAAGAAACTTTACCAGTGGACAATGAAAAACAAAAAGCTGATCATGAGTCAGAAAACTAAGAGATAAAGAGTTAAGAGACTAGACACAGAAACCCAAAAGTTATGGATTGATGAGTGATAGGATGATTTCTGCTGTCTTGTCTAAATGGATATAACTCTGAAACACCCAGCCTTTCTCAATAGTTAGCATCATTCTTAGATATATCTAGAGAATCCACAGACAGAATCCACAGACATGGAGAAAATGCAACATTTTCAGGACTTAGATTCAGAAAGAGGAGAAACTATTTCTTATAGAATTATTTTATTTGAAATAAGTTGATTTCCTACATGTGTTTTAATGAATATTGCTAAGTTTTCTGCTATATGCTAACACTGATACGTAATGTTAAATACATTCAGACCTTGTGTCAGAAATCTAATTACACTGTCCTGAATCTGTTCCCATAATCATTCTTGTCAACTTAGCTCTAGTCAGCCAAGTAGCATGGGCATACTCTAATGAGTCTCTTTCGGACTGGCCTCAATCTACAGAACGCGATGTGAAGATGACGTTAAGTTTTTACTTCAAATGCCATTCTCTCATCTTTCTGCTCTTTCTCCTTTCCCAAGTATGAAAGCAAAGCTGCCATGGAGCTAAATTATTTTGTAATCCCCAGATGCAGCCCCTCTGTGTCCATTTGTTCTTTGTATTTTTATCTTTAAGATGCACATGCAGCTCACCTTTTGCAAATAACACACAATATAGTTTAATAGGTTTCGAGTTATATATAAGCTGAAAATGCAACTCAAATAAGTTTGAAAATAAAGACAAAAGAAATATTTTCTCAATACCACTATGAAAATGGAAACGGTTATTGAGATAAAAAGAAAAAAAAAAAAGAAGACAACTTGCACAACAGTGCCAAGGTTGAGAAACCCTGGGATAAAGACCATTCAAGGTAGAAAGAAGAATACTCACAAAAGTCAGGCTTGGGACCTTAGGGAAATCACAAATGGCATAATTTGCCTGAGGTGTGGATTATGTGAAGGAGCGTAAAGTAAGCTGAGGCTGGAAAGACAGTCTACAACAAACTTTAATGCTAGATTAAAGTGTTTTAATTTTTTAGTTATTAGCCTTCCCTATAGCACCTGTTAAAAATGTTTCATATCTGATAGAATGTTAAAAAAAAAAAACTTTCATTATTCAAGCAATATTTCAAATCTTCAAGAAGCTTCTTCATTCTTTTCAAAGAGTTCTTCCTTTCTTAGTGTAAAGACTGAAGAAAGTACATAGGAACATAGTCAAAAAACTTGAAAAAAATGTTCCCAGAATGTGCCAGTTTCCTGCAAACTTATTTACAAAAAGTGAGAGATTGTTTCCTCAGATAAGTGTTAGAACTCTAACTTAAGCCTTTCATCATTCTGGATGACTTTATTAAATATTTAATTTTTTTCACAGCATTTTCATGATTAGTTTAATTATACATAAGTAGTGTGTAATATCTATACAGGCTAACTAGTTTGGTTGCTCAACCTCAAAAAGAATAAACCTAAAATGCGTAGTTACTTATTTCAATTAACTTTTTAAAAAGCTTTGCTATATCTTTGCCTTAGTAAAATTATTTGTTGTAATTATTCTTATGTGTCAAGTCATGATAAACTCTTAAGATCAGAGGAACTTTTTATGACACACCCTTCTTAAAAGGTTTGTCCTCTAATTATAAAATTATGCATGTGTACATTATATATAATACCATATTTCTGGAGAGTTCTTAAATGACCTATATCCCTTTCAAAAACCAATAAAACTTTTATGAACATATACATATTATTGGATTTAGGAAACAATACATGTCACTTTGAACATTGGACCTTTACACATAATGTTAAACCAAAATAAATTATTTTAAAACTCGAATGCGAATGTGAAACAATCCATTTTTTGTATAAAATCAAAAGATCAGAATTTTGTCATAAACTGTTTTATCTTAGAATCTATTTAATGGACAGTAATAAATAAAAAGTATGTTTTATGTGATGGCCATTTCCTTATTATTAAGACTGTGCCTTTTTTCATATTTGTTGATATAATAGTGTTTATAATTTCTTTTGCAATTCCTTTTTTTTGTTGTTTTTTGTTGAAGGTTACTTTTAGATAGGGAACATGGTTAACTTAAAGCTGATTATGCTGGTAGGCATTCAGAAAATGTTCATAGAAGGAATAACTTAAAAATAATATTATCTGAGTTTTTCAAAAGACATTTTCCCAAAAATACAAAACATAAATATCAAATGCAGAATGACAATATTTGTTTCATTAGTCCAATCTTTGTTATTTTTTTAAACTTGATGCCATATAAAGCCAACAGAAATGTGCTTCCACATTTAACTCACTAATAAATATTATTGGACTTAATCCATTAGTAGTGGACCCTAGAGATATAACTTACAACAACATGTACCATTAATAGAGCCAACAGATTATGTGCAGCAGTCTAAGGAATTTTAAAATACAGCTTGAAATTATAATATATCTTTTCAAACTTTGCCGAGGAAAAATTACTAAAATTAGGGAATCTTTACTCAGATAATAAAAAGGAGTATTACAATACATTTTATGAAAAAATAGAAATTTAGCAAAAAGGAATATAGAAGCATCAGGGAGGTCTATTTGTGCTGTAGAATTTGCCTCTAGATGCTAACTCCAATTTCATCATATTATACATCTGGAATCTACATCTCCTTCAAAAACTCAATTCATTAAAATAAACCTTCTACAATTCTTTTGATTCAGACGTTGCCCCTTGACTTGCATAGTCAGTTTAATATCAAAGGAATTAAATTTTATCTTTCTTATATATTTTTTTTATCCAAACCTGCTTCCATTTCTTTTGTTTTCTAAAGCTCACACTTCCTCTTTCATATTCACTCTCATCTTCAGTTGCTAGTTTTTCTGTAGCTTTTGCTTTTATATTAAAACCGACCTGGACTTTTTCCATCCAGAAAAATAACCAACTCAACTGCCTGGATAGTTCTCATTGTGATAAATTTCTCCCTCCTCTATCTCTGACTTTTAAGTCTCTATTCTACTACTTCAACTGGGGTTTTAACTCTTTCTCCTAGAAGCTTATTGAATGTATTTTTATTTTTTTGTAAATGGCATCTCTAGAGTTTAAGGAAATATTTCTTTTTCACCAGTTGTCCTATTTATCATTATGCTCTGTCATCTTCTGTTTCTCTTTCTTTCCTGGTTTACCCCAGATTGGACCTGGGCTTCAAAGTCACTACATTAAAATACTTCTCTTCACAGAAAATTACCTCCTCCCACATGGAACCTCAGAAACTAAGCACAGTTATTTAATTTAAAAATGACATAATTATTCATTGTTAGTAACATATTTGAACAATAATTGTGATATAAACAACCACTGTGTGCTTTAAAATACTTAGGTATTTAATTTTCACATCTGATTATAAATATTAGCATAAGTCGAAGATGCCTATTTTAAAAACATATCATTAGAATGAAGACCATTGAAGCCAAATCTGCTCAGTGTCTTTTCAAAAATTCAGATGAATATTTGAATTGTGGAACTGCCATTGTCTAAGTCTCATTTACCTACTGGTAAGGCTATTCCAGAACTTTTTTAGGGTTATAAAAATCTATCTTCATTTCCCTGCCCATTGCTTCCACATTCATTCTGTAATCTCACCATCTGTTTCACTGAAATGGCAGCCCCAGAGGGCAGGGAGCCTATCTTATCTGTAAGTAAGTGTGGATTCTCTGTCAGCATTTAAAAAAATAATAGAACTTCAAATAGGGTTGATTTAAGCCTCCCTAGTCAGCAGTTAGTCTTGATGACATGAATCACTCTTTCAAATGGTAATTTGCACCTGTTACCTTCATCCACAGGTTGGAAAACACTTACACCTTAATTAATTACACCCTTTGCAACGTGGGAGATTGTATCCTCAATCCTGAGACAGGGAGACTGGGGCATAGAGAATCAACAGCTTTTCTGATATATCAAAGCAGGTATTTGGAGGAGAAAATTAGAATTCAGGTCACTTTCATTGAGCGATCGATGGGGCTCTTTAGGAATCTGTGTCTCTTGGGGCAGAAAACATGGTGATGGCATCCCTTCCAGTAAGAAATGTACTTGTCCTTAGCTTATTCTGTAGCATCAATTCAATATGACCTCGGAGAACATCTAATGCTTCTTAATAACACTTTCCCTCTCTGCTTTGGCAGTGGCTGATGTCATCCACGGAACCAAAGAGCAGGTGGCATGCAAATTAATTTTAGGTAAGCATAGCATTAGGATATAATTCCTCAAATGGTGTGCTGCCATGCAATTAAGTGGCAACTAAGTGACCAGTATCTGACATCAGATAATCATTTAATAAAGGAAAATGAGAGGCAGTTTATTATTTTAAAATGTATTTTCTTTTAAGTTCTTTGAAGATGAGGGAGGATTTTCTTGGCATACAAATAATCTTAAAATGTTTGTGTGTAATTTTTTTTGGCACATTTAGTAAAATGTTTATGATAGTGATAAATGTTTCCTTGGCATACATCATTAGATGTACATAAGAATTAAGTAGACTTTCACCTTTGATTTTTCACTATCAGGGAAAATGTTGTCTGGATGCACATGTGTTTTTCCTTGAAGTTGAACAAAGCCTTAAGAAAAGCTAAGACAGAAACTTTATAAGGTATTATAAATATCTTTTGCACCATATATGAAGTGTGTATTTATTATTTTAATTAATAGCTTATCCAGTATTTTGCTCAGTATTACTTTATATTTTTCACTAAAAATAGAAGCTAAGAAATTATAGTTCTTGAAGTGTAGTAATAATAGATTCCATCTCCAAACAACTTTGAAAGCAACATTTTAATATAGATAGATAGATGATAGATAGATAGATAGAGAGATAGATAGATAAATGATAGATAGATGATAGGTAGATAAGGTAAACTTTGTTCATTTGTGAAGTATAAAATAGAGTTAGAGAGTACACCTTGTAATAATGATTCTTTCATTAAAATATTTTTTCATAATCTATTGCTTGCAAGCCAGTCTACTATGCTGGTAACTCTAAATTAGTAAAACATTTAAAATTTCATACCTTATTACCAACTCTATCTTTCCAATGCCATCCCCTTCATTTTGAACGAACTTTATTTAATCCATAATTATCTCATGTCATTTTTCCCATGTCTGAACTCCATCTCTGCCTCATTCCATGCCCTGTTCTCCATCCTTGAAATCTTTTACTTGATCTCTTGAAATTCAGTTGCTTCTGCTGTCTGTATATTGGGAATAACAATGCAACTTAGCAATTGTTTGAGAATTAAATTAAATTTCTTAGAAGACATTTCACTCAATTATTGGCAAATACCAGTTAAAAGGTAATTATTTGTTGATGTTATTGCATCATTGATATGACTCAAGATTCAGCTTAGATATCAAGAGCTCTCCTGGAAGGGCTCTCCCTTAGGGTGGCCACACTGTTGTCCATGCTTCTATTTCAGTTCTAGCCACATTCTATGTTATTATTCTCATACAATAATTAGTAAACACCTTGAGAGAATGTGTTATGAATGGCCATATGTTATTCATCTCTGTGTTTCAAATAAGTAAAACACATAAGAGTTTCTAAATGTTGGTCAACTAAACGACTGAAGAAATGTTCTGGGAAGTGTAAGTATAGCTGACATTAGTTGGGGATATTTCACTTTCTCCTACTGAACACATTCATTCTTTCTAGCTTCTTGCTTCTTTCTAGGAAAAAAAAAAACAAAAAACAAATTTAAAAAAACATGTTGAAGAGTATTTAGGCAGCTCTCATTTTTCCCATTATTTCCCTGCTGTGAGGCTGACATTTGTGCTGTGGATTTTGCTTTAAATGGTGGAAACTCAGATGAACTATAATAAGATAGTATGTTGATAGAAAGTGACAATGGTTCAATCAGACAGGTAGATGACAGGTGACATGTGTGTTTCCTGGCTGATGATCAGAGTTTATTGACAGAGGAAGATAGCAACAAGCAATACTCAGAATTCAGGCAGGCAAGTAACTAGATTCAATAATGTCTGAGAGCAGATGGTTGGGGCCAAGGCCAAGACTTCTGAGAATAAGACTGGCCTGCAATTCTAGAAGTATGGTCAAAGCAGAGATCTAGCTGTAGAGAATAAATTATAAGATATTGAAAAGAAAGGTATTCTCAAGAGTTTAGCCAAGCTACTTGACTTTAGACAAAAATTTAGAGTAAACTGATGTTTAGTAAGTCATTTTAGGTCAGGCTTTGATTGACATTTATCAGTAGCAAAGGAACCTGGCAGTACTTTTATCAAACATTATTCTATATGATTGGTTTCTGATAGTTAGTATAAAATTTTATTGTAATTATTACTGTGTTATTTATTATATATCTGAACATTCATTAAAATATACTATTATAATCATAAAGTAGGAGATGAAAACAACAAATATTATTTCTTCCTTGGCAAGAAGCTTAAATATAATGAAATAAAAACAAAGCTAACTAGCTAGGGTATTATTAGAGATGGAATTTTTTAAAATGTAGAAAATAAATAAGGTTTATTGATATCTTATTTTTCATTATAATTTAAAAAGCAGTATACATCTTCACAAATAATATTGTTTTATGCTTTCCATTTAGGAATTGCAGACAAATTTTAGCATACTTTATATATTCTTCTGTAACTTGATTTAGTCACTACAAATTTTGTTTGTAAGATTAATCCATGTTGATGTGAAGAGCTGTGGTTCACTGATTTGCAGTTATATATAGCAGATCACTGAAGGCCTACGAAGAGTTTATTTATCAATTCCTCTACTAATAAACATTTAATTAGTTCCAGTTTTTTGCTATAACTAACAATACCCCTATGTATACTTTGATGCAGTGTTCTATGATCTATGTATTTTATAATCCCAGCTCCACCACAAATCTGCTGTTAAACCTGGGATAAACTCCTTAATTTCTCCGAGTTGAAGACTCCTTGTGTGTAATTTGGGAATGACCCCATAACTCACTACAAAAAGGGTTTGCAAACAGAAAATATTAGATAACACATCCCAAGCACTTAGAACAGCACCTGCCCATAAGTGCAAAACAAACATTATCTATCATTATTAATATTATCTCAAAACAGTGAAAAAGCATTTTCATGTAGATCATTGAGCCTATAAATCAGAAAATTTTGGCTTTTTAACTCAGTTAATGTGGTTTGAAACAGTAAAATTATAGATTCAATTAGTCATGTGTCTTTAGTATCATAGAGTTCACTGTACTTTTGTGAAAGTGTGAGGATATGTGAGTGTTCATCACAAATTCCTCCACCATCAGATGTGACAAGGAGAGTCTCTGAAGGCTGAAAACCAGTTGAAGACTCTTTCTCCTCAAGAAGAGGAGACACGTCTCGAAGTAAAACAGTCTGTTGTCCACAGTTTATCATTTTGATGTCTCTTCTCTACAGACCCAAATCTACCTCCTAATACACTTTGATTCCTGATCCTTGTTCTTATCTCTGGAACGATATAGAAGTTCTTGACTCTACACATTCTAACTTTGTTAGAAGAGCAATTAAAAGCCTTATTTTTTTTCCTACATGTTTTGTTGGTTGGTGTGTGTGTAAGCACACTTCATAACTGAAAGAAAAAAAAATAACCACATTAGAAGCAACAAATTAGAAGCCACATTGGAAGCAACAGTCAGATGATTACATATCTTCAAAGCAGGATGGGTAAATTTCAATAATACCAAGACAATAGACAGAATTGCTAGAGTTTACAGATTAAGATTGTGCTCCCCTAACCTGTAATCTGCACTTAGCTTAAAAATCATAGGATTAGATATAAGCACAGCTTCCAAATGGAGTTCCAGGATTATATGGTTTTGCCTTCTGTATCAGGAGAGCAAATGCCCAGGACTGAACAGTTGTTTCTTCAATCAGTCAGCTTTATTGAGATATAATTTGTGTAATTTACATACAATGACATTCACAGAATTTTTCCTGTGTATATTTCAGTGAGTTTTGACAAATATATACACCCATATAACCAGCACCCTAATCAAGATGTAGAATATTTTCATCACCTCAGGAAATTTTCTTGTGTCTCTTTGCAGTCTCCTCTCAACCCTCTTCATAGCTCTTTGACCCATCTTAGTAATCACTGCTGTGATTTTTATTACTATTAGTTGTACCTGTTTTAGAACTTTATGTAAATGAAACTTACTAATGTAAACTTTTGAGTATTTTTAAAAATTTTCCCAACAAATTGTGTGACATTCATGAAAAGAAAGAATGTTTTAAAAATGTTTTTGCTGTAAAATTCACTTGAAATTTGTACATGCATTTTGATTTAAACCGCTTAAGTATAATGAATTAGTTGAAATGAATGATAAAGTGTTTCACTTGAATGCATAGAACATATCCACCATTAATCAAAAGTTGGAAAAGTTTCTTGAGTTTGAGTTAGGTGGGCCAAACCAAGACAAAGCAAAAATTTTGTCTTTCAGCAATTCAGTACATAGGTCTTCACTCATTGCATGCTTAACCATGCTCAGAATTTAGTAATGTTCTTATAATCTGGATCATTTAAGCTAAACATACTATTAATAAAACAAGAGTTACCCAGAATAATGGTTTGGTGTGTGTGCGTGTGTGTGTGTGTGTGTGTGTGTGTGTGTGTGTGGTTTGAATACTAAAAGTCAAATTAAGAAAAACAAAATCATATGCCATTTAGTAATGAAGGGTTTTCCCCCTGAGTCATCATTCAAATGACATGTGTGTTGAGAAAATACCTGGACCAGAAAAACACATGTGGATACAGAGTTGGGGAGAGAGGTTGGACACATTTCCCAGCTTTCTGAGAAAAAGTTCAACTGATTTTTATTGGTATTGACTCCCTTTAACAGGGCTTGCACAAAAATATTAATCCTTTAACTTTTAAATTTCTATAATGCTAGCTTAATTGAGAACAACAACTCTGTAGGGATTTTGTTTTGTGGATGCTCATGCATTTACATGAATCTTAATATGAAATTTTACAGCTAAGTGCTGCTGAAAGAGGGTGCAATGTACATTTTCTTCTGAAATTTGTCTCTTCACAAGAGAATTATCTAGTTAATGATGCTATCTACCTACTATTAGAATTGTTTGCTTGGTGATTCTTCTGGGGATGCTTTATGAGGGATGAAAATGTTCTGGCAGAGCACTGACTTCATATTCAGACACTGGTCCTTTATTTTTTTCACCTCACTGTCTTCCACTCAGTACATTTTAAAGAGCAAACCTGTTAACCATGTTGAAATCCAGTCACTGTTAATTATCATGGCTGCAATTCCCAACCTCACAAATGAAAATCAACTCATGGGTTCTTGAGGGCTGGAGACCTTGAACAATCTAGAAAAATCCCTGAAGGAGCACAGTGTGGCAGGCAAGTAAGTTCAAGTCCAGTCGGCCTTTGCATTGAGCAGTCCTACTAAGAAGGGGAACTGCCCGCAAGCGGCCAGGACTTCAATTGGCATTATTCCTTTGCTAGTTACTTGCATTTTCATTAGGGCAGGGCAGTCTCCCCTCAAGCAAGCTGTTCTGATTTGCTTATGTAGCTGTTAAGTCCAATCGATATGCTTCCTCATGTTGAAGAAAATATAGAAATGATGCAATGTTTTGAGCTATTTTTAAAAAAGATAATTCTGCTTGATAAAAATTTGTTTTACTATTTTTAAGCAAAGAATAAATGTTATCTAAGGGACATAAAAGAAACCAAGAATAAAAATAAAAACGAAACAAAAACAAACAGCTTTCTGTTCATAGTATTGAATGTTTCCTTCCAGAGAATTGTGTGCAAGAAGAGACAAATGATATCAATGGGAATAGGAAAGTTAATCAAAAAGGTAATCATGTGAATCCAGGCGGCATTCCCTCTGCAACTAGATACTAGTGTTTCTGATCAGCAGAGTGTTCAGCGAGTTAGGGCACTAAGGTTTTCGTTGGCTGAGAGTGTAGCCCAGCTCTTAATGATGTGGAAATACAGACCACTCAGTCACTGGGTATCGTGAATATGTGCGTGTGGCTCATGGTTTGATTTCTATTCATATTTTTGCGTAACTGTGATTTTCTTCCCTTTTTTTAAATTTTTTTTTTACTTCTAAGTAAGATCAGAAGGATAGCAAAGCCTAGCATTGCTTTCCCTGGTAATCATCAAAATATTAGAGTAACAGTAGTGAGTCAGATATTCTTGTAACTAAGGCTCTTTTCCCAAAAAAAGTGTCTAATTTCCTTTTGATCTTTGCTTGTTGTGTTGATGATTGTTAATCACACTGACATGAAGAACATTTGACTTTTTTAATAAATAGTGTTGTAGTAATTCATCAAAGCCATTCTATATATTTACACATATATGTATATATACATCTAGTTTGGGTTTATATATATGTATTATGTATGTGTGTGCATCATATTTATAAATAGTTTATGCTTCAAGTAAAAAGAGACTCCTAGCTTATTTTCTTTGGAGCACTATGCCAGGCATTGGGGAAAGATCATATATGGATTTTGACCTCAAGGATTTTACTCTTTTGGGGGAGAAAACTGCGCAAAAATAAATGTGATGTTCAGCTAAGTATAATAAGTGCCATAAAAAAGTACAGATAATCTTCAGTGATGAATAACAGAAAAAAAGAGATTGCTTTTAGCAAAATAATGTACATGACAAATTTAGGGCAAAATGTCTGGCTTGGGTAGTGTGAGTTACTTGTACTGTGTTTATGTCAGAGAATTAAACAGGGTTTCATAGAGTAAGTGACATTCAGCTACAGAAAAAAAAAAGGAATTTGGGTACATGAACATTGAGAAACAGCAGTATGGCTTAGAAAAATGAATAAAGGTGAAAAAAAAACATTAAATTCATGTCGAGTAATATTGCAATTGAATAACCATTGAGGACACAAACATTGAGAAGTTAAAATGGGGCCAGATTATACAAGGTCTTTTATAACTAACAGGAAGTTATGTATAAGAAAGAGAGTAAAGAAATCAAATGTATAAAATGTGATAGCTAATATGATGAGAAGACAAATTAAAGGAAGACTTCAGAAAAAATAGTCATTAAACATTAGAGAACAGAATATAGAGAGTCACTTATGGAAGCTTTTGATATATTCAAGTTTCGACATAATATTTCAGGTAGTTAAAATATTTTAAAACTAGGAGAATGACCAGGAATATAGGGAGAAGAGGGAAAATAAAGAATTAGAATCTAAAACAAGGATAAACTTAGTAATGTAGATACATAAACCATCCTCATGGGAGTCATTTTTAAAGCCATGACATTTCTGAAACAACTATTATAGAGAAAAACAGAAAAAAATATTGTGGAGAACAGTTAAGCTTAGGGATGTGTGTGTGTGTGTGTGTGTGTGTGTGTGTGTGTGTGTGTGTGTGTTGGTGGATGGACGTAAGGTCCAACATAACAGGGATGTTCAGAGAAGGAAAACCAAGAAAAACTATTGAATGTAGTTTACATTTCTCTAAGGATGTCTAATGATAAGGGAAAGGAGGGAAGATGGCAGCTTCAAATGGAATTCATGCCTGAAAGTAAAACTTTCGAATAGATAATTTCTGTCTATTTCAATAAAGAAATAAATAGGTAAGTGAGTAAATAAATAGTAATGGTGCTTGCCATCGAGACAAAATAATGAGAGGATTCATGGAATATAATTTTGGAAGGGGTAGGTGGCAGGAAATTAGTAAATTGTGCAGAAGGCCAGGTGTTCTCAGCATTAGCAAAGTGGATTTCAGAATTTGTTTTCAAGGCTGTGCAGAGAAAAGCCAAAAGGTGTAAACACAATTGGTACATATTATAAAAGAATACCTTGTTTTACATCAATATTTTGTAATTTTACATCCCATATTTCTATAAAAATAGAGATTATGTGACAAAAGTATATTTTGCCTTCTCCCTTCTAATTTTCTTTCTTAATTTAATTATCAGCAGTATGAACACATAAAACAGACTAACAAGACCCTGGTTTTACATTTTGTTGATTGTTATTTCTCTGTTTCCTCATGCCAGACAGCCAAAGAGACTCGATTTTATGTATTTTATCTGGATTTTAAAAAGATAATAACCATTTATTATATCTTGAATAATAAATTAGAACCATACTTGTAAACTACTGAGTAATTACTAACTACTAAGTGGTGAAACAATGTTAGTGTTCTTAGTGATATAATTTGGTATTTTAGCAAATAAATTTTAAAAGAATATCTGTTATTTAATTGGTTATTTTTAAATAAGTTTGGAGAAGTTTCTTGGGAAAATAAATATAATTATAAAATTCATCGTAGCTTTCTTTCCTTTTTTATTTTTGGTAAAGTTAGTTACTTTTACATGTTTCTGCATTTTTCAGAGCTGGAACACTAATGAACAATAGTATTTTGGCCCCTTACTCGTTTGCCTCAGTTTTAGCATCCAGCTACCAAGGTTTGAAGAAAGTTACTCCCGGGCATGTTATTTTACTTTTGTTTTCACCTCTTTCATGTCTCTTCTATGGCCAAGAAGAAATCTAAATGACTAGTTAGATTTTTTAGGAAGTAAGCCCGTCTGTATACAAATGACTTGTAATTTCCCGAATGGCTTGTAATTTCCAAGAATTTTATGGATTTGTTCTAGCACAGGGTGACACATAGGAATTGCAATGACTTTAAGAAAGAAAACCCATCTGAGCTTTAGACTATTTTCTTGCTTTCTTAATTTCTGATACTTTTCTCCAAATAAAATCTCTGAATCTATCTTTTTGATAAAACTTAGACAGCTTTTTGTTTTATTTTTTTTGGTCTCCTTTTTTCCTTGCTTCTTATTTTTTAGATTAGTCTAAAGTTGTTTCATGGGTTTTGTATTTTGACTGCAAACATTCTATAATGTCAGATTTAAGGAAGGCACTATACATTGTGAATGTGTGTATGTGTGTGTGTGTGTGTGCGTGCGCGCGCGTGTGTGTATGACAATATGAGGAGCCAGAGGGCACTCTTAATCATGTGGGAGCATAAATATTTGTGACTAAAGAATTAGATCAAGAGTTTCATGAAACATTCAGATGAGCTATTACATGGTATATAATAGAAGTCATAGCATGATAAGCAGAATGGCAAACTATGGAAAATCATAGTAGCACATTTAGACTCTTGTTAAATACAATTTCTGATTTCCTATAGTTTTGTATGGATATATTTTAGTAAAACATTCTTGTTTGAAACTTTGATAATAACCTATAATGCCCTCTGTATATTCATTATTGCAACATATCTTCCCTATAGTTATAAAAACAAAAAACTATACCGTCTGTATCCTTGCATTAAATTTGATAGTATTACAAAAGCTTTCTTTTGGGATAAAGTTTGAAAAATCAATTTGAATAGCTCTCTAACTGCATTGTATAATTCTTAAAACTGTAAAAATGAAAGGCAATGTGAGTCCATGATACAGAAAAGAACATCAATTTACCTGTGGAATTCTCAGATAGGTAGCCAGTGTCAAATTTCAGTAGCATCCTCAAGAGGGCACTGTCACCTGTTTTATATAATTTATAATTTATCTTTTATTGATAAGACCTCTTGCTATATTTGAAGAGCGATTTTAAACTATTTCTGTCTGAAATACAATGTTTCATTCTTTACATCACGTACAATCTTGTTCCATATAACGACCCCCACCTGTCTACTGTTACAGAACATCGGTTGACTTGTATATCAGTAAGTTAGAAACATTTGACTGATTTTACACCAACAGCATTTTGTAGATTGTTCCACCTATTAAGACAGTTAAGACTATTTAAATCTTAGCTGTAAATGAATTAAAGAGTATTACTGAGCACCCTCTTTATGTTTATTATTTATGAAATAGATATGTATAGGTAGTTAAGTTTTGGCTATGAAATTAGAGGCTTAGCTAGTCTATGCCTGCTTAGTAAGTCAGTTTTGTAACATCACACTTGACATTAATTCTTTCCACTTTTATATTAAGATATAGCTTATAAATGATTTTATTTTCCATAATGAGTGTACATACATCACGCTTAACTCGAGTAATATCTCTTAGATGTTAATAGTGGTTTCACTATTTATAGAGGGTTTGAATATAGACAAATGATTTCTTGGGTTGTTATGAGGATTTCATATTATGAGAATTATATTGAACTAATTTTATTCATAATATATTTCAAAAGTTCTCCATTGCACTCGCCATAATTCAAATTATCTAGCTTTTAGTTTGTGCAAAGTATGGTTGTTTTCCAATGTTCGAAAATGTTTAATTTTTTTCAAAGTATACATAATACTTTTATTACTTAGGCATAGACTAAAAATCTCTCAAGTTTTGAAGACATTTCTAAAAGCACATATACATATGCACACACATTTTTGTGGAGATTCTGTTCTAAAGTGACAGATTTAATTATTCAAAGAAGACAAATTCTTTTGAATTAAGTATTCTAAAGTAAAACAAGTTAAACATTTTAAATAAATTAGTTTTGTTTAAATGGTATTTACATTCATCATGTTAAAGCATTTCCTTTGCAAATGCTATATAAAAGAAATAATTCTGACATTTTTTTATTTTTGCACAGAAATAGTTATAACTTTATACAAAACAAATCCATCATAAGAATTTATAAATACACACAAATTATTTATTTATTAATTGGCATAAAGAGATAAAAGAGAATGAAAGCTCCACAGTTGCTGCTATAACTTTTTGTACACATTAGTGCTTATTTATATTTGAATTTGACAATATGTGGGTCAATTTGACATTAGATGGTTTCAAGTTCACTAAAATACTTACAATTTAAAAAAATGGCTTTAATTTCAAATAGATGAAACTTTGTTTTTCCTGCGGTTATACGGATACTACATAAAAGCAATTTAAAACAAACAGATAAAATGCACTTAAATGTTCTCAAAGATTAAACTAATGAATAACTTCCTGTGGCCTTCTCCTCAGCTGCTGTTGAGGGCAGATATTCAAAAACAAATCCCCTTGCATTTGTCCACTATCCGATAACATGATTGCCAATTTATAATCTTCAAAGTGCACAGCACTACTCTCAAACTTGGCAATCCTTACTTTTTTTCTTTTTTCTTTTCTTTTCTTTTCTTTTTTTTCTTTTTTCTTTTTTTTTTTGTAATTCCAGAATTACAAACAGTAGTGTATGGACAGCTGCATCTTTTGGACAAATGCTCACTGTAATAAGAGTTACTGTCTCTGCCTTTCCCTGATTATCTAATTACTATTACTCCATAGGAGTCAAACAATTGTCATTTCTTCATTTTCAAACTTTACTTCTCGAAATGCACTCATCTATAACACAAGAGAAATTCAGTAGGGGCAAAGAGAGAAATTGCTCAGTCAATTTATTGATTGATTGGATGGCTGATTGATTTTAGAGCTTCCTTTATGAAATCATTATTTCTACATTTTGAAACTGATGTTGCTTTATCAGGTTCTGAATGGTCTTATTTAATTAGGCAAGTATGTCAGATGTTTTTACCTCTACTTCATTCATTTTGATCATTTCCTTCCTTGAGGCTAGTATTTGTTTCTAAACTCAGAAATAACTTGAGAAACATAAGAAAGTGGTAAGTTCCCATTTGACAGAAAATCTCTTTTATTTAATCTGTGTAGTGAATGCTTCAATTGACATTTCAATTTATTTTATTTTAGTTTTTTTTTTTTTAACACTTCAGGGCTGTAATTCTGGTCCATGTTTTACATTTCAACAGTCAATTTATATTTTAGAAGAATACCGTAAAGAGGCAGTGACAACTTTACACGTTTGTTTTACATTTTCTTCCAGGTTTTCTAAAGTCTTACATATGGTCATCGCTTTGAGAGAAAGGAAAATAGAATTGTCTTTCTCTGCTTCTAACCATCCTTTTTTGCTGGAATGCCTTGATGCTTTGGAATTCTTACTGCATGCCTGATTAAAATTATCAATCATGCAATAAGAATGTGATGGAAGCAACACTTATTCTATCTCATTAAAAAGCATTCAGATAACTCCCTCCAGTTTTTGAGGTATAATTTATTGACAAATCAAATTGTGAGATATTTAAAGTGTTGCACATGCATAGGTAACATGTGGCTTAATTATATTTATATACATAAATAATATAAGAAGAGAGGTTTTCCATTTTTATGGAGATATAATTGACATATAACATGGTATTAGTTTAAGGTATACACATGATTTGATATATGTTTATATTGCAAAACGACTTCCACAGTAAGTTTAGTTAACATCCATTACCTCACATAGTTACAATTGTTTTGGTTATATATTTCAATGATAATAAATATGTCACATAGTATTTGCATGCCTCTAAACTTTAAGCGATTATCTGTGTGAGGACTTAGAATATGAATTCCATAAGGAGAGGGACCTTTACTTCCTCTCATATAATTGCAACACTACTCTTCCATTCAAGATTGGTACAGTTATGGATCTCCAATGAATACTTTTTTGAATAAATGTATAAAATAAAGCTATTGCTAATTACTAAACATTATTAAATGACAGGTAAATGAATAAGGACATTTCAGGAGTTTTGAAAACTGAGAGATTAATGGGAGATTTTTCTAGATTTCTTAACTATGGCTGTCCTTGGTTTCTAGACAAGGTATATATTTACCAATTCAAAAGCACGTTAGTAATCAGAGTATTTCAATATTGGGTAAAACTTAATTCTTCAGTTTTTTAATAAAGATTACATCATACTGAGGGATATAAATATTGACGCTTTTAAATCCATGGTAATATAATTATTACTGGTCCTTAGGCTTGATGCCAGTTAGAATCTTTCCATGTCAGTAGAATCCAAGACTAATTTGCTCTGATTAGCAAAGAATTACTTTGCAGACTTTCTCTTCCTTTATTCAAGGACAGACCAGTTAATTCCAACCCAGTGAACTTATATGGGATGCCCACAAAAGTCATCAGAAGCCTCAAGCTTTTACTACGAGTAGTTGATTTTTTCCATATGTCAGACACTAAGATTTTTGTAAAAAAAAAAAAAAAAAAACCATCCCACTGGTGCTGTTGAAAAGAGAAAAAGGAAAAGCCTAATTCCTTAAGTAAAATTGCTGTTCCCACTTAATAAAGGAAATGTACTAACGTAGTGCCCTGTAAGTTCTTCCAAAGGATTTTGTAAGAATGTCATATCACAGTGTTGTCCTAACAGAGCCCCACAATGTGTAAGAACAAAATATCTTTTGAGAAAAAAAAAAGTGCTAGTAAGGAAAAAGACAATTATGATGACATAGTATAATTCAACCGTGAAACAGAAACGGAAAAGCATGCTGGGGGTATAACATATTTTTATATTGCTACTTGAAAGGAGTTTCAAGGAAGGAAAGCTGAAATGAGAACAGAGTGATTATGAGCGTCAGGTCACATGAAAGACCATTTAGTATGGATAAGCACAACTCATTCCTTACAAAGTCACTGATGGCATATGACTTAAAAGATTTGAGATGGAGGTTGTATTGACTTAGAGTGAGGGGAGCCCTGTATGGATATGCAAGAGAAATGCAGACAATGAAGGGTAGCTGCAGAAGCAATAGTCAAGAAATAAGCTGCAGGTTTTTTTTTTTCTTGCTAGTAACAGAGATAAAGCATAAATAGTTAATATTGATTGTCTTTGTTAACTACATTGCAAGTGACGGAAAACTTGATCCAAATTAGGTTTAATCACAGAGAAGTTTGTCTGTTAAGATATTTGAAAGTTTGGTATTCGTCCTGGTATAGCTGGACACAAGGTCAAGTGTGGTCACCAAAGCCCTGTTTTACCCTCTCCATATCTTGATCTCTGTTTACATACTCAGACAAAACATTCTCCTCTGCGATTAAAATATAGCCCCTGTCAGCCATTCCCATGTAGTCTCAAGGTTTTTCAAGGGTCACGTGAATAGGAGAAAGTGACATTTTGATTGGCTTAGGCCGCAATCACCTGTCTATCTTAGAACTAGGGATGGGATTCACTGCACAGAAAACATGGGCTAAAACCTGAAAGGGGATAACATTTTGAATCGAAACTAAAAATAGGGTAAACGGATGCTGGCAGCAAAAACACAACAAATGTTTACTATGTAGGTCCATACATCAGTAGTTACAGTGAGGACCCATTTCTGGCTGTGATACTGGATGCTTCGCACTTCCTTTTAAGATCTCTGCGTTCAGTCTACAATTTTGGCTTCAAGAATATAGTTCAGAAAGTGGTCTCTACGGCAGGCTCTTGTGAATGTTGGGTTTCTGTTAGATTCATTGCCCATCAATTTCCAGAAACAGTTTATAAAAATATTCTTACTTTGGAATCGGGTGTTTATTTTATACCCACTGAACTGTAGTTTCGAAGGCTACAAAAGTATTATTTATTATACTAACTATATGTGGAGGGTAAGTATGAAAAAATAACTTTTACATGATAAAATAAATAATAGTATTTGCAATTACATGGACCTCAAAAATAAAAAGAAATCGGGAAAAATAAAAATATTTGTCAATGAGATTACAAGGACAATAATTTATTCAGCTGCCATTTGATTATAAATTATGTCTCCTAAATATGACCCTTGCTTTATTATGGATGCCCTTGTTCAAGAATTAGTTAGCTTCATGGGCATTAATGACAATGAAGTAATATGAATTGTCCCCAGTTTTACTGAAATAATATTGATATTAAAGGGAAATGTGCAATTTGCCTCTTGGCCTTGCTGTTTCTAAGAAGCACATCTTTATAATGATGTGACCTCTACTTCTACATTCTCTGGACAAAAATTGGTATAATTAGTTAAATAATCTTTTAAGGTACTTTAGAACTCACAGAACAAATTTATATACTTTCCTCAACAAGTCTGTTAATCCATTTCTTAAATCTGATTTTAGAGATTGAAAATGGGGCTACATAAATTTTCCAGGAACACTTCACCATTTTGCATTTATAGCCAGGTCCTCTCCCTTTACATTGTTTGTCCTCTGCTGCACTAATATATTTTGAGCTGGGTATTATTTGTAAATAGCACCTGAATCTTAGTCACTTGATTCACATAGCTATTTATCATTTTCATTCATTAATTTTTATCGAAACTGCCTTAGAAACTCCAATTCTTTTTTCAAAATATTGCTCACACGCCACTTTCTGTTTAAGGCCTTCTCGAATCCCCAAGCAAATATGCCTTGTCTATCATCACAGCCCTATTGTACAAGCATCTGTTAGCACATCTCACTCTATTATAATGATTTGTTTACATCACTGTCTCGCCAACTGAACTGTGAGTTTCACGAAGACAGAGATAGTGTCTTACGCATCTGTGTATTTCTACTTACTAGTATTGCAGGAGGTTGGCTCCTGAGATTTAAAAGTAATCAATGTGTGATGAATTAATGAATTAACCATAGATACTGAAACAAAGCAGCAAAGCTCTATGGATAGAGTAGCTGGCTAGAGAATATTAAAGTTCGAGATAAGTAATTTATAGCCAATAGTGTAATAATCCCTGGATTTTATATATAGTTTAAATTTTTTTCTCATATCGTTGTTGCCACCCTTATAGTTGAGTTTGATTCTATTTCTTAATGTACCTATTAAATCCCTTAAATAATGCCCTTTGTTTTAAATTTAATTCTTAACAAGTACAATAAAACAGCACTAAATCACATGTTTTTCATGGATGGCAGCAGAATTTAAACCATCACAGCATAAAAGTAGCAACCTTGAGTTGACACCTCATCAGGTATGCACTCTTCTGAAGAAAAATCTTACACTTTGTCTTAAATAGAAGCAGACTCGATCTTTTTAAAACTAAAGTGTGTGTGTGTGCGCGCGTGCGTGTTTGGGGATGGAGGAAGTAGTTCATGATACTTTATTTAATATATATTCAGCAGAAAATAGATGACATCTAGTTCTGTGACGCTTGTATTAGAATATTATGACAGTAATTTACTTTTCAGTAGTATTCTAATGAACTACTTTTTTCTATGGTTTCCTAGAAAGAAGTGATTGTTAATTTGGCAAATATCTAAACTAAATGTTAAGGTTATTTCTTTACATATTAGTAGAAACCTAATGGAATTTTGTGTCTTGATACTGAAAGTAACTGCCAGTTTTGTGTTTAAAACATTAGAGAAGTGTTGAATTGGTGTAGGAAAAAATGGGTTCTCACAGCAGTTCCTTATTAACCTTTGCCTAGCCAAAAGTATCCTCTATATATCCTAATCTCAGGACCAATGTTTGGGTTTTTGTTAAACTGATAACATAATTCTGTCTACTTTTAGTATCATTAACCTTTGAGTGGTAATATTATCTTTACTAGTAAACATTTGGAACCGCACAGAGCAATTTATCGCTGTCCTATTGAAGATTAACAACTTACAGATTTTTTACTTGGAGCTTTCAAAGATCATTTTGTGAAGAAAGATTTAAACTATATGTTTTCTTGAGGAACATGAGTCCCAGTTATCTAGTCTTCAACCTCAAATCACCCTCCCAAATTAAAGGGAAAAAAATAGGCTTTTTAGGAAGTAAAAATGTAATAAATGGTCCAGAATCAGAAAAGTATAAGCATGAGTCATTATGAAAAATCTGTCTGCATATGCAATTATAAAATGACCTTTGTTTCTGAAACACTGTAAACTTTGTCAAATACGATGAGATGCTTATTATCTCAACATCTGACTGCTAGCTTGTCATAGGAATCACTTGTGTTAGAAAGAACAAATTAAAACAATATAATCAAGCCCTGTCCCTTCAGAATAAAGATACATTTTCATGCTTTTCTTTTTGTTTTTACTTCAGAGGTTTTCTCCTCTTCTTATTTTATTTTTCTTTTAAGTAATTAAATGCTACGTCGTGATGGCTATCTATCCTTCAGGAATTAAATTGTTTTTTTTTTTACTGGAGTTTTGATGGCTTATTTTTTTTAGAAATCATTTTCCAGATTCCTCTCTTTGCAACCATTAGGATAACTTTTCTGTTGGCAATTCATGGTTTTCTTTATAGATGCTGAAAATTAGATATGATTTTAAAAAGTCAGAACAAAGTCATATACTCCATTTTATTCTCATTCCCCTTCATACCCACATATTTTTTTTGCAGAGACACTCCATGTGGTCTTCCTACTTCTGTCTCTTCTCACTTCCCCATCACCAGGCTAATCCTGTGAAAACACCATTTTCATAATGCCACCCTTGACTCAAAGCCCTGATCCTCCACAAGATTTCAACTTTGTTACCCAATCATTTGGACTTCCCAGCCTATTTTGCAAACTTTATATTCTGTCCTCCAAATGCAACTTGGTCTTCCAGCTGTTTCCTCAGTCTACATCATTCTTGTCTCAATGTCACTGACTTAGATCCTTTGCATATGACAAAACTCAGTTTGATTCAGTTTGATTTCTTAATCTTCTGGTGAGATTTCCCTGCTCTTCTCACATCATTGTGTGTACTGTCTTTTACTGGAACTTTATGACACTCTAAATGTTAACATTCACTTGCTATTTGTCACCTACTAACTATTATTGTCCTGCTACGTATGTGTGCTCTGTCCTTACAGCTAAATTTTACTTCCTAGAAGTTGGTAGCTTCATTTCATAATTCCTTTAATTTCCTCATACCATCAAACAAATGATGTCTTAAAAATAATAGATCACCCAACTAAAACCTCCTAGTTATTTAAAATTACTTTCAGCAGTAATAATAAGAAAATGTTGACCTGAAACAGGTCAAACACATGGAACCTGGAATAACTTTTGATCCAACAATTAAAGCAGAATTTCTTGGGAGTAGCATGTAAATTTAAAACAGCCCGAACTAATTTAACATCTAAAAGAAGGGTTGAAGATTATTAACGTCCAAGTTAATGTCCAAAAAAGGGTTGATGATCATTAATCTTATAGCTGGAAAAATAATCAGCCAGTTAATAGAGCCTGATCTCTTACAATGGGTAGGAATTTAGAAGAGCAAGAGAAACCTCGTTAAAACCATACCAACCTTGTAAAGAGCTGCCTTGCTTTATAAATATCTAAGTCCGGTGCTTCCAACATATTTAAAATTTCTTTCAGAATCTCCTTTCTGTATGAAGAGAAGAGAAAGCAACTGATAAATTTAGCTTGATTGACTTAAAGGAAGTAATCTGAATGCCATTAAATTAGTGAATCTAAAGACTGGTTCCTCTTGATGGTGCCATTACGTGGGAAAGGCAGAATGGGTAAAGTTGCCAGATGTGTGCATCTGGATTGATAGATCCTCAGTGCCATAAAGTTGGTTCCACTTAGACTAATTTATCTGCACATTTCTCTTTAGAACTGCAATTTATTTGAACATTTCTCCTTTTTATGTTTATTATCATATATAATGTTTATTATCATATCTAATGTGGAGTATAGGGTATTTATCAAATGCCTGTATCAGCCTGTGATAATTTTACTTCTATCCCATTTCATATTATTTTCTAACTGCTGTTAATGTCTTATTTTGACTTTCTTACAGTTACTATTCTAAATTCTACTATCACTATTTGCTATTATATTTCTTTATTACTATCTTGTATGGCATTATTTTTTGTCTCTCAATTCTATAGAAACATATAAATAACAAAACATTTATGTTTCACAGTAGCATATATGGATTTGACATAGAAAATCATTATTCAACTTTACAAATACCTTTGCTTCCTTTCTCTTTTACTGAGATTTTTATTTTTCCTTTTTGCGATTAATTTTCAAGTGGAATATTATGTTTTAATACCTTCCTCCCACCAAAAAAAAATACTGTAAAAAAATATGTTAACTCTGTTTTAAGAGACCACATTTCCAGGATATAAAGCATTTTATTTCTTCAAGTTTTTGGATTTCAGAGAAGTTTGATATATTCTAATTGTTAAACTAAATAAAAATTTACAAATACTAATTTTTAAAAATCTCTCCTATAGAGATGTGTATTTGGGGGTTGGCTGTTAATAGGTTTTTAAAATGTAATTGTGGACTCTAATGGCTTTGAGCAGTATCTGACTTTTGAAAATCTCAAATGACAACTATTTCATTCACCTCAGTAAACATCTGCCATCCCTGTAAGCCCTAGGGTTTAGACTTACAATATAAATATAATCTTCTTTAAGTATTTTTACAGGAGACACTTCATCTTTGTTGAAGAGGAAATGCTAGATAAATTATTGGCATGACATCATAATGTAGTTTTCAAATTTTAGAACAAAGTCCGTTGTAGTTAGTAACATTTTTTTCCTTTGAGGCTAAAAATTCATCCTGGAAGTGACTAAGAAAATGAGAAACAAAAGGATGTGTTTAATGGCAAGTTTCACCTTATTTTTAAGGTGTATGAGTCTGAGATAAAGAGAGAATTCAGTGCTTTTTCTGTTTCGTGCTCATAAAGGAACATAAGGTTTTCACCTAATTTTTAATATTATAGATCACTAGGGCTCTAGTTGAAGACATTTCACCCACCTGGGACATAGCTGAGCTCCACTGTGAGGAGAAATGTGTTTTATGCAAATGGATTCCACATGCCACTTTCATCTTTATAAACACTGAGTGTTTATATTTTTTCTTTATGACATTGTAAAGAATTTTCATCCATTAACCAAATGTTCAAATAAGACAAACTTTATAAATATGTACATGTGCCAATGAATATCCCAATTTCTTTATTTACATATTAAGAATGGCTTATTTTTAGAAAATTCAGTGTTTAGGATAAAATGTTGTTATTTAACAATAAGTTTGGTCTTATGTTAAGTCTATTCATAAAAGCACACTCAAATATACTTTATGTAAAATATTTTTAAACATGTGAGACTCTTTCTTACTGTCTGTTTTGCCAATTTTCAGAGATTTTAGCTTTTATAAGTAGAAAAGCCTAGTTACATTATCTTTTTCTGTTATTCTGCATCTACCAGAAATTGACACTATTTTTGATTCTATTTAAGTAGTCATCTCTTCTCCAATTTTCTTCAAAACAGAATCATCATGGAAAATAGAAAAACACAAGCATGGTCATAAGCACAATCTATTAAGTAGAAAAAACATTATCACTTTCAACAGTAGTGATTCAGAGAGAACAACCTAGGCATCCAGGGGCTAATTGCATGAATTTCTATACAAAAAAAACCCACCAAACATATATTAGCTTTGCTGCACTTGTGATTTTAGAAGAAAATAAAACTTTGTTGCTGTATCTGTGAAGAAGTTGAACTCTGATGATACACCTGATAATAAAGGTCACATGCCACTTAGCATGATAGGAATCTGATGCTGTCATTGAATTAAATTATCAAAGTATCACTATATATTTCATGATGGATATATATATTTATAATCTGCATTACTAAAACCAGTTATTTCTCTATCCATTCATTTTTTTTTAGGAAAGGCCCTTTTAACACCTAAATACACATAGCATAATCAGAATGGTAAGCTATATGATATATCTTCACAAGGTCTTTACAATCTTGAAAGGGAGACAAAATATGTACTTAAAAAATGTAAATTTCCTAAGTGTCATGAATCATACAAAGTATATAGGCATTTAAAGAGAGAAATCTAATAGATACAGGAGATTCTCGGGATTTAAATATCTAATTAAGTTGAAATGGCCTTTGACAATTGAAAGCAATAAGATTCTGAACAAAAATATGCTGTAAAATAAGAAATTATAGCATTGAAAATTTTTATATAGCAGCACATGGGGAAATTTGGCTTACTATGACACAGCCAAATACACACACGCACACGCACACACGCGCACACACACACAAACACACACACACACACACACACACACACAGAAAACAAGGACAAAAAATCTTCTACCAATTAATTTCAATTAATTTCTGTACTAAGAAATTATGTGATGCATATTTTCACTTAAAGAGCTATTACTGTATCTTTTGTTTTAATAGAGTATTCCCAATGGTAAGGTTGTTTGGAATTCATCTTAAATATTGTTGATGGTTGTGTAATCAATATTAATTTATTTATTAAATATCCATTTACCTATGCCAGTCCATCAAAGCAAATTTAACCCAAAACTTAAAGCCCTTCATACAAATGGATAGGAATCTAGTTAAGTAGAGTGCATTTTCCTGAGAAATAAATGAAATATAAGACACTTATAAAGATAATTTTCTAAACTTTTATTACTTTTATTACTTTTAATGAGCTTCCTAAGGACAAATATAATTTGACAAGTGATTTCATTAAAAGAGTAAAAGACCATCTTAAAATCTAGGCAATATTTTTGGAAATTACTGAATGAAAAATTTAATTGCCTTGCAGCCTTTCATACCAACTGTGCTGGCAATCTAGCGGCAAACCTAATAAATATTCTCTTATGTACACAAATACGCTTCAGATAATGATAGAGTCTTTGAGTAGGGGATTCTAGATACAGTCATTCAAAAGAGGAACAATAGAATATGCAGAGCCAAGTAGAAGAATCAACAGAGGCAGTGATGCACAGAACTGTGAAGCTATTTACAGGCTGTCACTTACTGCCACATGTAACTGACTGTAGACCTAAAACCTATTGTTCCATTTTTATGGGGGAAAAAACATAAGCACTAGTACAAGACTCAATAGGAATTGAAGCAACTTTTTTTTTCTCTATACAGAGAAGTTCAATTAACAGAAAACATTTCAAGTTTCACTTGGAATTTATTTCTGAAAATTATGATATTGGTCTTGACTTTATACATCATATTATTATTTCTTTGGGTCATTTTTGTATTTGTGTGCTTTTATTTTTGTTCTAGAAGTCTGTATTATTTATATTTGAATTAACTTGGAATGACAACCAATTTCGAAGCCAATCTGCATTCTGAGAACAAATTTTTCATGAGTCCTTGAGGACAGTAAGCATCTATACCACTTTCATACCTTCTCAAACAATGTGTTTTTAAAATAATACAAATAAAAACACTTTTCTACCCAATGACATGTTTAATGACATTGCATAATTATTATTTTTAAAAATTATTTTGATTAAAGTCCTTCGGCCTTATTTTGACACATTAAAAACATGACAGTAGAATTGTACAAATTGAGAAAAATTATATTTTTATTTATAATATTCATAATTTATTTAAATATTTTTCTTCTACTAATTAAGCTTCATGTCACTTTAATGTCATTTTATTTGACCTCCAAATGATATAAGTTAAATAGTTTTCAATATATAATAGAATAATATAATTTTATTATATTATTATAATAGATACATGACATTTGACATTGAGTTAGATGCATGACATTTTCATTTTCACAATATTTAAGGTAAACAACAATTTTAGTACAAGGTAGTTGAATTAAATATCTCTGAATTCAATTCTATGTTTCTATTAAGTTAAAAAATTAGAATAAAGATAACATTTTCTTATTAATTAAATATTATCTTCATTATTTGTATAAGTAAAACAAATGTTCTGCCTATTTACTGTATAAACTATTATTTTCTTACATGTATAAACTATCAAACTAAAAGTAACTTTAGAGATCATCTACTCTAGGTTCCTTCTACAAGGTGAAAAGATCGAGCAATAGTGAGGCAAGATGACTTAAAAAACCACTGAATTCTTGGGGCATAATGGAAGCTAGAATTGTGGTAACAATAGCACATGTGCTTGTTCAGGCATATTGGACAAAAAAAAAAAAAAACTATAGAGATTGTATTGACTTCCATTAAAACGTGTCTTTATCTTTACACACAAGTTTATACAGTTTAGCTAAATCCTACAAAGAATAAATCAACTGTAATAATAAATTATCTGGTAGTAAGCTTATTTCCTCTTTACTTGTATATACAGATAAAATATAGATTTTTTGTGGATGCATAGTTCCCAGTCTTGATTATGGAACTAGATGGCTTTCTATAATAATAAATTATTTCTATTAACATTTAAATAACCAAGAGCCCACCCAAAGACTTGAGGTCACTTAATGATACTTTTGCTAGCATTTAATTTTCAAAAAAAACTCTATTTTTTGCATCTCCAAAAGGCTCCCAGTATCATTACATTCTTAAATAGATTTGTCTTGTGTATTGCCATATTGTTTGAATGGCCTTAAGTGGCCAAACATTTAATTAATTAAAGTCCCTTGAGGGGACAGTTTTCATGATGTGTTATCTGCCAAAGATCATTTTACCAAGCCTTTTCATCTACTTAGGATACTTCTGAGTATATTTTTAATACTGCCTATGTGCCTTAAGTTTTAAATACCTTCTATAAGCAATCATTTCTTACCACTCCCATAGTCTGAAAATGTTCAATTTCAGTATGTTGAAAAATTAGGGTATAATTTATTCTTGTAATTTGATTATAATTTTTTAATTAATAGCATTTTCTTAGAACATGAACCCTTCACCATGTTGATGAAAATATTGATTTATTTAATACATAATGTATCAATGCTGATAATGGCTATAATTTACTGAATGCAAATTTTTAATATCTCTTAGTAAGTACGGGACACATGATTTATTTTGACTAAAGATCATTATAAATTTGGGGAACGTTTTCATTACTCTTAAGAAAACAAGATTCAGGCTAAGTGACTTGAGAAAGTTTATGTCTCTTTTAAGAGGAAATCTTAGTTTTTGTCCAGACTTCTCTGAGCCCAGGTTGTAACCATTTTACAGTACAATTTTCTCTTTGAAAGAGCATGCCTGTGCTCTTCACTGCCTTCCATTTATTATCATGTTGGTTTCCATGGAGAAAAATAAAATTCTAGAATATACATAGTTTGCAAGATTTACAAAAAAACTTTAAATTACAGTTTCAGTGCATTTTTGCAAATCTGTATTTTGTGCATTGGTGCTGTTCCCTAGATTAAAAATTTGTGATTTTACTTTAAAATCTATTTTAGCAGAAGCTACTTTCTGAAAATTGGTACTTTAGGTTTGTCTGCCAACAGTGTCTTGTCCATGAAATCTTTTTTGTTTACTTGTTTGATTTGTTGTTTTTTAACTCATGTAATGCATATATATTATTCAGATAGTGATATGATGATGCAAAATCCAAAGTTTATACTTTTAATTTTCTTCTAGAGGATTAATCTTTTTTTCTAACAGTTCTTACCTTGTTTTGTCCCTGAGCCTATAACTATTACAAAATATAAAATAATGCTTATCTTCCGTTGTTATAAAATTTATCGAGATTTTCTCAAGTAAAACTGTCTCCACACATTTAATTTAATTTCCTTCTTTTTCAGTAAAAAGAAAATATCTTGAGAAAAGGAGTAAGAATATTATTTAACAAAACAAACTTAAAACTTAATAATCTTAAACTCAATGTAACATAATTAGTGTTTTTTTCCCCTCTTTTCTGGAATAATTGCATCACTTGTAACATTTAAAACATGCAAATTAAAAGTTTTTACTGATTTTCTTGAATTGATTACTGGTTTGACTGAGCTGACCTTTGCTTTAAATCAGAATTGATTGACCAATTGAGTCAACATGGTTAAATTGGTTGTGCATACACACAGAGACTTTGTTTATTGAATTTAGGATATTCTGAGTAACATAATTTCCCTCTGTTTCTCTTCTGCTCCAGGAAACACTCTGCTTTATGATTGCATTTAATAATGTGTCAGAAAGCAAATGGAAATAGAACAGTACACAGGGGAGAATAACAGGGGATTCTGCAACTGTTTAACATCCAAAGAAACAATCCTTACAGATTGTTTCGGATTCTCATATAGTTTCTATGTTACACTTATTTATTATATTAAAGATGGTATCTGAAATTTGGCTTCCGTAAAGTTATCAGAAAAGCAAAAACCATTGACAGTATGATAACCATCTATTATAACAGTATAATTTCCAGCATTTAAAAAACGTGGAGTGCATCTTAGAACAATTAAATAAATCTGAATGCACTAAGGATATTGCATTCTATCTCTATGCTTCTAAGTCAAATTTTTATTGTTATAACAGGATAGCATTGTGTACAAAAGAAATTAAATACTGCATAAAAGAACCAATATAGATTCTAAGACCTTGGTGAAGGATGTTTCTAAAAATAATAGATTTCTCGTTCACTTAAAATATCTAATTTCCTTTATTTTGTCCTGGTTCTTATCATTTGGACATCAGAAACATTCTTGAAATTCAGAAATTAATAATCAAAAGGATATGAGAGCCAACCTTCTGTGTTCTAAAGGTAGCCTGCTTCTCACTACCAGAACAACTGATTTCATAAATTTAGTCCTCATGTTATAAACTGTACTGCCAATGAAAATCAATAAAAACAATTTCCTTCTACATTCATGATCCTCTCCTCATATTCTTTCTTCATATTCTTTTCAAGGCCATTTTGTCAAAATGCCACAGGGCCATACAAAATGTAATTTTGTGTTTCTGTGTGTATGTCCCATGAAACCTGATTTTTAATGTGTACTTTTGATTGGTATGAGTACAATGGAGGCTTTAAGCAAAATTTTTTTTAAAAAACTATGTTTTGATAATTTTTAAAGTATTGAAAGAAATGCCCCAAGTTTTGTTATTATTTTTTCATAAAATTTGAGGATACTACTATATATAGCATATTTATATAGAGAGTGTATATGTGTTTATAATTATATATGTGTATAATATATTTGTTAAGGTAATCTTTAATATATGTCTGAAAAGACATTGAGAGAATAAAGATTAAAATGCAGGGTTTTTTTTTTTTTAAAGTACATGTGAAGCTTATAACTCTTAAGCATAACTGAAAATTTAAATATCTTCAAATAAATAGGTTATTATTCATTCATTAATTCTCTCACCCATTCATAATTCATTTACTCTGAAGCATTTGTCAAAGTTGGGGACTATGTGGATTGCTGTAATGCCAGGGAAAATATATTTTTTCCTTAAAAAAATTTTATTGAGAAATTCAGAAGGTAGTGTAACTTTGATATAGACAAGTACATAATATGTCTTGTTTGTAATACCAACGAATTATTCCATTAAATTTATGCAGTTCTCCTACATTTAATTTTTAGGGATTGACGTCTCAAAATAATTCACAAAAATTTTTCAAGGATCAAACATGCTGCTATGCATGCATTGTTTAATCTAGGCCCTGAAACATCACCAGACTCAATAAATAATAGTATTTTCATCATTATTATTACTCCCAAATATCAAAATGTGATATGTGTTTTTCACAGTCGATCAAACTGACTCTCAGATTAAGTAACTTGTAAAAGAAACTGCACAAATTAAGTGGCAGTGCTTACATCTGAAGCAATCAATAATGAATTTTAAAGCATGCTGTTATCTCCTCTTTGATAAGGGGGTAAATATTCAAAGCATTTGGTTGGTTATTAAAATTGTTTCACTCTAATGAGTAAAAGGAATTTTAATATTTAATGAGCAGGTATGTTTTAGACAATGAGCTAAGCAATTCCCATATGTTATCTTTTCTATGTATCATAACATCTCAACTTGTGTAAGTTTTTTTGTAAATGTCTACATTTCAAAGATAAAACTGAGACTGAGAAAAGCTTAATTCCCAAATCAAATAGTTGGTGGTAATTGGAGAATAGAGTCAACCCAGTTCCAACTGAAAAGTATGTACTACTTCAAAGCTTGATGTTGTACTGACAAAACATCTATAAAAATGTGTTAAAAGGCCAAGATGATTTAAATTTAGTTTTTACATGACTGTCACAATATACTATATATATATATTTTTAAAATATATATATTTAAGATACATATATATAACACTATATGTATGAAATACATATATATGTGTTGAAAGGCTAAGATGATTTAAATTTATTTGTTACATGACTGTCACAATATACATATATACATATATATTTAATATATATATATTTAAAATACATATATATAAAATACAATATATATAAATATATATATATATATTTTTTTAAACAGGTAAAGAGACCCAATATTGCAACATTTTCTTTTGGACCACATAATATGTACATGTACTGTTTCCAAAATGAAAAAAAATCAGAATGTCGGAAACAAAGAAATTTAGGTTATCAATAGAAGAAAATCATATTAAATTTTGTTTCTGTCTACTTGGCCGTGCTGGAGAGTAGCTCTTCTATGATTATTTAATATTACTTGTTTTATTGCAACAGAATTATATATTTAATATAGAAGATTTGGAAATAACATGCATTTAAAAAGTCACCTTTTCTCTTATTACTCAGAGATAACTTTTAAAATATTGACATATATCCACATATTCTAATTTTGTGTAGGTGTGGAGGTTGTTCTGGGTCGGGGAGTAGGAGATGTGTGTACATTTTGGTATACACACACACACACACACACACATATAAATATATGTATGTATATACATATATATTTATATTTGTTAAACATATATTTCATTTGTCAAATAGTGTGGTAATGTATTTTATCACCTGTGGTGCTTTTGTGAGGGAGAAAGACATGCCTCTGAGGGATGCTATGTAAACCTGGTGTGTTGTTATTTTCCTCCTTCATTGCAAGAACGCTAGACTTCTGACTTTTGCTCATCTTTTCCCCTGCATATCGGCAGTAAATATAAGATCCATTGGGTAGCTTCGGTCTAGCGTACTTGGCTCTGAGTCATAGTAACAACCAGGAGAGCGTTTCTCCTGTGAGGCGGAATGAGCAGCACTGTAATAGCAGTGCTTATTGGTAAGGCTGTCTGAGAGGCAGAAAAGAGATTTTAAATTAAATGGACTTTACGGAAAATTGTCTTCACTTTGTAGTTTGGAGTCAAGGTTGCAATTTTCAACTTTTCTTCCCTTCACTTACCTGTTGCTAAGAGATCACATTCAAGGCAAAATTAATGCTTCTCCAATTACGAAGCATGTTGGCAGCAGTGGAAGAGGAAATGTAACATGCTATCTGTTAAACAGGACTTTAGAAAAGTATGCGGCATAGAGACAAAATCATGCATACAATCGACATTTAACAAATGATTATTAAATGAATTGGTAGTAAATCCTTAAAGGTCTGTTATCGTGACTGTCTACAGTTTGCCTCATCGTCTTTGTTTTAGTTTCTTTAACTTTTAACTTAAGAATATTGAGAAGAATTCTATCAAGGTAGAATTGATAGTCATTATTTCCCACTAGAGTTCCTCACAATATTAACAGGAATCTGTTGGAACCAGGGAGGAAAAAAAGAAAATATTATGTCAGGACATATTTAACTGTGCAATACAATTTCAGGGTTAAAAACTGAGTTCCATGGAAAATAGAGATGAAACTGAGTGATGCATGTGATATAGGGTGATAACATCTTAGCTCTACTTACTAGCACCACATTTTTCTCTAGCGTCCTTGAAAGCTAGCATCTCATATGTGAGTGTTCCTTCTCTCCTCAGAAAAACAATGCTAACCAATGATCGCCCTCCAGTTCCTCATCAGCCACATCCTTCATTCAACAATGTTCAACATGTAATTCAAATAAGGCTTCAGTTGAAGTCCTGTGACATTACAACGCAATATGAGACAATGCTACTATTTTTTTTTTTTTTTTTAAGATTCACTGTGCCATTTAGGAGATAATACCTGCAAATAATTAGAAGGAAATGCTTCATTTCTCCCATGTTAAATGAATGGCTTAGAGCTAGTCCAGCTTGGATATTGTTTAGTATGAAGGGTCTTATAATGTAATATTAATTATCTATTATATAAGGATAAATGTACTCATAAGCCAGCTTCTCCCCCCAAAAAACTTAAAGTCTGCTTTTCTCTGCCCAAACACTAAGAAACATTCAGACAATTCATATTCCTTTAATTTTTCTCTTAATATTTCATATAAAATTATAAACTAAGTGAAACTTCAAGTGGAAAATTAGTTCAGATGCCATATTAGCCATTTTCACTCACCATAGCCACATTCTTCAAATGTAACAGTGTCTCAAACACCTTTTGATGGGCTCTATTAACCTGTTCTGTGCACTTCCCCTTTGGAATTCTACTATGGTACTGCTCCTTTGAGGTGCTTTGACATAAAACTTGATTTTAAATGGTGTTTAATATGTTCCGGTCAGGCCACTGACACAATACTTAACAACCCAAATATGCTTTCAATATGGAGGGTATCATCCCTGTTATTAACCTTTTTTTTTCCAAAAAGATTCAATTGCTCCTGTTTCCTTTAACAAAAAGAATAACAGACAAAACACAGTATTTCATGAATGTTTTTAAGAAGCCTTCCCCAATAAATGCATTAATTTCATTTACAATTTCCTAAGGAAAAAACGACTGGATAACAATGAAAGAGAAGTAAAATAATTATGCAATTCCCAGGACAGGTGAGGTACACAAGAAATAGTTACTGATCATGATAAAATAGGAAAATGATTAATATGAGGAACAGACACCTGGGCTCTATTTCTCTCATCATCACAAACACAAGTTTCACTTGTCTCGTCTAGAAAATAAGGGCCAACAAGAGATCTATGTTTTTGAAACCTACTGTACATCAATTCAGCTGTGAAGTATGTTCAAAATACAAATACCTAAGGCCCACTCAGCCCAAAGGAATCTCAATTTAGGGCCAGTGTCCAAGAATTGGTGCGTTTCACTAACTCCATAGTGATTTGGATGCACAACAAGGTTTGGAATCATTGTTCCAGTGACCTCTAAGATCTATTTCAGTTCATAAGAGATGAGAATCCCAAAGTACAATTTGGAGAAATTTTATCACTGAGACGCATGTGTTTAACTGGAATTGGAAGGACCAGGATTTGAGCATGGGCTCTGCTGTATGCTTGTGTGAGCTCTACTGTGTGTACTTCAAACTCTTGAGACTCAGTTTCTTGGAAAAATTAGGATGAAAACAGTTGTGTCTCCATGGAATGTTGCATTATTACAGTATTTAGCATAGTTGCAGTAAATGTTAGCTGGAAGGACAGAGGGAGTAAGAGAGAAATAGTGATCAGCTCACAAAACGAAACACCATCAAAGAACCAACAAGAAATATAAATACTGTATATGAAAATGAATGAGGAACTAAATATTTGCTAAGCTCCCATTATACCAGTTATACCAGCTTAATTCATTCATTTATGACCTTACAATACCCTTTTTAAAAACTGCAACATACAAAATTCTTTCTTTTGACATCTGTGGAGAATATAAGTTCATTGTTAAAATGTAATAGAAGTTTATCTAAATCGAGAGACAGTAAATTGTTAGAAATAAATAATATGCATGAAGAAATAATGAGAACAGCAAAAATACTCCCACATTATGGAAGAAAAAAAAATATTTTAAACCTCAAGCTTTCTCTTATATCAAATGATGCTTTTCAACATTTAGTATGTACTCCTTAAAGAAATAATCGTTCATGACATACATAGCCTCTCTTATCTATGAACTTACTATTTGAAATAGTCCACATAAACTTATTTATAGAAAGATCAAATATGAAGACTAGATGTTTCAAACACATTGCTAATTCTGTCTTATGTGTGAATGGGACTTTTAATTTTTTTTCTGCTTTTGAAGCTACAATTCTCATAGTTTTGGCCTTCTTTCTTTCCTTTGATTCTCTTAAAAGAAAATAGGGGGGGAAATGACATTAAACTAACCCATCATTGCTCTATAAATATTCCTATATAGCAAGATGACTTGTAAGTTGAAGACAGACAGAATATATAAGAACTGTATTTGCCTCGTGGTCCAATACATCTACCCTTGTACAAAGCACAGTTCAGCACAAAGAATTCAATAACCAGACACTTTTCTTGTGATGTACACTATTCTGCTGTAGAGAAAACTGCTATGGCCGAATTTTTCAGTGCAATCCAATTCTCTATACTAGCCCAGCAAGGTCAGACCTCAAACAAAACTGTGACCTACCTGCATGTCCCCTCATAACTACAGAGAACTTCCAAGGAGGCAGGAGGTCTCCCTAACCTGTCTGCTGAGATCCATAAGTTTAGTTCGAGTTATAAGAAAGGAGGCTGTAGCCATAGAACTCTACCGGACACTTTTTTTTTTTTTTTTTTAAATCATTGTTTCCTTAACTTCTGAATATTTGTTCTCTGGAGTATAAATAGGATGAAAAGTGCCTAGAGCAGCCTCCGTGACTCATATAAGCCATAATTACACTGGCCATGCAACTATTTCCAGAGCAGACATAAGGCCTATAATTCAGAGAATAACATTTGTTTTAAAATGTGGTTCCAGATACTTCCTTGACTTTGTCCTAGAAATGTTGGGGTGATAGGAAAGATGGCCCGTTTGTTAAGTACATGTGCCTTCTTAATATGTGTGAATTTACATATTGGAAATAGCTGTCATATCTGAGCTAAATGCTTTACCGGTGGACAATATAAATATCGTTTAAAATGCTCTACTATTTCCTCCTCTCTGTCTTTATTTTTAGGAATAAATGGGAGTTTTTTTTTTTTTTTTTTTTAAAGAGAGTCTGCTCCTACCATAAATCAAACAACCCTCTGCCAGTTGTAGCAGAAGAGGTGCTTCCAACTCTCAGAAACAGTAACCATGGAGGACTTGCCTTATTCTGTTCAGTCCAGGCTTTAGCAGTCTAATGCAATTCATTCACTTTGCTGAAATAAGCAAGTCTCCATGGTGCCTCATACCTCAAGTTCCTTCGTGAAAACTTTTTTTCCTTCTCATGGAATTTAGAGCTACCTCAGTGATAATTTGAGAATTTTTTTTTAACCAAAACATTAGCATGGAAATTCCAGAAAGAAGAAATGTGTATCATCTTCCACATCAATAAAAATGCTTAAGGAAAGCAAAACTAATACTGCAATATACTTTCTTGAAGGTGATACATTAATGACTTGAATTCCTTTAGAATAACCTTTAGTTTTTGCATAAAGTTTGCAGAACAAGTGATAATAAAAGTTAGATGTAATTATACCAAAGTTCCTATAAAGAACTGAAAACTTTCTATGAATGAAAGGTGAGAAAATATTTATTAGTTCACCTGTACATCTGGCATAATATTGTTCTAATATTTTTGTCATAGTTATATTTATGTTATTTTTTTTATATCTGTCCATGGGATAGCATAAGCCACTTTGGAGAGTATTTGTTTTTCTTTCATTGTTCTGTTTATTTTTGAGGTATAATTGACATATAACATATTAGATTCAAGTGTACAATATAATTTATTAAAAATGTTTGTTTATTGTGAAATGTTCACCATAAAAGGTTTAGTTAACTATACAGTTATATTTTTTTATTGTGATGAGAACTTTTAAGATTTATTTTCTTAGCAACTTTCAAATATGCAACACAGTATTATTAAGTATAGTCACCATGCTGTATATTAGATCCCCATGACTTACATATTTTATAACTGGAAGTTTGTGCCTTTTGACTCCCTACACCCATTTTGTTTATTTTCTAAGAATATAAATTAATCTCAGATTTTCTCAGTTTTAGATTTTTTTTTCAGTTAGCAGTTTCTCCCAACAAGCATCTCAAGGTGAATTTCTGAAGTTTGGCTTCCTTAAAAATTAAAACATTGTACAATAATCTTCCGAAGCCCCAAATCTCTGATTATATTAGATTGTAGTATTGAGATACTAAAATTAACTGATCTGGTTTTCAGTCTGAAAATGAATTTATCTAGTCAGACTTTAATTTAAGCAGGTAGCCCAAGCCTAAAATGAATTTTCCTTTCCATTGAAGGTAGAAATGATACAAAGTGACTTCTAAGAAAAATGTGAAATATGCATGCATGTGTAAGAATTGATGCTTTTTATCTACCATCAACTTCCATCCTGGGTGTTCTCGAGAGTTCACCTATAGTACGATTTATCAATTAACCAACACACACACTCATTCAACAGTGTGATTTTTAAGTTATCTAATTTAAACCAAATGGCCATAATTATTTAGACAGACATCTGACAATAAATACTTTTCAAACCGGTTGGGTAATGGTTTTAGCATCATTGATCCAGCAAAGATCCAATAATAAGACTGACTTTTTGTTTAATAGAATTCTCTCTACAATGTTCCACTCCATTAGTGAAAAGGGAGTTGTTCAAGTTACACAGATATGTTCTCAAGGACATTGGTTAATAAAACACAGCATTTGTGTCTAGATGGTGAATGTTTATATGCAGGCATTTGCTCAAGCAAACTATTTTGTTGTTTTAACAAAATGACTGTAATATCAAACTTAGGCTTTCATAGAACTAATCAGATTTTTTAAATCACTGTAGCCTATAGAAAATATTTCCCAAACAATGTCAATCATTTTCTCTTTAAGTTTATATGCAAAGACTATAAGAACATACATGAAAATGCCAAAGAATACATAATTAGAAGTCACTTGTAGAAAAAAAAAAAAAGGAAGCTTCCCCCCCCCCCCCCTTTACCTTTGTGTCTTAAAACTAAGTACATTCGATTCATGGTGATGAACGAATATATGTATTTGTGAATGTACTGTTGCAAGGGAAGGGCATGCAGAATTACATCAGACACAATTTATGCAGGGCCTTCCAAAAAGAGACATTATGTAGTGTTTCACTGAGTTTCTGTAAAATACTATAGCTGTCTCTATGATGGCTTTTCCTTGTGGAAAAGAAGCTTAATTTTGCCAAGGCAAGAGTGCGGGTCCCCTTCTTGCCCTTATTTGCTTTTAGAGACTCAGGCTGTCAAGTTGATAAATGGGCTTTGACAGAAGCAAAGGTAATTCAAAGCTCATTCACAGGTAGAATAGTCTTTAATAGATTCTTTTTTAAAAGTCTCTGGTGGAAGAAAAATATATAGAAAAAATGCATAGCATTAACTCACTGTGAGGCTATTATTTTCTCAAAAGCCAAAGACTCATCATTTCTCTGAAGCCATAGTTTAATATCATCTTATCATGCTCCTATATACATATGTATCTATTTATTTATGAACAAGATTATTTATTTTTTATCCATATGAATGAAAACCAGTCACCTAGGGGAAATTTTTTTTTGGTAGAAAATATGTTGTTTTGGGGGAGCTATCCTTTTATGAACTGAGTAGAGTTGAACACATCTTAGAGTAGAGCACCCTAATAGGATGATACTTCAGAATTACAAAAAAAAGAGTTGTAGGTTTTAGCAAGTGCAGTTAAATTTTAGTTTTATTCTCTCTGCTTTTTATGTTTGACAAATTAATTCATTAGTGATAGAATAACGGGGTAAATCTGTAGAGAGAGCTCAATTCATTGCATTTATCCCACCTACCTTAGTTCATCTGAAAAGTCCTTGCTCTGATTTTGTGATAACCTGCTCCCATCATCCTTCCTTTCACTTAGGCTTGCACTATTAAGTGAACCAATTCTTTTCCCTTTGCTCTTTAAAAAATACACAGGAATACAGCATTTAGAAAGCTTTGTATGCAGTGCTAAGGAGATTATGTAATTAAAAGTAGGTAGAAATAATAGGATATCTGCATCCCTGTATGTTCTGAAGAGAATGAAAATATTTTTTTAGTTGTTATTACTTTTAGATTAGCACAGATAAATAACTACTTTTAGTACCAAACTAGTGTCATTTTTACTATCTTTGTTTTCCTAAGTTTGGAAATGTAACAAAGCTAATTTTCTTCAGAAGGTAGTACTGGAAATAATCTAAAACACACATTAATGCATATTAGCACACCTCTAGATGAAAACAAAACGTGATATAAAGCTCTAAAGAAAATTTTTTGGACAAATAAATATGCCTGATTGACTGAAGGGTTTTGCTGGGTTTTGTCGTCTTTGGCAGAAATAGTATATGAAATCTACTTTGAAATAATGTAAACAGGATGACATTTATAGCTACATCAGTTATGCTGTTGAGCATCACAGCTGCATCACCGTACAATGTGCTCCTTGGCGTACCTACAAGAGAATGGTACCAAGAAAATCATATGTGAACTCATTTAGAGAGCTTATAATGGCACGCAAGCATAAATATTTGGGAATGAATAATTACAAGTTAACATAAGCAGACATGATATAGAAAGAGATCAGAAAAAAAAAAAAAAAACCACGGAGTCACTGACAACGTGTAAAGGAATACCGAGGTGGGAGGAATGGCTCTTGGTTCAGGAGCCAGGGAAGGCTCTGTGGAAGATTGACCATTTTAAATGGGTTTTTGAAGATACGTAAGATTTAACAGGTACTGCAGTTAGTGGAAAGAGGAGATTATGAGAACAGGGAAAGCATGAGTGAAGACATGAAAGCCAGAAATCTGAAACCATTGAAGAGAATCATTTTATCTTGATCACATTACACAGATCACATTAGGGAAATGAATCAAATAGAAGGGATGATAGCTGTTCATGCACTCATCCATTTAGTTTATGGAGTTCCTGCAATGGGTTAGTCACTGGTATAGCTCTAGCAATAAATTCGGAGAAAAAAGTAAATAAAATGCAATGCCTGTCCAGGAGAAGATCATTCTTTATTGTGGGGTATAGAAGTAAAAACAGATAATTATAAGACAATGTAATAAATTCTTCAGTTGGCACTTGCACAGAGCGTTATGGAGTAAAACACATGTATCAACTAAATCTGCTTTGGAGACTCAGGACAAATACTTAACAGAGAAGCTGACATTTGGGCTGGATCCTGAAGGGTATATAAATATTAGAGTGGATGGGAAAAGTGTAAGATGAATTGACAAATCAGATGAAATAAATATTTGTAAACACAAGTGGAATAGAAGGACGTAATTTGTCAGGGTGGAAGTCTTGAGTGCTGTGCTTAGAAGATTAGACTTTATTCCATAGCCCTACTGCCTTTGCAAGTACTTGAGTAAAGAAGTAAAAGATCTTAGTTAATCTTCGGCACCATTACTTGGGCATTGATTTATAGCATCTATAGACAAACAAGATGGGTTGTAGCATAGTCGACCCACTGATATTTAGTATCTTTTAAGTGATACTGACACCTTGAACCACATAGAGTTTGTAATGTATCAGTCATTAAAAAGAACCAAAACATTCGCCTGGCATATTGTTGGCCCAATTGCCTCATCTCTATTTACTCAGTCTTAAATGAACTTTTTAATTTCAAAGAAAACAAAGCTACTAAAGGGATAATAACTCATTAAAGTTATAAGGAGCTCAATGGCCAAATGAAAGACTTTATAACAGTTATGGCTGTTTCTATATAAGGCCACCAAATATGATAACTTTAAAAGAAACACGTCTGCTATACACGGTGAAATAGTAATTTCTTTGACCTTTCTCTCACCTTCTGTTGGGACTCGAAACTCGATACTTATCAAATGATATATAATGGCTACATGGAGGGATAGTCTCATTGTATGTAACTTTTTAGATCTAAATACAGTATTTGTCTTACAATAGGTGTGGGACACAGATCTCCAGTCTGTCTCCCTGAACTTGGATTCTTGTCCCATCCATCCTTAGCATTGTACTCTTAGGCCTCTGGACTCCTCTGAGCCTCAATTTCCCCATCTTTGAAATGGCAATAGCAAAAGTGACCTTTCCATTTTACTGTGAGGATTCACTAAGATGTTGGATACAAAGTCCTTGGAAGGGTTCATAGTAAGTACTTAATATATTTTGGCTAAGGTTGCGTGAGATGGAGCAGAAGAGGCCCTGCCATGGAACTGAACTAAAATACGTGCGTTTTCCATTCATGCTCTACACGTTCCCATTTTCTAGGCTTTGCTTACATGACTCCATATCCACCGGGCCCCTCCTCCCTTGCACCCCCATATGCTCAGATCTGACTCATCCTTTAGGGCACAACTCAAATGGTGGAATGGCAGGAACAAAGAGCCTGAGCCAGTCAACCAACAAACTTCAGACCTGTGCCTTGTCGTCACCTTTGTGGCCTCCTCTCTCAGCGTGTCGGGCACTAAGCAGACCAGCAGTCAGTGACGATGATGATAATAACACACTCCCTGAGTACCTTCTCGGGGTAAAACACCCAGCCCGGCACTTCATATTCATTCTTATGTTGAAATCTCCTAACTACCCTATGATAGAGGTACAGTTTGGACACATGAGGAAATTGAGGTTCAAACATGTAAAGGGACTTGAAGAAGGCTGGTTGAAGATGAACCTTGGATCGGAACTCAGATCTCTGTCTCCTAAGGCATTAAGATATTTTAAACAAAGAATTCTGTCCCAGAACCTCATGACAAGAAGGTTGTGTTCTGCTAATGAATGAAGGGTTCTAGTGCTGCAGATGTTGTTAGGGATAGAAAAAGTGGGCCACAACTAGACAAGTTAGGAATGTTTACTCCCCTTTTCCAGATGAAGAAGCCGAAGCTTGGGGACATTAAATAACTTGCCTGAGGCTGCACAGAAGGTAAGGGAGGAAGGCTTTGTTCCATCCAGGCCTCAAAACCCTAGCCTCGTCATTCTGCATATGAGATTCATTTGCATTGATACATTGTTCATCATTTGTACCAGGAAAATTAATAGGAATTAGAAGTAACGCCAGTGGCCTTTCTTCTTCCCCTCTTACTCTAGCATATAATTAACCACGTCCTTCTCATCTGCAGAGTACTTTTTAAAGGTCTACTAAAGTATATATATATATTTGAACAAGAGCCTGAATAAAAGAAATTGCATGACTGTCTGGAACTCACCCTTTCTTACAAACAGAGACAGATGTGGATAAACGCAATGGTGTCATATTTGGTGCATACATTCCTTTGTAACGATATGTTGCCATCGACAGCCTTTTTGTTGTTCTCGTTCTTGTTGCCTTGTTGTGATGTGCTCTTCTCTGTCCTGTAATCATGGATATGACCTTTGCATTTGCCTGAAAGTGCTCCTTTTACATGGTATGACACTAATTATAGTGATGATACAGTGCTGTTTATAGATTAGCAACTTGCCCAGATAGAAACAGCTAGAGACTAAGAGTAAATAAAAAGAGAAAGTAACTGAGATCACAGAGCTGGTTCTGCTACCTGGTCAGCTTGAACCTTAGGCAGGAATGTCTCTCAGTCTCCCGGGGTCTTAGTTTCTTATCTTCTCACACAAATCAAAGAAAAAAACACATATGTCTTAAATAAAGATTCTGATTCTTTATGTCTGTGATATGTAAACTTTTGTTTTAAGATTCACAGGCAATTTAGCTATGCACCAGGGTTGAAATCAGAGGTTTGGATTATGACTTGAGAATCTCAAAGCAGGTGTTCAACTATGTTCCTCCTCAGGTAATGCCGTCTCTGTAACACCAGTAAGCAAAGGTCAGTGTCTGACTCTGTGGATATGCGCCCTATTGTGTCTCAGTGGCAGTGGCATCTGTAACTACATTAAATTCAAAAAGGAATGTGATTTGTCAAAAGTTTTTTAAATCTGAATTTCCTTCCTTCAAAGTCCTTTTTTTCTCCTTCCTTTCATCTGTCTTTCCTTCCTTTAATTATTCTTTAAATGAGCTTTATGACTTCACTTTCTCTATTAAAATTTTCTCTAGTTTATCTCCGTATATCTCTCAGGAGCAAAGTTCAAATAGCTTTAAATTCAAAAGCGGGGAAAGTATTACAAAATACTCCAGCAAGCCCCGACATAGTAGCTGTAGGTGTGAAACCAAGTGTGCTTTGATCTCACACGAATATTTGTATTTCTAAAATCCCCCTAAGGCTAAGTGGCATGCAAATAATATTTGATGTATGTATTTTATTCTAGTGAAGTTGTTGTTTTGCTTGCCCTATGTAATCTGAAATATGAAAGCCATGACCTTTCTAAGGCTTTTAGATTGGAGTAGAATGAACTGTGTCTCTATTGTATGGTAGTATGTCTGAGGGAACAACTCTGGCATACTCATCAATAAGTTTATTTTACCAAATCTCTTCATATGTATTAAATTACACCAATTAATCCTACATCCAGGATACATGTTTACCTTTTGTGGTAGCATTCTTTATCAAAAAGAATCATTTTAATTCATACCTTACTTAAACAGCTTCTGTGGCCGTTTGCAGTGTTCTAAAGGAAAATCTCAAAGACAGAAACTTATTTCTTTCTACTGTCTAAAAACATAAATAACATTAATTTAAAGCAATAGTACTTTTTAAAATATATTCTTGCTGTTGATATTTTCTTATCTAAATTGGTTTCTATATCTTTATACTCATAAATTTTCTTACAGCTTATTCAAACAAATGAATATGGAGTAAGCTACATTTTATTCTTATTTTCTCAAATTATAAACCAAAATAAAAACTACATTTTTTCAGCATTTCAATACAGTTATTGTAATTATAGCTACTACTTTATGAAGATCGAAAATGTAAAGAGAGGTTTAGTATGCATCATTGTTACACAGATTATCTATTAATGTAATTCATCACATTAAAAGATTAAAGAAGGAAAAAATAATGATCACATCAACAGATGATGAAACAACTCTTATTTATGTTAAACAAAATCTTAGCAAACTTTGAATAAAAAGGAATTTCCTTAATCCTCATGAAATGTTAAAGAGATGAAACATCATAAGAATTACTTTAAAATTAGAAGCTGAGAAAAATACTCATTATCACTACTTCAAGACATTTTACTAGAGGTCTTAATTGAAAAAGAAAAAAAAAAAACAAGAAAAGAAAAATATATAATGATTGAAAATACTGTCTCTCCATATTTATATACACATGTCTGATTATATAATACGTATGCAAAAAAACAATGCAAAACTATACAAGGCTTTTACAAAAGGATGTTAAATTGGAAGTTTAGAATGAGTTGCAAATACAACAAATATCAGACACCAAAGAGAGTAATAAGCAAATCAATTGGAAATTTTCAGAGGAAACGTTCAAAATTATTTATCTCCTATCTCTTAATATCCCTCACCATGGCATGTTTATTAAAAAGGGTTGAAAGGGAATCATGGGTTGATAGAGAGTTGTTAAGAGCTTGCTTAGGTGAGAGCTGATGACATACATGCATCTCACTTGCTCACTAAAGTGTAATTGATTGGGTGAGTACATCCTATGTGCTAAAATGCCCCAAAAGAAGGTCTTTCAATGACCCTACTTGGAGAATTTGATATTTGACCCTGATGTTTAGAATGCTCCACTGGCCGACAAAAATCTAGAGAACAAGAGAGGAAAGCTGTCAAGCCGCTTTGGTGGAGGAATTAAAACGAGGTGGCTGAGGGAACAGCTCAGGATCAGGCTGCATCCTGCAGCTGATTAGGTTAAAAGCATAAATGTTTCCCAAGAATTATACGTGAGTCATGAAGAAGAGAGGCCTGGTTTGTAGTTACTTTTACTTCTGTCTAACAAGGGTAAAACAGTGGAACATACTGGTACATATGTGTACCTCCCTGGGAAACTAGGAGTTGGGGACAGATATAGAAGCGGGAAGGAAATACATCTTCCATGGCATGGTAGCTGTAGAAGGATAGGATCCAGAAAGGGAGCTTATGTGAAACTTATGTAAGATCCTATTATAAAGTCAGCTTTGAACATCTGTCAGGCTCAAGCTAATTCTCCTCAAAGAATATACGTTTAATATAAAGCAATAAAAAACTTTAGATGTATGTTCAGATAATTTAAACTTATTTGTTATTAAAAGATCTAAAAGTTGGCAAAATAAATTTTAAGAACAAATTTGATGATAGAAGGAACTTTCCATATCTGATGGTGAGATTTATTTTAAAGCTAGAGTAGTTAAAAGTTGGTATTAGCATAAAGTAGCTAAGAGTTTAAGTTAAACAAAACAAACAAAAGGAACAAAATTAGAGACTATAAAATAGATACACATATATGTGGGTAATTAATTTACAAAATCTATATTAAAAATCAGTAGAAAACAGTGGTCTATTGACTCTAATCAATAAATGATTCTGGGATAATTGGGGGTGTGAGCTGGCTAGAACTCTACCTCACAAAATACACAAAATAAACTGTGGATAGATTAAAGACCCAACATATAAAGATAAACAAGTAAAACTTATAGATCACACAGAAAAACATTATGACCTCTGAGTGAGGATATTTTTTTCAAATGACATTAAAACTACAAACTACAAAGAAAGTATTTAATAAACTTGACTAGAAACTTCAGTACAATAAAACACTCCATAATCCAAGTGAAAAAAGAATGCCACAGAGTGTGAAAAGATACTTCTAAAACTGGGATATATAAATCAATTTTTGAAAATGGACAAAATAGTAGTTCCTATGAGAAGATGTCCAAATGGCCAATAAACATGAAAAGATGTTCAGTCTCACTAGTAGTCAAGTAAAAGTTGATTGAAGCCACATTTAAATAGTATTTCACAATCATCAGATCCCAAAGAAGGCTAACATCTAGTAATATGAAGGCTAGGGTGAGAATGTGGAGATACAGAAGTTCTCATACATCGTTTTACAAACAACAGTTTGGAGTAAAAGTTGGTGAGAAATTTGCTAATAGCTAGGAAAGTTCAAGATATCCACAGCTTACAACCCACTAATTCTTCTCCTAGGTAAACCTTGGGAAAGTTCATGTATATAAACACGCTGAGACATAAACACATTGGAATATGAACTTCAGCTTTGGAAACAGGCCAAGTGTCCATTATTAGAAGTTTAGATCAAAACGTCTGGATTCACACAATGTAATATTCTACTTCGGTTAAAATGAGTAAACCTAGAAATAGAGGAGGCTTCGGTTCACAATGGAAGAAAAAAGAATAATTATAAATAGAATACAAAACGATCAGGGAAAAAGAATATAGTACCAAGAAAATATCAATAGTAAGAGTAAACACTCAGTAAAAAATGCCATGTTCTTTCCTATACTTCACACAAACTCCTGACTGCCTGTTGCCACCTGCCTGTTTCAGAGCATAAAAGCTGAATCCTTAAAATATGTTTGATTTAGGTACTAAATTCTCCATAGTAACTTCCATAAATCCTATAATTAGAAATGTTGAAATATAACTGGGTAAAGGCTTTTCCAATGCTTTAACAATGCTAGTGAAATATTTGAGTTGTGAAATATAACCCAATTTTGCTTTTTTCCCCACAAATCTGCAGATATTCTCTACTTTGGTAGAAAGTTGTGTTTAATTAAGATATCCATCCTTTGGCTTAGACTTAGTTAATCAACTTGATTTTTTAGAAATAATGGTATGTGCAATTATATGATAAAAATGTTGAAATTTCTTAATTACTTAAAACATGCAATGCCCATTATATTTTTGACTGTGATATAAAAAAAAAAATCAATGTCAAAAATTATTAGTAAGTTAACAAGTTACTATTACAACCCATAATATTTAGTCACTTGATTTACTAAAAACTCTCACTATTCAATAAATGACTAACTACTGATAAATGAAAGAAGATAGTTATTTAGAAAAAAAGTAAAATTGCATTTATTCTTGTTTGAAAACGTCATCTGGGAAAATTCGTTTGCAGAGGTGGAGACTCAGAAAGCTATAAAATGAAGAGTAAGTTGCCACAGGTCTTAACACTAGTACCAAGCTGAAATATAATACATGTATAGCATACAGTATTTTATTTTATTTTACTTTATTTTATTTTATTTTATTATTTTTTAACACAGTATTTTAAAATAAAGCAGAAAAACCTTAAAACTATTTCTGGTATTAAAATATCCATTCACACTATAGATTTTCAGGAAAAAAAAGATGCTTTCAAATTCTATTTCAGTACCTTTTCTAAATAGTAAGTAGAGTATGCAAAAGGTTATTAAACCCAAATCAAGGAAATTTCAAACCAGCTAAACTATTAAGCATTTATTTCTAAAGCTGACATTTTATATTTCTCAGATTTTATACTCAATTAATTGTGAATAACTATATACATAAACACACATTTTGATCATTTTTGTATGTGAATTTATAAGTATAAACGCGATCAATTTGGAAGCATTGGATAGTATTTTCTTAATATGGCTCTTAAGATTTTTTGCTTAGAATTTAGCCAAAAACCCAAATAAACATATCTACAATGACTCATATTTCTGTCTCCTTTAATATTGCGACACTATTATTTTAGATTTTGTTATATGATTTTTTTGCCAAGATAGCTAAGATTACATGAGCTTATCTCAAGAACCTTATCAAGGTTCGTTTTCCCCCATTCCCCAACTTCTTACTTAAAAAAAAGTCAAAACAAGCAGCTTTGTAAGAAACCTCTAAATATAAAATTTGTTTAAGAAGAACATATATATATATTTTTTTACTTTCCCCTAATTTCTAGTTAAAAATGAATTTATGGGAGCTGGGAAAACAGACACAGCATAGTACAAAAAATTAAGTGAATGGCCTTGAAAATCTTGGACTTCAAGCACAAGTCCTGAATCCATATGACTTACAGGCTAAATATTGTTTAAGCTTACAGCAAACTTCCTGTGCTAACAAATTAACATAGTCAAAATTCATAGAGTTATAACGACAGTAAGACTAACATAAGGAGAGGACCATATATTAAATATGCATATGAGACACCGTGGGTATTTATTTTTCTCCAACTATGAAACATGGATTTTACTCCAAATTACACAGACTAAAATATGATAAAATAAACATTTGTCCATTTTTACTTAATATAATTTAGATATTTACTAAAAGTTTGAGTGTTTCAACAGTTGGTAGATACTGATGAGAAAGAACTTTTATGAAAACAAGGTTACAGTAAATAGACATTATCAGAACCTGATTTTACTTGAGTTTTCAATAAAACATAGTTAGGATATAGTTTTGGCAGTTACAAATTATTCTTAATCTTGTGATACATGTCGCATAATATAGATGTGAACGATAGCTTGTTTTAATCAATTTTATAAAAGTATTTTTAAAAATCATCTTCTTTATTACACAGTATCTGGGTTGTTTTCAAAATCATCTTTTCTTTGAAACTTACATCTAGAGTATCTTTTTGCCATGCTTTTAAAAAAATGAAGAAACTAACTTCACTTTTGTGTGTGTCTGAGCCAAATTTTAAAGGATTACTTTCTTAATCTTGACATTCAAAGGGGACATCCTGCGATGTTATAAATGTTCCAGCAGGATTAAGGAGAGAGACTGCAGCGTCTCTAAGAGCTCTCCAACCTGTCTTCAATATGCTCATTTCTCAGTGGTGAGGCAGGGCAGGGCAGACTCTCTAAGCCCTTGACCTCCTCCAAGAAGTCAGTTGTGTCAAAATGTGACTGTCTGTAATTTGTTAAGTAATACAGAGGGAAATAATATAGCAATTTTTGCTTGTAACACTTTCCTCACCAGCCTTATTCAATGATGCTGAAATAATAAATAGGAAATACCTATATCATAAATATTTTTCCTTAGAAATTATAAATGGAGATTAAATCATAGTAACTGTGAAAAATCCATATCCATTTATTATATATCGGATACTTTGGGCCAATACTTGTACATTTACTCTCTTTGTTAGATTTTATTATATTCAAAGAATAGATATCCAGGAATTTCATGTAAAGATTTTATATATTATTTTGATTCATTATTAAGAAATACCATTATATTTTCCGACATGAATATATCAAGGCTGACGCTGAAAGGCCGATACTATGGGTATAAAAAACAGCAACTGATAACAAAAACTTCATTTGATTTTCAATAATGAACATATAGACATATTGCAGGAAACATTGAAAAGCTGAGAAAAACGTTGAAGCCGATAGGTCCATTTACAGGGACAAGAATTTTATTTCCCTGTATTAATAGCTCGATATGTGAAATTAGTTAAATATATGGCTATTGAGCTCTATTATGGAGAAGTTAAAATTGTGGTTAAATACAATCATCAGGTTTCATCTAAACAAGTGCAGGGCATTTTTATCAACTTTCCTAATTCAGCAATTGATGATGACAAGTATTAAATTAGCATCTTTGCAACTGCTATAAGTGATCATAAAGTCAAAAATATGTTGTGACATCCTACATATCTGATTCTTTTTTTTTTTATCTCCACTTCACTAAGAAATCACAAGCTTTATCTACAAACGACCATATCAAATCTGTTGATGACAGATTTAATGCCTAACAGGAAGACACTCTTTAAAGAATGCCAGAAAGTAAAAAAAAAAAACAAAACAAAAAACAAAAAAACACACACACACACTAAATTGAAACAGAGGAATAGTAGGTTTTGCCTGCAAGGAAAGCATCAGGAAATTGAAGGCTTTGAATCAATTAATCCAGTTCACTCACGGTTTTGCTTTGTTTGGAAAAATAGACTCTTCCTGTTGCAACTTTACAGAGGCTTGTTAGAGGAAGCAGAGGAGTGAGATATGAGTTCCTGCTTTCTGTGAAACCTGTAATGTCTATAATGTCACTTTCTTCTTTTATTGTCTTTTTATTAAATACATATTTTATTTCTAAATTACAGTCGACGCACAATGTTGTATTAGTTTTAAGCGTACAACAGTCGTTAAGTATTTTTGTAACTTAACAAAGTGTTCTCCCTAAGTCTAGTACCCATCTGACACTGTACATAGTTATCATAATATAATTGACTATATTTCCTATGCTGTACTTTACACCCTCATGACTGTTTGTATAACTGGCAATTTGTTCATCTTAATTCCATCCTCTTTTTCACCCATCTCCCATTGTCTTTTTGACATTCAGACCTATGTAAAAAGAAAGGAAAGGTGACTGCTTTTATTGGTTTTAAGTAAGTAGATTGAAATTGTTGCAAAAAGCCTAATTCTTGACCTACAGCATTTCAAAAGACTTTTCAGATTCTGATCTCCCACACATATTTTAAGAAGTCTATTTTTGCATGCACTTTGTATATGTGTGTGTCCTTACACATATGTGTACCTCATCTCATTATATATATACTATCTATACACATAAAGCTTTGTAGGTTTGAAGAAAAAGATGCATATTTCTAAATCTACTATGCATAATAAGCAACTTGTTTGGGGTTTACAAGATTTGAAAACTGTATGAATATTATATGGTGTGCAAAGAGAAAATAGTATAGCAAAAAATTCGCTTTCAGAAAAAAATCAATCCTTTAGGAATATTCATATGTAAATTCTATATAAGTATAGATATATTTTACATTTGTTGACATAAACATATAGTCTCGGGCATCTCTCTTAAGACAGGACCATACAATAGTATGCCTGGTATTTTTGCAGCTCGTGGTAGATAGAGATCAGAATTCCAAAAGGGTCAGAGTGAATGCACAAGAAATAATACATATTTGATCAAAATTCACTTGTAGGCTAAGAGATGATTGGCAGAGAACAAGCAATATTAAGCACTCAGCTCTGCTCAGAGAAACCACAGTGAATACATAGCCAAGAATACCATCTGTTGAATATGAAATTCTTGGATCAAGACATTGTAGATACATTTCCCCAAACAGCAGGGACAGAAGTCTTTCTGGAAACAAAATCACAATAGGATTGCAGAAACACCAAGTGAGAGAGAGGCAAATAACTGTTCACTGCATTGTGGGAAGCAGACTTTCTTACTGCTAGTGCAGGGCATGATTAATTACATGGCATGGTTTGTGATGCTGGTAGTAAATAAACGTACAGCAGGTAGTCACCCTGTTTGAATAAATTCTACATCAGTCTGTCAACTACAGGTCATAAGTAGATCAAAATCTTTTTACCACGTGTGCTGTCTGCACTTTTATTCACTCTCAGAATTCCTGTTTTCCCTGCCAGTCATTATATTTATAAAGATAATAGAATGATGGCTGTGTGATATTCAATGGGTAGCTTTACATAAACAGATGATGAATGATATTTGTCCCTAAAGTAAAACTCAGACACAATTTTACATTTCATATTTGGATCTGGTATTCCTATAAAAAACATTTTTCTATACATATATAAAATATTGCCTTTACTAGAATGAGTCTGAATATGAGCCTACATTTTTTGTTTCAGGAAGCAGACTGGTTTTTAGAACTAGATAATTGTTGACATGAAAATGACTTATGCTAATGAGAAATGGTATAGAAGACAGGTAGGAACAATGACAAACATAACTGGACAAATAATAGTGCATGTACAGAGGTTAGTGAAAGGGCTCTGACCCCCTTAACTGTACCCATTAAGAAAAGTTGAAAACCAATGGGAAACCAATGACTAAAATGTTGATTATTTCAGAATTTCATCACGTTGCTTTCTGCTTTTTTTTTTTCTTGAAACTATTACGTGCAAATGTTTTACTTTTTTTTACCCTAGAATTTTCTGTATTTCTCTTCAGTTTCTGGAGCATTATACATTACTGTTAAGACACAATCAATCATTGTTAACATGTAGTAGGTGCTCAATAATTATTTAATGGAGGGACTAGGATGATGATATAAAGCATCTTAAAAGCATTCTTTTAAGAATTTTACATGTATTACTCATTTAATTCATGTAATAGTTCTATGGAGTAGATGCAATTAGGATCCTTAATTATTTTGGTAGGGAAATGGAGACAGATTTTAGGTAAAACGCCAAAGGTCACTTAATTAGTAAATTGATTTGAACCCAGCTCTCTTTTTCCAGACCCCGTAATCCTAATTACTTTGCTATATTGTACATGAAGAAAGCCATAGTACCTTTTTGATATTATGATTTTAGGCCCATAGCACACCACTGCTTGTATTCATAATGAAGTTGTTTCCTATGTTTTGGTAGAGCATCTGTTAGGGACAGCACCCTGTAATTATCCACAGAGAAAATTCTACTTCTTTTTCTGACAATTCATTATTACAGTATAGGAACATTATGGATTTTTGAACATTGATTTTGTATCCAGAAACTTTACTGTGTTTGCTTATTGTTCCTAGTAGTGTTCTTGTGAATTCTTTAAGGTTTTCTATATAGGGAATCATGTCATCCACAAATAGTGATAGTTTGACTTCTTTGTTTCCTATTTGGATGCCTTGTATTTTTCTCCTGACTGATTGCACTTGCTAGGATCTCCAATGTTATACTGAATCACAGTGGCGATAGTGGACAGCCTTGTATCGTTCCTGGTCTTAGAGGAAAGGCTTTTAGTCTTTCACCATTAAGTATAATGTTAACTGAGGGTTTGTCTGTATATGGCCTTTATTATGTTAAGGTACTTTCATTTTCTTTTAGTAATTTTGAAAGATGCAAGAATTCCTGTTAATCCCTCTATCAACAGATTTCAAGGGAGACAAAGAGCAGCATAGTTATCTAGATGAATTAAGATTTATAAAAAAAAAAACACTTAAGGAATGTGTAGTGACTTTCCCTTGATTTTCTTTGAGCCTTTTTTTATATCTCATACATTCCATGAATTGTTTTGTGTTATATATTTTTTTGTTTTATATATGCCTTCTCTCTCTTTCTAGGCTTCTTGCAGGCAAGAGTCATTAATTATCTTTATAATTTCAACTATCGCTAGTGAAAAAAATGCATAAGTCAAGGATATCAGTGACAGTTCTCAAAATTAGTAATGAAAAAGCCATCTTGCATTGTGATTTGACTTAAAACATTGCTAAGTCTTTTAAAATGCATATTCGACTAAAAAATATATTTTTTAAAAATATGCGACTGCTCACTTAGAATCTCTGTAACCATATCTGCCATCTTTTCAATGTGATCAATTTTTAAAGTCAACTTTAAAAATAAGTACTCGTAATTATTTCTATCTATCTATTAGATTGTAGTGAAAACTTCAAGTACCTTAAATGTTTTCGACGATAATATTAAAATATGGTTTTATGTTCTGATACTTATTTTAGCTACATGATGCAATGTGTCATGTGTAACACCCCAAAATATCTTACACTTTAGGTATTCTATCTTTACTTCCTAATATGGTGCATTTGCACCACATTTTTGAACTGTTTCAGACACGTTATCTTGTAATTCTGACTCAATCAGAAAACGGCTAAGAGCACCACTTGTTTGCTCTAGATAAATGAGTTACTGGTCATTCATCACCTCTCACTCTGAAAATGACCACACTGCAGGAACATGGTGCTGTTGGCAAAAGTTGACACAATTATACCAGTAAGTGTAATTGGACTATGTCTTCAAAACATGAATTTTATAATTTAAACTATAAAGCTATTATAGTTTATAAGGAATACTGTAATGTATTTTAGGAACAGAAAAATAATTTGTAATCAATGTAGAAAAACATATTATTTTATGTTTTAAGGTGATCCTATTTTAACAAGTTCAGGAAAGTTTGGCTACTTTACCAAAATATAACATAGCAAGAAATTTTTTTTCTCTCTCGCTTTTTTTTTTTTTTTTTTTTTTTTTTTTTGCCATTACTTGAACGTGAGGTTATAAATTAATCTCTGTACTGGTAGGTGTTATGTTGAATGCTATATATAAAAGACCAAAAGTGGCTTAAATCATAAATGTGTTTTTACATTATTCAATTGCCAGTATAGAAATATTAAGGTTAAATTTAGAATAGTGGCATATTTAGATGTTTTCTTACTTGAAAATCTCTTTAAAGCAATTTACAAAAGCTCCCTATAATGATTTTCATTTTTCCCCATAATTCCACTTAATGATGCTCTTTGAATAGTAATTTTAGCTAATGGAGAAACAACATTATATTCAGAAAACCATCAACTATCAGAGTCTTACAATAAGGAAAGATCCTGAAATGGCTGTGTTAATGAGCTCAGCATTTTACCTTTCATACATTTCTGTTGAGTAAAGTAACCTAATTTCCTTTCGGAGGCCTGAGATAACTTAGTAAGAATTTAGAGCTTCTTGTCAAATGTAATTTGACCTAATAATTATTCCTAAAGATGTGATTAAGAAACACCTGACTCAGATGCCAAAGTACATATGCAATCCACGAGTCATCACCTCTTCCTTTCTTCTGATTTCAGTGGCTAAACGCCAAGTCAGCAGGCTGAGAACTGGCCTTCAGAAGTCACCTGCCATATTATAGTTTATTCAAGTCACATGTACTTATGCCAAAATAGGGCCAACAACAATGAAAAGGTCCTTGATGTGTGCATTAAATGTATACATTGTTATGAAATATTTTATGTGGGAAAAATAAGTTTCTGTAAGCTGTCTTTAATATAAATGCTAGTAAATACTAAAAGAATAATTCAAATGGTAAGAATATTTGTAGTTTCACTAAAGTGAATATATAACCTAAGGATGCTAAAAAAGTATTTTATTTCCTCTAGAACTTGACACCTACTTTTATGTATGAGAAGATTATTTTTCAATCTTTGAAGTTTAAAAATTGATGAGAAGCATATTTTTATATTTATTTTTAACTTTTTTGTTCTGAATTTATTGTTTAATGCTTAAATAAAATTTAACTCCATTTCTCCTTTTCAGAATATCTATGGAAAGTGTTATCTAGATCCATTTTTTATGCCTCCCCCAAAGCTCATCATGTATCAAAACGTTTAAGAATATAAAAGTTGTTCAGTTAAAAAACTTTATGAAATACACTTGACAAGTAGCATTAGTAGAGTTTACATCAATATAAGGAATATTTTCAGTGAGACTAGGTTAAATATTTTGAATTTTCCTTTCTAGCTAAGTTCATTTTTTAAGCTTCTATACTCTAGAAAAATTTTCTGGCCAACCACTATATTATATCCTGTCACCAAAGTCTGAAGTCAACTTCCTGAGCCTTCTGACAGGTTATGGCCCAGACGTGGAAGATAATGAAATGCTTACCTGCATCCATGGATGCAACCAAACATATTAAGACTATCAGTGGAGTATACCAAATAAATAACAGAGTAGATATAAAGTATGCATATTTAGCATTCATTTAATTTTTACTTGAAAAAGATTTTAGAATAGCTATGTGGCTTTTCTATAAATGCTTAGGAATTTCAATTATTTGTGGATTGTGGTTTAAAAAAACAAAAGTAAATAAAAATATTTTGTAAAGTTGCAAAATAACTTGAATTTCTCTTTATAAGATTAAGGATATGAAAATAGAAGCTTGTAGGAAAGTTAATTTTTTTTTTGTTATCCTATTTAACATACGAATTCACAGTGATTTTTCAAACTTTTATTGATCAATAATTCATTTGGAGTCGGTGTTTTGAATGAATCATAGTATTAAGTACTACTGAAATAATAAAGATAAAGTAAAAATGAGCTTGATGAGAAAGACAACTTTATATCCCGGCTTAACTTCCATTAAACCCACCATTATTGTGAAGAAAATTTACTCAACCAAAATATAAGATATAATTATATATAATATACAATCCTCATTCCACTTACAAATTATGAATAAAGTTTCCACTTAACTCAAGAAGAATTTCACAACTTAAAAACAAGGAGTGAGATTCTGGATGTATATAATTAAAGAGTGGAGCTAAATGCTTACATGATTAAAGGAAATGAAAAATTAGAAGTATTTATAATGGTTGAATTGTGAAATTATAATCAGGCTCAATCTGAAGTACTATGATTTCCATTCCGGTGGTCGTTTCAGTAATCTCTTGCCTGATGGAGTTACTATTCTTTCCTCATGCACGTGTTGAAATTTTCTGCATACTTTACATTATGGTTATGAGAAACTGCCTAATTCCATGTTCTCAGAAGTGCTTGCTACAATGTTGATGTGTGATGTTTTCTTTATGAATAAGAAAAGTAATGTACAAATATTTTCCATAGATATATACTCTAAAATATACATATTTCTATATCTCTAAGAAATGAGATTATCCTTTTCCAAATAAATATAGAGTCAAATATCAAAATCTTTATCTTTCTTAAACATAAGAATAAAATAAATGGAATCAAAAGGCTTACAGTGGTAGACATAGAGGAAGTGAAAACTGAGGAATTAGAAAAAGCATATTTGGGATGAGGTTTTAATTTATCAACAGTGGCAACATTTCTGTGATCCAGAGAGATTTGGTTACATTTCTCTGAAACACTATCTTACATTAAAATCATAGGACATTACAATCAAAAGGACCCTTATGGATCATCTAGTTCAGTCTTTCTTATCTGACTTGAGTTATAACACCCTTTATGAATGTGGTGAGGGTTAAAGACTGTTACTGGAAAATTACACATTTGCTCTGTGTTAAAGTTTTCCAAACAGTTCTACATACATTTCTAGGAATTCCTATTAGTGCAGGCAACCCACAGACACAATCTATGAGTCTCTTATTCGAAGTTCATTTTATAAATGAGTTGAGTAAACTAGAGACCCAGAGAGGGGTCATATTCTCTCATTTCAATTCAGTTCACTTTTTAATACCTCTCCAAGTTGACCAGCCATCCGCAGTGATAATGCTCCAAATAGATTCCCACTTCATGTTCACTTTTTCTGTTCCTGTGACTGAATAGAACTAGAAATATATGGAAACAACTTTCACCTACCTATCTGAGACTAGTTCAGTTCTACTACCTTATTTTGTCTTAATGGGGGTGGGGAAGGATTCTGTTCTTTCTCTTTTGTGTGTGTGTGTGTGTGTGTGTGTGTGTGCACGCACATGCACATTGTACACGTGTTATCATTTCAAACTTTTGTCTGAACCAGGCCACCCCACTTCTCTTTTAAGTGTTTGCTTCTGCATCTATCTGCCAAAGAATAATGTGTACTAGGGAATTTTTTGTCCAGTAACAGACATTTGGATACTCTATTCTTATTTCTCACACATAGTACCTGATTTTCAAACCAAAAGGAACGTTTTTTTTTGTTGTAAACTATAAGGGATTATTTTGAACATCCTAGAATTTGAACTTTGTGGCAACTGAAAGATAGCAGGAACATTCATTTACAGCACATTTATTTCATTACACTTTAAGGGGATGGCAATGATAACACTGCTTGCTTCCCTCTTACGTTGAGTAATAGTCAATAGGTAAATTCTATTTTTACAACACTCTTGCTAAAAAAAAAAAAAAAAAAAAAATGCCCAGTGGAGTTTGATAGGGAGACAATGACTCACACCTTTCTTTTCTCTTCTTTCTGCCATTTAAAAATGTACATCTTTGAGGTGTACATCTTGAGGTGTTGGAATATTGCATGGAACTGGGATTTTTCTAGCAATACGGGAAGTATATTTGTCTTCTACAGAGTTGGTTAGAAGTTATAGAAATAAAATTGCAAGGTATAGTAAAATTTCTATCTATATATTAGTTGGAAGATAAATATTTTAACTTAAAACTCAAACATAAGCTTTTCTTAAAAGTATCACTGTAAACACATATAATTACATTTCAATTCATCTTTGATTCTTCCAATTACCAAGTCGATAGCTGTGTGATCTTAAAGAAGTTACACTTTTGAGATGTCGAGAGGCAACGACGTGTGCCAAAGAGTCTCTTATTCCCTCCATGGTAGTTATGAGGGTTGAATGAGTTAATATGTGGGAAATATCTCTGTGAAAAAAATGAAATCCCACAAGGTAATATTGAAACTGTTTATACATTTTTGTGTCCTTTGAAATCTTTAAATGTTTTCCCACCTCCATTCTTCTTTTCAAGTTTATGGTAGACATGTTGTTGGAAAACATGAATTCCAAACTTATTTCTGTCACTATCTTTGGGGACATCCTGTAACTTTCATCCGCACATTTACACCTTCTCAAAATAGTGTTCATAATACTTGTATCTTAGAGTTCTAAGAAGGATTGAGTGAAATAATATATTTGAAAACCATTTGTAAATTACTTTGACTAAAGAGGAAATGAACTGATAGTTCTACTCTCTAGAAAATCTCTCAGTAAATGAAGTCATCGAAGCTAATTCAATCTAGAACCAAATATTTGAATCTGTGCAGATATTTACAACGATCTCTAGAACAGCAACATTCAAGGCATCTTGATATGAAGCTGAACCAATCAATTCAGATTTTACACAAAAAGAAAGATAGTTGTATGATCATCATTTTTCCAGCTATTACATGTCATGTAAAGACAAATTAATAAAAGGCTACAAAATAGCAAAGCATGTCTTCAAGACTAAAACATCTTAATGATAGATTATGAGGAAATGTGTGTGTTTTCTTGGTAAAAAATGTTTGAGTTTATACTGCAGAATTGCAGACAGGTCACACTGAGATAACAGAAAATGTTTCTGATAAACAGAAGCAAACCGGCTAGGCACATCCAGCAGTGGGACTGGGCGCCGTTTCGCAGCATCTGTTAGAGGCAAATGGAACTAGGGAGAGCATTAGTGAAAATCCTGCCCTTCATCCAAATACCACTGATAGGGAACACAAAAACAACAAAAAAGTATGTGTGGTTCTTCTGAAGGCTGCTCCTCCGCAACATTGCTTGAAGCCAATGCACATTTCTTTAAAATCCTTAAAATATTCAACTTAAATTTTATGATCAATATTACCAAAACGTTATGTCTTATGGACAGGTTATTCAGAGTTAGCATCAAATGTCAATTTGCCATGTAATTCTTTTGTTGTTTAGAATAATAAGATCCTCGGGCTTAAATATTGATAGCCAAACTAGTAACCTTTTGAGTAAAGATGTAGCTATAAGGTGAAAAATCAAATACAGTAGTTGGGCATATATTTTCAGCAACAAATAAGACCTTGACCTGTATGAAAGCCAAAGATGTAATAGAGAACTTAATTATAGATCACGAGGCAGGTATTTTTATTTTTTATTATTTTTATTTTTTTAATGGTTGAAACCTTAGCTTTAAATGTCTCTGATGCCATTTTCTTTTCTTTATTTTAGGCTAGTAATTGTGGCTATAAGAATTGGTCCCATGTTAGATATTGTACCTAGCTAAAATGGAGTGTTGAATCTGAGGATGATTAAGGATAAGGAACCAGAGAGAATGGGAGTAGCTCAATGGGTGCTCATGCAGGGAATTTTATAAATCTTTGATTCCTACTTAGGATACAATGACCTCAGAAGTGTTCTCTGCAGGCGCATTGAGGAAACCTAGTTCTTATCAGCCATTTATACTTTCTCTGACTTCTAAAATAACTTTTATTCATGTCTTTTTTTTCTAACTCTCTGCTTTGTGGCAGAGAATTATAAGAAATCATTCTTTCTGATATTTTAAAAAGTGATTTTAGCATAAGTATTTATTTAAAAATCAAAAAACACTCCTCTAAAGATGAAGAAAAACAGTCTTGACAGAGAGCCATATACTGGTGGATGAGACCTGGGAGTTGGGTAATCAACCAAGGTCTTCTGTAGGGAAAGAATATGCTTTTAAATCAGAAAAAAATAAAAAGAAGCCTTGTACACTATTATAACCTTTGGGAAATTTTTATTAATTTGTAAACTTGCTTTGTTAGTGCTCTTCTGATAATTATTACAAAATGGTTGTTTCATGCTTGATCATTTATCGATATGTTATTACTTTGTTAACTTTAAGAAGGATATTATAAATCCTTACCTATTAGGCTGGAAGTAGTCTTGCCATGATGCTCCCATTACAAGCTGCTGCATTTAACTTGGTGCTGTTGAACTAAAAGCAAATAGGAAACTTGTATGGAAATAATCTGCCTAGCATTTCAGATCCCTAATAGGTGCTAAAGTATTAATAACATAATTTTTCTAATAACATGTATTGTAACATGCAACACAAGTAAACCGTGTGTGCAGAAGATACCTGGTAGACCCCAAAATATTCCCAGTTATTCATATTATACAAAATTCATCTCCTGCCATAATAAGTTTTGGGCAGGAGGTTAGAATTATTTCTGGTTTTAGAATGTATCTAACTTAAGTATTCCAGAATATCTATTTTATACTTGCCTTCTCCCAAGATTTGAGTCACCTTTCCAATATAGAAAAGGAAAAGGATGTGACCAACTTTGTATGAAAATAGAAAGTTGGGTTGTAGGGGAAAAAATTAGAAAGTAATTGAAGGATATAAAAAGAACTTAGAGAAGAACCTCCTTTTCACCTTGTCCCCAAATGCAGGGTAAAATAGATACTCTCAATTAAATTGAAGGGTAGGGAATTTAGACTTTTTTTTTTTTTTTTTTTTGGTACCATATAATCAACCTGTGGGATTTATAGCCTCAGGAGGTTGAGTTAACTCTATGTCTAGAATTTAAAAACAAATAATTTCATGGCTTCAAAAGTTTAGGTAGGAGTAACCAAATCTCATGCTTTTAGGCATAAAATGATATATGGATAAGAGAAACTTTTTCCCAAAGTAAAACATAACTGGGTAAATGTTAGCTTTAAACCTTAGACATTGGACTATGTGAGAAAAAGAACAACCCAGGTGATTAGATCCTATGATCCTTGCTCTCTGTTGGGTCGCAAAACTTGTTATTGAATTTATTGTGACCTAGGAGAGATAAATAAGCAAATATGATTTGTATACTTTCTTTAAATATCTATAATTGATCGCTATGAGAATATTAATGAAAAATAAATATATTTCTTTGATTTTTTTTTTTCTGTTAGGTTTTTCTATCAATGTGTATATGTATATGCTTTCTATTAGGTTGTTCTTATATTGACCTAGTGTGTCCCTGCTTGCCACCCTCACCTTTGCCCCGAGTATTGAATATGAGAATGATTAAGGAAAGGGGCCAAAGTGATGGGGAGTACCTCGGTGGGGACACTTACAGGGGATTTCATAACTTTTAAGCTTCTAATGAGAATCGACGGACTTAGAAAACCTGGTTCTTATCAGTCATCTATATTCGTCTGTCTTCCAAAATAACTTCTGTTGATGTCTTTTGCCTAGGTCTTGCTCTTTGTCAGCTCAAAACATTTGACTCTATATCTATATCACCAATCTATAAACTGCTTGCCTGTGTGCCTATCTATCTTTCTACTGAGGGAACATTTTATACCACTATTGCATAATCTGTTTTAGGTAAAGCAAATTTTCTCCAAGTTGTCTTCCTATGTCATCCACTAAACTATGACAAAAAAGATATGTGCCCCTTGATTTTTTAGACTAAGACACACTGACGTCTTCCTATCTTTAAAACAAACAAACAAACAAAACAAATAAAAAATCCACTTCTTTTCTCAACACATATGCACTGACCGTGTAGATTTGGCTATTTTTTTCCCCCTTCGAAATATGTATTCAGTCTTTTTTTGTAATTTTTCTGGTGAGGCCTAATGATTTCACCTTCAAGTTATCTACCCAATGAATCCAATATGCGAAATGAAAGTATAATAAGAAAAGAGCTGGCATGTTCAAAGGCAGGTTAGGCCAACATACCTTTATATGTATATTTTTTCCCTTTTCTGATGTTGACTATAATAACCTGCTCTTGTCTTATTTGTGAAGTAGGAAATTTCTTTTAAGTTAAAGCAAAGTTATTGGTGGATCAACACACCTAAGGTGTAGGCAATGTTATTTTATCCTTACTAAGGAAATTTCCATGTTTCGAGACAAGATGATTCTTAATCTAAATAAATGACTTTCTAAGAAAGATCTTTTAGGCCGTGGAGTATTCTAATGGAATATATTTGGGAGTAGCACTGTAACTCGAATCATTTATCTGCTTTTTTTTAAAAAAAATTTTTGACTATATTTCCTATCTGTACATTATATCTTATGACTTATTTGTTTTATAACTGGAAATTTAAATCTCTTATTCCCCTTTACTTCCTCCCTTGTTTAAAATTTTCAATTATAGTTGACATTTAACATCATTTTATATTAGTTTCAGGTATACAGCATAGTGATTAGCCATTTATGTAATTTACACAGTGATCACCTCCTATCTACGTTATATTCGGGCAACCTTAGGCTTGCTTCTTTATCCAGAGAGAAGAAAAATAGAATCAGCATTTTGGGATTATATCCCAGTAGCTGCTGATTCCACTACACAGTGATGTCACTGCCCCCATAGGCAAACCACAGACACCAGTTAGCTTTCCTGTTCCCATATTTAAACTGTATTATCATCTCTTATGGTGTTTTGTTTCTAGTTTTTATAACAGACCACTGGAAAAGTCAGGCATAAATGTCAGCTATTTTTATGAAATGTATTTCTAGCACAATTTGAGTCGGTGTTTAGCAAACACCACATAATAAGAATTGTATACTAAGCACTTAATGTTTACCAGTTTATATGCATTATGACTAATTTTTCTAATAATTGTGCAATATAAATGTTACTACACTCAATGTGCAAGGACTCAAAAAGGTTTAACAGATTTTACGCAGCCACAAAGCAAACTGTTGCTAGAGCTGGTGGGAAGAATAGTGCTGTTGATATACTTGGGGTCCAAAACCAGACTACTTGGGTCACATCAATTTGGTCACTTTAATTTTCCTCTCATTATAAAGTTATTTAACAGGTAGATAGTAAACATAATATCAATGTTGGTCCTCTTTATTTCTTTGGTTATCAGGAAAATTAACTTGTTCCCAGTAGTCCCTTCTGCATCTAAAATAAAATAGATTAGCTAGATACATACTTGACCAGCATTTTAATACAGAATGTAGAAATATACTAGGGCTGCCCTAACAAAATACCAAAGACTGAGGGGCTCAAACAACAAGGTGTAGGAAGATTAGGTTTCTCCTGAGGCCTCTTTCTTTGGCTCGCAGCTATCTGCCTTCTTACTTTGTCCTATGGCCCTTTGTGTGTTCATACCCCTGGTATCTCTTTGCCTTCCCATAAGGACACCAGCCCTATTGGATCAGGTCCCTACCTTTATGACTCATTTAACTTTGCTCACCTCTTTAAAGGCCCTATCTCCAAATACAGTCAGATCAGTGATTAGGATTTCTACATATAAATTCAGTGAGTGCACAATTCGGTCTATAACACAGAGGGAGAGATAATGATTTCATCTGCCGTAGACATAGTCCGGGTGACTCTGGAATACGCTACAGAGCATGGTTGTTGCATTAGTGATGCAACCTGAAAGGAGACAAAAGTGAACTCACATCTAACCTATATTGTAGGTCTGAGTTTGGCTTAATCTGCTGTCTGGGTAAAGTGGATTTCCATTACACAAGCAACATATGTCTGCAGAGGGAATCTGCCTAAAGTTGTTTAGCCTGGCTGGATAGGCAGATGAATACATTCAGAAAAAAACTCAGGGAACCCTGGGAAGTCATGCATTTAAAAATACTTATTAAATAGCTACTACATGTAAGATACATGTTAGGAAAAGTGATTGATAGTGGATCAGAGGCTTTGCCCTCAAGACACATACAGCCATATCATACGCGCAGACATATTTATAAACATATATCATACACAATGTATTTATTGCTTACTATGTGATACATTATCCGTTGAATTCTTTCTAAAAACTGAGGAGGAGAATATTATTTTCCCAATTCACATGCAGGGAAATTGAGCCCTTGAGAAGCTAAAAAACATCTCAAAATTAAACAGCTAGTGAGTGGAGTAGGTAGATCCCTTATACTCCTAAGCCCATGCTCTTACCATACCGACTGATAACCAAAAATATGAAAAGATGGCTTGACATGTCTCCATTAGCATTTGTAGTAATGCGTTGTGATTATTTATCTCCATGTGCCTGTCCCTTCTTTCAGATTATGATTGATTTACGTTGACATTAACAGTGCTTAACCTTGCGCCTATATCATGGTGAGGACAAGGCAAATGCTGGAGGGAAGGAAAGAAGGAAGGAAGGAAGGAAGGAAGGAAGGAAGGAAGGAAGGAAGGAAGGAAGGAAGGAAGGAAGGAAGGAAAGGAGTACAACATGGATGAGTATGGTTTTCACCCTTGCTACTTTGCTGTGGATATGTCATATAAACTCTGCTGCAGTCACCATACACGGATGAATACAAGTTCATTCAAATCCTAGCTTGAAGCATAATCAAATATTAGCTCGATTTCTTTCATTCAGGAAAGGTCCCAAAGACAAGCCAAAAAATGTAGCTGGGGTTTGAAAGAGAAGTAGATTTCAGTAAGTAGACTTGCTCGAGAGGAGCAGTGTGGCTAAGATTCAGGGATGCTGTAAGATCAGTGGGGCTGAAACAGGTTCAGAGAAAAAAAGGTGGGAGATACTTTAAGTCAGTGTCAAAAAAATGCAAATAGACGCTAAGTATTTCTGCAGGCAATGAACTTCTGTAACACTGAGATGAGCTCATCAATCCTAGAAGAAATGTGCTATGATATGGTTCTTATTATTGGAGTATATGGTATGTCCAGTCTTAGTTTCAGAAGTAGAACTACTGGAGACATCTTAATGGAAAGCAGGTCACTCGCTAATAAGTAAGATACTGGTTCTTTCTCACATGGATAAACATGGGAAACCAGAAGTAGAATTTTAGAATTCTGGATATTTTAGTGTTAATCTAGTTTTACCCTCTCGTTTTAGAGAAACTGAGTTTTAGGGAAATTAACAGGGGCTGATGCAAGTTTATGACCTAGGGACAGAATTGTATTCCAAAACTCCAGGCTCCCCCTTTAGTGCTTTTTTTTTACTCCAGTCCAATTTCTGGACAAGTTATAAGTGAATAAGTCAGGGAAATAGAACTGTGGCATGATATAAATTGTTTGTACTTAAAGTTATAGAAAAATACTCTTTTATCTAGATAGTTTTTCACATACATTTACTTATATCTTTGGCATGTGGGAAATTGGTTTTATAATCTCCAGAGAAAAATTGTTAATTTCTGCCTGAAGCATTCTCTCTGCTGATTCCTATCAGAATATTTGCAGCTCTAAAATTAATTTTACCCTATTTACTGTGTTGGTTGTAATGAATCATATTCAAAATCACCAAAAAACTTAACAAAAGACTGCACAGGAGAGGAAAAAAATGCATTTGGTTTTCCCAAGCTGCTTCTCTGTTGATTATTACCAGGTAGCTTTTCCCCCCCTTCATTTCTTATTCTCATTTCTATGAAAATCCAGATAGAAATGAAAGTTATGTATTAGCTATTTTGGAAAAAAAATGTTAAGTCAATTATACTCTTGCAAGATTTATAAGAACTAAAGTGAGTTTAAATTTGAATTGTCAAAGGGAATTTTACATGCATTAAGCACACAGTAAAATCCATCATATGTATTTAATTATGAACAGGGTTTTGAACTGTTATATCTAAAGCAGTATTTTTATTTTAAAAAAAGATTTTTTTTTTAATGGAACTTATTCAGGCATCACTTTAAATCATACCTGTAGGTTTAATTCAGGTATTCACATATTTTAATGAGAAGATTTAGGATGTGTGTGTGTGAGAGAGAGAGAAAGAGAAAGAATGACACTATTAAACATTTTGTTTTTCCTCCTTGCAATAAGTATACTTAGGGAAAAAACAATTAACAATTGTTAAGTGTACCTAAGTGCAAACACCTTAAACTTTCTTATTCAGAGTTTTGGACAGCCTACTACTCTTCATTATTATTTAGATTCCTAACAATATGTGAGCGTTGAATTTCTGCATATTGAGCTGTTATTTCTAAGTATGAAAAGTCTTATCTTAGCAGATTAACACTGACCTTTAACTCTCCCCTTCAGTTGAAACATTTATAACTGAGCATAGACCATAAATGCATCAAGCATTCTTTTTATAAATGCAAGGCACTGTAAAGCTTATTGAATGAGTCAAAGATATATGAGGTGGTCCCCTTGTGTGCATGTTGCATTTCTACACTCTCACAGTAAAATAAGGACAAGCCAAGTATAATTCTATATTGCAAATGAAAGGACATGGGAGAAATACTTTGCTGTAACAAACTCATCTCTTTATACATGAAAAACTTCACATGGCTCTGACCCTAATGACTTAAATATTACCCATGTGGAGCATTTCTCAAGCCCTATTAATGTTTTCATACCTGCCAGTAACAGAGAATTAGTTAAAATAGAATAAGTCATTGAGAATTTCAGCAATAGGCATTATTCTTAGAGTTGTTATTTTAAATGAAAACTTATAGGTATGGTAGCCCCAAGATGTAGCCAATTTTGAAATGATAATTTTATTCTTTATTTTGTTCTCCTTTTCCCCAAAGTAGTAATATCATCTGGTATCAGTCTAAAGCCAAGTCAAGTGCAAAAATGTAGAAATGAAATGCTTTATTTTGCTAACCTCTCTGGGGCTATTGAGGATAATGGAAAGAGGCAGCGTTCTCCAGAGCATCAGCATTTAGACTTTGAAGATTTACTCTTAAACTAGAATAATGAGGAAAAGCATTTGTAAATAAAAGTGAAAAGGGCTTGTGAAAGGGATATTAGGATGATCATCAAGCATCACGCATGCAGATACAAGTATGTGTATCTGTATAAGTAATTTGAATATGATATTTTCATCTTCTCTGCCTTCCTTGGGCTTTATATTTTAGAAGTAATAATAACAATGTACCTTCTGGAGATATAACAGACTCATAAGATCTAGTAAACAGTCAATAATGTTTACTTCTTGTCCATTGTATGTTATATTGAATTATCTAATAAAAATATAATGTATAATCACCAAAGGATTGTTAATGTTTAGGGATAATTTTTTAAACTCATTGGTTACATTAGTACTCCCATGGGCAAACAGAGAAAAATAAAATGTGTATAATACTATCTTTATGTTGAATATTTAACATTAACTATAATAAAGTTCTTAAAAAGCGTATGACTAATTGCCAGACCAATGTTCTTTACCTTTTGATAATTATATTACTTGAGAGATATCATTGTTTTATACATCTGTTTTCTTATATTTCCTTGCAATATAGCTCTTTAATTTGAAAGTTTAGATGATGTTGGCTATTTTATGTATGTATGTATGTATTTGGGGGAAAAGTTTGTATAGTACTTTTGACTGTCAAATAAGTATCAATAACATATTACCACTCTTCCACTTTAAAACAACAAAAAAACTGATTTAGAGTGTTCTGTGTTCCTTTTTTAAAAATTTATTAAATTTATTAGGGTGACATTGGTTAATAAAATAAGCTTCAAGTGTTCAATTCAGTGATACATCATCTGTGTATTGCATTATGTGTTCGCCACCCACAGTCAAAGCTCCTTTCGTCACCATATATCTGATCCCTCTATCATTGTCTACCGCCCCTCACCATTTCCCTCTGGTAACCACTCAACTATTGTCTGTGTTTATGAGTTTTTTTTCGTTCATTTTATTCATTTGTTGCTTTCAGTTTTCTACCCCACATGAGAAGGAAATCATATGGTCCTCAACTTTTTCTGCTTTATTTATTTCATCTCACAGGATAATCTCAAAGTCCATCCATCCACATTGTCACAAATGGCAGTATTTCACCTTCTCTTAGGGCTGAGTAATATTCCATTGTATATATGTACCACATTTTCTTTATCTAATGTTCTATTGAGGGGCACTTCAGTTGTTTCCATGACTTGACCACCAGGAATAATGCTGCAATGTACCTTGGGGTACATATATCTTTACAGATGTTTTAAATTTGGGGGGTAGATACCCAGAAGAGGAATCGCTAGGTCATATGTTAGCTCTGTTCTTAACTTTTTGAGGAAACTCCATACTGTTTTCCATTGTGGCTATACCAATTTACATGTCCATCAGCAGTGTATGTGGGTTCCTTTTTCCCTACAACTTCTCCAACACCTATGATTACTTGTCCTGTTGATGATAGCCATTCTAACAGGTGTGAGGTGGTATCTCATTGTGGTTTTGATTTGCATTTCCCTAATAGCTAGTGAAGTTGAGCATCTTTTCATATATCTTATGGCCATTTGTATGTCTTCTTGGGAGAAATGTCTGTTCAGGTCCTCTGCCCGTTTTTTAATTGGATTGCTTGCTTTTTGTTGTTGTTTATCAGTTTTTTTAAAAAATATATATACTTTAGATATTATGCCATTATCGATAGCTTTGGTCTTAGAAAAAATTTTAGGAATTTTCTTTGATTCTTTATTCTAATTTTCTACCTGTGTTTCCAATGTCTGTCTTTAAACTATTTCTCCAATTTTCCTTGTACGCTCTAGCTGCACTGCCAACAATCCGTTACCTAACTTACTAGAGTATCCTCTTATCTGTTGCAGTCTACTCTTCTCTATGAACTAAGGATGTTTCTCCCAAAATATATCTTGTCATACCACATACTATTTGGAAACATTAGTGAGTTACCATTTTTATTGAAGTGCCTGAAGTAGCACTAGCATAGCACTAAATAAAACCTTAGCTACCTTCTTCTCTAAGCGTATTCTCTCAGATAATCTGGACAATCCATTCTGGACAAGTTTAGGAACCTCAATTATATAATATCATTTCACGTTTCCGTACATTGATTTATACCATTCCTTTCATTGGAATGTTCCCCTCATCCCTACTCTATTCTTTGGTAGGCAAAAGCTGATCATTTCAAAATCCAGATTAAATGTCAACTCCTAAAGAAGAATTATTCCCTCAAATACGAGTCTTTTTAGCAAAACACTGCATGTGTTTATGCTTTCTCAATATTTGTGTTATCTCATATACTGTAAGCTCTTAGAGTGCAAATACCAAATTCTGTTTATTTTTCTACCACCATTGCACCCAGAACAGTGATTGCAATGTCGAATCCGCTCAAAAAGTGACCTACAAAATGAACTGTATGTGAGGTTTTGAGTACATGCATCCATTCCTAATTGTATTAAATTATATTTTTCACCAAATACGTTTGCAGCGAATGAAAATTAATCTAATTGTCTTTATACACCCTTTCTGTCCTTAAGCTTTGTGGTTTAAACTGGAAAGACATCAGTTTGTTCTTATAGGTTAATGATATAGGACTTAATTGAATTAATGCTCAGTGCTTCTTACCAGAATCTTATCATTGGCTATACCGTTGATTTTGTCCAAGAAAATGTTAGTTTCTGTGTATAAAAACACATTACTATGCACTCTGTATTCCCAAACTATTTCGAGCAACTACTTATAATGATTTAATTTGCAGGACTGTGTGCCTAATAAGCTTTCTGTTTAAAATCCTAGCACTGAGCTGCCTAAGAGCGACGTGGTCTACATGTAAACTCTTTGCAAACAGCATCTGAATTATAGCAGAGACACACATTAGGGGCTGCCAGAATTCTGTTTGTTGTGTCTGCCTGGTTAGCTGATGCTGGAACAGCTGAAGTATGAGAGTATTGATCGATTAGTGCCAGCTCAAACAAGGAGTACGCCAACCTAAAAGGAAGTCGGGGTTGTATGCAAAGCTGGTTTGGTAAATTTTGACTGGGATAGGTGGTGTGAGGGTTGGACAAACCGTTTCATATGAAGGCATCAGTACCTTCAGAAATATATCACAGTCTGTACATGCTATTTCAAGTATAGCATTTTATTTGTACTTAATAAAATGGAAAAGTGGTTCATTTTTACCCAAAAGACAGTGCTTGTCTTCATATATAAAGTAGGATGGGCAATGAAGTTATTTGTGGAAAAAGGTTAACCTAAAACCTAGCTTTGAACTAAACTATTCACTCTAACTGAATAATTGGATTTATTGCATTGTGTATATAGAAAGGTCACTTGTAATATAAAGATATTAACACAGTTTTATAACAATTAATTTATGAGCTTTGCAACAATAAAATTGTATTTTAAATAAGGCTTTAATGAAAGACTTTAATAATAATATTACATGTAAAATATTATATGTGGATGATTCACAAAAGTAAGGTTGTCTATGTTAAATTTTGCCTGTATATTAGTCAGGGAAACAAGAGAATTTTCTAGCAACCACTTAAATATGTAGAAGAACATTTGAGTAGAAAAGTAAAAGTCTCCCTTATAGAAGTGTTCCTAGGACTACATTCTATAGAAAAGCTTATTCTACAAACTCACTCTGGTCACTGGGAAACAGCAGCCTCACCGCAAGGAAGAAGTAGAGTTCACAAGTCCAGAATTCTTTTCATAAAACTGCTTGTAGGGGTGTGTGTGTATCTGTGTGTCTGTGTGTTTGTGTGTTACACTAGAGACTATAATGAGTATTATATTATTATATATAATGAGTAGAAAATTATAGAGCTCATTCTACGGATTTAAGCACAAACATAGAATTTATATTTTTAAAACTACAAATGATATGTAGTAGGAGTACTACAATAATTGCACATGTTTTAAAGACAGAAACTAGTTAAAACAAACAAACAAAAAAACTGGGTATGTTTAAGGCAATCACCTATGTCCAGTTCGGTTTTGATTTCTTTCTTCCTGAGGTTTTTCCATCTCCCATCTTCTCTGATCTTGCACTGGAAAGTGGCTTTCTTGAGCTGAACTTTTAATATTATTTGCAGAAATGCTCAAACTTTATATCAGCGATTGTGCAAAAATTCCCTGAAAATACAGAATCTTTATGTGTGCTTCTGTGAGGGATCTTCCTTCTTTTCTTTTTTTCTTTTTCTTTTTTTTTTTTAAATCTCTGCAGTATGCTGGCCACCAGGTACATGTCATGCATAGAAGAGAGCTTCTTTTCCTATATGCATGGCTTTTTCTGAGTTTGATGAAGTGAGACTTCCCTGTGTCCTCTGGTGATGAAAAGGAGGTTTTATACTCTGATCCTTCAGATGGAAGAGGCACTTCCTGATTGGGTTCTGTGCTAAAAGCGGATCTGCCTTTGGGCTGAAATATGAATGCCATGACACTTCCTATTTAACATTATAACCATACTTCCTGGCCCCAGAAAGCTACAGTTTGACTATTTATATCACATTAATTATCATGAAATTATTTGTAAGAGAAAAAGAAATAATGGATGAAATGGCCACATTCACGTTAAAGGGATCCTATTGGTCCAGAAATATGATCTATTTAGAATAGTATTCTCTTTCTGGAAGTGTCACACTGTGTGATTTATGAAAGCCTGAGTTTCGTCCTTGATATTAATCAATAGATTAAGAAATTTAATTAAGGATGACCATTCTAGCCCCTCTTAGTAATCCATTATGGTTTTCTAACCATTACTCTTTTCACTTCTTCTTCATCCTACTTATACTCCTAATTTCTACTAGTTTTTGGATAATTATTCACTTAAAACAACTACTCATAACATAGGAAGTTAATAGCATTTATTTATCTCTTTTTTTATTTTCATACTGGTTTTCTGTGTTTCTTGTACAAGTTATCTACAATCTTTATATATTCTCAAAGCAGTATGTGTCAGTGTGTGTGTGTGTGTGTGTGTGTGTGTGTGTGTGATAAAATTATCCAGACAATTCCTTTTTATAGCTAAGCACTAAAGCGTACAAGTAATGACATGAATACATGGGTGATAGAATGTAAATTGAAGGCTAAACGGTGATAGAAATGCATTTTGCATTTGCATTTTTTTTACTTTTTCACTGTGAAGCAAGGAAGGGTGATACAAATATATGTGATAGAAGGCCCATTAACTGGCATACGAAATCGCTGAAGCAATGTAGTTCAGCAGAGAGACCAAAGACATGAAATGAGAGTGAGAAAGCAGTTTTGATAATTAGAATGAGTCAAAAGCAATCTCCTGCCTGCTTTAGCTTGCACAGATGACAGGAGAAGGAAAATATTCTTTTCTTCTGAGACAGAAACAGGACATCAGTCAAAATGATAAGAGATGTCAGTATAATATTCCTCTGAGTCAGATACCACTGATCTAGGCATCTGAGACAAGAGTTTCTAATCTTTTTCTTTGGGCTTTGGGGTAATATATTCCATATAAGTATATATCTAAAAAAGTTAACGGTTCTTAGTTAAAAGGAATAAAACTAGTTTGTGATCTAGTGGGAAAAATGTAGCCCTTGAAATCAGTAAAATTAAAGACTTCAAATTTTTCTCTATGTTAACTTGAATAAGGAATTAATATTCCTTAAAATGAGTATGAGATTTCCTTTCTCATAGAGATTTTGGATGTGTTTATAATAGGATATATGCAAAATGCCTTTGCTTGGAAGAGCTTAATTAACAAATAATTTATATAAATATCTATTATTAAATTCACTAAAGGGAGAATCAAAAATTCAGTAATTTTTATGATAGCAAAATGAACTAGCATTTAAGCCCTAACATACAAAATATAATAATTCTTCATTTTTTAGTTTGTTGTATTTCCAAGCAAATCTACAGAAAAGGAAATTGTATATTACTGATGCCAGCCAGAGGAAAAACTTATCTTAAAGTTATCTTAATCTCCAAGACTAAAAATAGACCATACTCATATCTAGTCTGAAATCAGTAAATGTTACTTCTATTTCTCTGTCATACACTATTAAAAACTTAGGTTTTCTTTTTTTAAGATGAAATTTGGGGTAATGGAGAATTCTAAAAAAAAGTTACTAATGAGAAAAATGTAAAATTCAGCTGAAATATACTGACTTCCTAAAAACAGAGCTATGAATACAATAGACTGTAACATAAGGCATCTAGTATAAAAAATACACTAATTATATGAGAAAGAGAGAGGAAAAGGGTGTCAAGTAATTGAATAATCCTCTTCTCTAATTTAACTCCTAATTCAATGATTCAGTCACCATCCTCAGTAAAAGTTCCATAAGAAGAGACAAACTCTCTTTTTGTGATTCCATGGGTACCTACTCACAGCCAGAGAGGTGAGGTTCACATTGCTATTTTTACTGAGGAAGAAATTAACTGAGATCATTTTTGTAAAATGTTTGGAACATTACCGGCACAAAGAAACTGCAATAATTTGTAGATATAATGACATATTAACATTGATTAGCATCGAGTCATTCACTTTTCTCACAAATGTACAGTGAGCGTTACGTGCATTCGTTATATCATAAGAAAGAATAAACTGTCAGTCTTTTTGTTGTTGTTGTTGCTGTACAAGAAACCAACCAAAGATGAGTTGTTTTAAGACAATATGCATGAACTTAACGGTAAGGTGGTTCTTCGAATCTGGGTTATTGTGAACGGTTCTTGGTGGGCTCACTCTGCTTCTGTGGTCCACTGTGGGGCGTCTGAGGATTGCTTTGCTGACCTTGGCCAGACTCTTTAGTTTGTCCTCTGCTGGGACAACAGGGCAACTCTGTTTTAATAGGCTAGCTGAGGCTTATTTTCATGGTATGGCAGAAATAAAACAAGAGCAGTACATCCAAAGGTTGGAAGTTTTGTATGTTGCTTTCGCCCTATTCCATTAGCCAAAGCAATTCCAAAACTTGGCATGATTTAAGGTGTGGAGAAATAGGCTCTACCACAAGATGGGAGAAACTGCAAAGTCACATTGCAAAATAAGCTTTGAAACAGGGAAGGATAGAGAATTATGGCCATTTTATCAATTTACTGTAATACCATACTAATAGAATCATTGATAAGTCAACTTGTGAAATACCTTTAATCACTTTTATTAATATAAGGTTTTTCGTTTCAATCTTTTCCCATATAAAATAAAACAGTGCAAAAAAATTAGACCATGAAACAATTTGATCAAGGATATCACAAGATAAATCAAATTGGTTAATGTTAGATGATGGAGATTTGTTTATTTAAAAAGGAAAATACCATGATGAATATTAGCTGACTCTTATCTCTAAGTCTAAATCTATTTGTTTTTTAACATGCAGAGGACAAGGCAAATATATGTTCATTACTGTGTGCTTCTCACAAGAATAGCAATTTTGAAGGCACATCCCTTGTAACATCCATTTGGTTAGTACTCAGTCCTAACCAAAGTGATAGTCCCCTGGTTTGAAGACATGGTTTGTTTTCCCAAATATGTGTCAGTAAATAACAATTATGAGTACTCTGCCCTGTCACACAGATATTGACATTAATGTATTCACTACTTCATCTGATATAGGTCATCTAAATGATGGATTCATGAATCCATTTCTCCATAAATCAGTCAGCTTCCATTACAATCTTACCTTGGCAGCTATCCTAAAATCTTAACTTTAAGTATAAACTTACTGGTGCCAAAGAGTGTGTGTTGTCCAGGTGAAGCCTCAATACTATCATTAATCAGAAATGAAGCATATAGCTAAAACAATCACCATAAAATAGCATATTTTACTGAATATTCAAAATATATCTGGCTGCCTAGTTGTGTTCTAAGTTCGTTCCATGTGACACACACACATATATATATTTATATTTATAGCCACAACAACCATGAAAGATAGGTACTATTTTTAGCTTAGTTTGCAATTGAGGAAACTGAAGCAAAATTATTAAAAATTTTCTAAGGCCATATATCTTATTGGTAGAACAATAATTCCAATACAGACACTGTGACTCCAATGCGACATCTCTCTCACCACCCATGACATACAAATATTGGTTTCACGAATAACCACTTGTGAAACTAGTCTTTTGCTATTGATCCTCTAGTATTTTTCTGCCAAGAAAACCAGTGCCAGATATCTATGTGTGACCAAGATCAGGTTCATTTAGTGGCTCTCTACTGTCATCGAAGTTTGCCATGCATGGGAAATTGAATAAGAAATATGGAGTACAGAATGTGTTCATTTGACTAAGATGTCTAGTGGAAAGAGTAGAAAAGGCTAATCAAATGCCTGATGTCTCTTTACAAGTTTTGGATTATGTTAATGACTTGCTGGCAACACTTATGCTTTGTCGTCTTTTCCGGAAAAGCATCTACAAAAGTTTTATTTGTTCAATTATGGAAATTAAAAGATGTAAAGTCCCTTAGATATAAAATGAGTTTTGCTAATTAAGCTGTAAGATTTAAAACTAGTTTATCTTCTCATATATGCCATAAAATATTTCATTATGAGAAGTTCATTGGTTTGACCAAACAATTCATATTTTGTTATTTACAGTATTAAACAATATTTAAGCAAAAGTTCAATATTTTTAGGAACTTACTCTCTTAAATAATATGGATTTTTATCCAAATTTTCCTGTATGAACAGTCTCCTCCACTCATGATAAAACAAAAAAGAACAACAACAATTCCACTCAGAACACAGAACTGTGAAACATAGTATATTCTAACAGTAAGCAATTCTGCCTTGTTGACACCCTGAAAGCGAGTAGTAGAAAATAAGGCACTTCCCAACCCTAATGTTCCTTATAATAATTAATTCGAAATCTCACCAGCGTCAAATCATTACTGCAAAAGTTATAATTTTTATGTTTTGCTCTTGGGCTCTAACCATTAGCTTTGATTTTTTGCTTGGAATGCTATGAACTCAGGACACAGACTGAGTTCAATTTCAGGCTAGGAGACTTACTAGCACAGTGATTTGGACAAGTGACTTAGCCTTTGGCGATTCATCTCTAAAATGAAGATTAAAGAATTATATGAGTTAGTCACTAATCACTTAGGGCCAGGACTGGCATATAAGCATTCTATAGATGTCATTTTTATAAATTCTAAAAGTCCAGTATGGAGACAGATGTCAATTAACAGATATTTATTTTCCTGAAGGTTTTTAAAAATCCCTTGTAGCTGACTATTTATATACTTTCCTCTAAGTAGCAATGGAAACCTTCCCTCAATTGACCAAACTGAGTAAGTTTGGTGACTGTGTTTCTTCCCTTAAGCAAACAGATAAGATTTAATTGCTAATATGTGGTATAGGAAACTTATAGACATTTCATTAACCTAAAAATCCATTATTCACAATTTTAAAGGCTTGTGTCTAGAATTGTGCCTATTTATTTATCTATTTATTTGTTTATTTATTTATTGCACTATATGTGCAAGAGAAGATCTTAGGTTTGGTGTATTTGATTTGTACAATGATTTGCATTTCAGTAGAAGCTATTATTAGGACAAAAAGAGAAAATATAATATTTGTAATTACTGCTACGAATCTAAGTCATTTGAGTCTCTGCTTAAGGTCTTTCAAGAGGCAAAGCATTTTGAAATGAGAATCTATCTTTATCATCTTTATCAACACTGTATGTTCAGTTGGCGTGACATGCTGTGAGCTTTCAGGATGAACAGAAATCTCAAATCTATGAAGCAGAGTCTCTCTGTTGTTTACAGTATTTAAAATAAATTGTTTCAGTTCTCTGTGGGATTGTTTCCTGTTGAGAAGAACTTCATAATTAGAAAACAGCAACTGGAATGGAATTATAATGCAGGTATTTTGACAATGTGGGCACCTGGTATATTATCTTGAAATAAACTGACCTATGGTTTTTACCAATAGTATTCTTTCTAGGAGAGATTTGCATAACTACAGAGAATTAGTCCCTTTGCTTATCCTTTTGAAAAGAGCATAGAATATTTAGTAGAGGAGATAATTATGCTATTTGGGATAATAGTCAGATTTACTATTTAGGATTGCTATTCTTTATACTACATGAATTTCAGTATAATTGTTCCAATCCTGTTTAGATGAAAGCTGATTCATTTTTCAAATTTTTTTGTGATCCCTTTTTATTCTTATTGTTATTTTTTTTAAAGCAAGTCAGGTCTATTACTATAAGCAAAAATGTTTTTGAATATTAAAATTGACCTTCCTTTGTTTGTATTTAGAAATTGTTTATTAAAAAATACTTGAATTGTCAGAGATCAAGTTTTTGTTCAAATTATGACTGCCTTTGCTTGCCCAGCATTTCATTAGCATTGCTGTCATCTAATATTTATTACATAAACTCTATAAATTCCATTTTTTTTTTTTTGTATTCAATGTTTGGTAAACACACATACATATTCCTTTTTCAGAGAGAATCAAAGTCAAATGACGAGTTGAAGGAATTTTCCATTGGTTTCCTGTTAAGAGACAATTACAAAACAGTTGTATTATTAAAGTTAAATACATGTTGTTGCATTTTAATTGTAGCGATAATGATGTATTATATCTTAAAAACTTAAGCAGGATAAATCTTTATTCAGGGCAACATGTTACATATTGCTTTCTCCTCTTCTGTATAAATACCTTTTTTTTTTTTTTTTAACTTTTTGTGAATGACATAGGGGAACCAAAAATTAAGTGTTTTTATGGCTTATCCTGTAAGTTATTCATTTATTCATTTATTTTATCATACTGCAGAAGCAAATTCAAAATCTTACCTAATTGCAATAACAAGTTTATTTCAATGTTTGTAGTTTCAAGAATTATCTTTAATATGTTTTTAACAATAAAATAGGATATTCTATTTATTGAATTTTTACTGTATAACTGAGAAATTTTGCAAAATCACAAAGTAATTCTTAGTGACAATTTGCTATATTCTTAATTTGTTGTCACTTTATAGTTAATTTTAGAATTTTTAAAGTCAAGTATTTCTAGTACTTAATTTTTAGTAAACCTATCATTCAAATAGTTTTCATATTATTTTATTTTTTAATTGAAGATTTTTCTAGTCAATAGAAATCACCTTATATAATTATAAATATACTACTTCTGACATTTAATTGATGAGTTATTATATATTTGTGTGTCATCTGTGGGTAGATAAAAAATTAGTGTATTGACATTATTTAAAACATCCAGAATCCATTGAGATACGGCCTCTTAGCCACCATTATCATCATCCAGACCTTGGCCTATAAATCATCTGAAATCTATATTCAAAATGCTCTTTTTTTTCCTAATGATACAAAATTGGCTTGTTTTTAGGCCCTCTATTAAATGGTATCATTACAGCAGAAAGTTTATTAGATCTATTTTAGCAGTGTTTATTTCAAAGGCAGCCACCTCAAACACACACACACACACACACACACACACACACACACACACACGCTCATTAAAAGGCGAGAGGGAGAGATAAGAAGAAAAGGAGAGGATGAGGAAAGAGAGAGAAACTTGAGCTTGTACAACTATTACAAAGCAAAATTCTATTATTAAATCAGATCCCTTAAATAAAAACACGTGAGAGCTGTCTTTCAAAGACTTCTCTTAAAGCATGAAAATGTTATATGGCATCCTAATTTAGCCAGTCCACAAAGCTATCTGTGATAGCAGAAAAAGGATCTTTCTTGAAATGGATGCTTCAGTCTCTTTCTCCCAGTCGCTATTCAACGTCCTTTGTCTATTTATATTCATTATTGCCGCTGTAAGAACAGTGCGGTTTTTCATTACTTCATTGGCATGGGCTGCGCTGATTCAGTTTTGCTGTTAGCTTTGACCCCTTGCTTTCCTTCCCTCACTTTTACTTACTGAAAATCTACAAATGGAAGGAACAGCATACACAGTATAATACAGTACAAAATAAATAGCACATCACAAATTAAGTTGTCATGTTTAGCTTGAGTTTAACGGAATTGCACATATTGAACGAAGAACACAAAGAAGCTTACGAACAAACAGGATATTTTGATGATTTTTTTGCATGTAATGATTTTTTAAATCATGCTAAGTATTATTATCAATCGTCTGAATTTTATTATTATTATTATTATTATGGATAATTTTTATTCCCTCTAAGATAGTCAATTGATTAAAAAAAAGAAGTTTGGTAAGATGATTGATGTGATAACTTCACAGTTTTGCTGTGAAATATGTGCAGCTATTTAGTATGAATTCTTTAACTTATTTTTAGCTCATTTTCAAATTTTTTGCAGTTAGCATGATCATCTAATAAATTCTCTTTTTACATGTTTCTCATGTTGCATATTGTTTAAGCTATATTAATTCACTATATCGAAACTGTAGGATACTTATTTTTCTTAAATTTTACCATAAGTAATAATAGCAACATAATGTAATGAACTGCTTTTATGACTCACATAACTAGGAAGATAATTCTTGAAAAATACATATTTTATATCTTTTTCCTTCTGATAATCATGGACCGGAGGAACTGATACTGAATTTTAAAGCAGTTTAACAAAGTAATTGGATCTCACACAACAGAAAATCATTTTAAAATATACATTTTACTAGCTCAGAGAATTCAGTCTGGTATCACTATTGAATTTACATTTACTCTTTTTCTTGCAAAATGGATAAGAAAATCTTCTATTATATACAGATGCCTCTGGTATGGTTTAATGCTTCTCTCTCTTTTTCTCCCCCTAAATGATATTATCTACAAAGAACCTAGAAAAAATAATGATATGACAGTTCTTCATTCTTCTATTCTTGGGAGCTATGGAATGTATAACAATCTCTCTCTCGGTAGTTTTAAAGATTCCTACAAGACCAGACCTAGTTACTAGAGGGGAGAGAAATGATCTTAAGAAGTCTACTTACAATCAATGTAAGTAAGTAAGTGACTCTGATGCTAGAAAAACCTGTCTTGTGCTCAAAATCTTGAAGTATCTTTCCATCTTTGTTGAGTCCCTGTAAGTACTATTGTGTCTGACACTGTTAGAGCAGTAATTCTCTGGAAAAATTTGAGATATGTTTGGATCATCGAAAGTGGATTTGGTTATAAAATTTCCATAAACATTGTTCACGAACTTTTCTTGATGTTATAGGCAGTAAACAAAATGCTTTTATGAGCATTTTGGGCTTCATAGAAACTTGTAACACCACGAAAGCCTACCAACACATCAAAAGCTTTAGCTAGACATGTTGATATCATTGCTTTACATGTGAAGTAACTGAGGTCAACAAAGTTCACATCTTGCCACTTACATGGCATTTTCAATGATGTTGGCATGGCGACTCTCACAAGTATTTAATGGGGCTACTTGAAAAACTCCATACAGGTCATGATTTTGTCATTCCTGTAAAATCTTGTCCCTTACTCATTTCTCAGTATAATTTCAAATACAAGTTGAATAGAGGAGTCCAAATAAGATTTTTTTAAAAGTGAGCCCCAATATTATTGTAAACCAGGGTTACGTGTGAGCACCAATCGTAATCATAAGTTAAATAGCCTTCTGACTGAAAATCTGTGAATTTTGAATAGTGTGTGATGGATTGTGTTTAAAATCTTAAGCAACTACAAAAGTGGTAAAGGCACTTTGGAATCGGTTTTGAATAGAAAGTCAGTAAGCCAATTTGCCTAGGCTAAACTCTTACATCCTGCTATAGTGTCCAACTCAATTTCATAATGGATGCTATATATTAGAGCTGTTTGTTTCCTTTAAGGTACTGAGCTTTTCATTAAGTAACACTCAAGACTCCTGTATATATTTGAAGCATCTGACAAGGGCAAATAGAAGTATTTTGTTGCTGAGACATAGTTAATATTTTAGTATTAGTCAATTCATTTATTCCACAACTATTAATCATGTATCTAAAATGTGCCAAGCAATTTTCTAGGATATTTATTAAGTCAATACATTTTTTTTCTTACTAGTATATTAGCATCATTATGAGATTGCTAAAAACATGAATTTTTCAGTTTGGATGAGACTATAGCTGTTTCTCTATAGAATAGAATGACAGATGGAGATAATTGGCTGAAATTTATTTTAAAAAATTTGCTTCCACTATAATCGTGGATGGAAAAATGGTTTCATCTTTTATCCAATACTGAGTAATGATGTTTAGAAGGACTTGGAAGTGGAGGTCAGCTTCCGTTAGGAAGGGTGTATGGGGATAATATTAATGACATCTGTTGTGAATGTGTGAATGTGAACTGTGGACCAAAGTTGAGATTTTCTTATGTCAGGTTCAATAACCAAAGCTAAATTTTATTTATTTATTTTTTAGTCTTCCTTGAACATTTCACACAATGTTTTAGAGTTCTCTGATGAAAGTCATTGATTTCTAACAGGATTACATTTACACATGTACTTGTCTTCGTTTCCTAGATTCTCTGAATCATGAAGACAGGATCCATGTTTAAATTAATTGTGAGACCCCGCAATCCCTTGGTATGAGATACCCAGGCACTATTTGTTGAATACATCACTGAGTACAGAAGGCTGCATTTGAGTATGATGACTCCTCAAAGACTAATAAAACCCTGCTATTCTCTTAAATCCATGTCCAACGTTGCAAAAAAGTAGTAAAGCTTGTGTAAATTATGACGAGAGCTTTGCCATTGTTACATCGAAAGGGAATTGAAATCTGCCACTGGGAATACTGTAAACCCTCTACTAATTTTAGGTCATTAGTCGTTCTTCTTTTGGAATGATAATTCACATAACTTGAAAGTTTTCCCTTCCTGAGAAGCTAATCCATCATGTTATCAGTTTTAAAAAGATTTTACTTGAAAACATGTATTGTGTTCAGTAACCCTTAACCAAAAAAAGAACAGAAAACAGAATATCAATCTGAGTAGTATCTAATTTAAAATCTGTTCTGGGGGTGCTTTGCCTTCAACTTAAAGCTGTAATTTTGGTGCTTACGCTGCAAGAGAACAAAACCTAAAGATCAAGAGGGAGTCTACAGCCATGCCACCCTGAACAAGTCCGATCCCTTCTGATCTTGGCAGCTAAGCAGGGTTGAACCTGTTTAGTGCTTGGATGAGAGACCACCTAGAAAGACCAGGTGCTGTAGGAGTAAAAAATAAGTTAAAAAAAAACTATAAGCGATTATAAATTGACAAGGCCCTTGGAATCCGTGAGGTCAACCAAGGGTGGGTGGCCTTTCCAAAAAAAAAGATCAAGAAAAACACATGAGAACCTTCTGACAAACAGGAATATTTACTTAAAACACTTAAAACACTAACGTAAGAAAGAGCTTAAAGTGTATGTTCTTTAAACACAGGAAAAAGACAAGAGTAGTTAAAAACATTCAGAAAACTCTAGAGTGGATTGAATGCTCTAGAATCAAGTGTAAAGAAAGAAAAGCGAAAAGAAAAACTGTAAATCTATATCGTTAACAGCTTCTGTTGCCTTACTCCTTTTTCAATCACTATAGAGCTACTAAAACCTTTTGGGAATTAAGGTCAGATGATATAAAATGTTCAAGTCTTCTTTGTCATTGGTCTATATTTTTTTCTCCTTAATGTAGTTTTTTGTTTCTTGCTGGGTCCATAGTTTTTCATTAACTTGTCTACAATGTTCCAATTTTAGATTCATTTCACATATTTTCATTCTTAATGATAGGAAATGATTGATCGACTCACTCATTCTCTGTTATTTTTCATGCCTATGTGTTAATACCCTGTAGAATTATTTTTTAAATTATATTTTAGCTTTATGTTACAGCCTTCACATACACATAAAAAAGAAGGAGAGAGACAGCTTCTAAATTCTCTTGCCTAGATTAATCGGTCATAAATCTGTAACCATTGACTCAATGTTTACAGTTAGTCTATATAGTATACCTTAAAACAGAGCTGAGAATCGATATAAAGTTAATGGTGAATATAAATTCTTTCATAGGTCATATATCAGGTTGAGAGACTCTTATCTTTCTCTATTTTGTTTTTACTGTTTTTTTCTCTTTAATTCACTTCTTTATACTCTTTCTCTTCTTTTCCTTTTTCCTTCTTTACATTCTTTCTTCTCTTCCCCTTTTCCCTTCTTTCCTTCCCTTACTCCCCTCATTCCTCTTTTCCTCCTTCCTTTTTGTTCTCTCATAATTCTTCCAGTTCCTTTAGTCCTTTCTTTTTTAACTTTTCTGCCATTTTCCTTCCTTTCAGACTTTTTAAATTATATTTCTTTCTTTTTTTTTTGTTTTGTGTGTGTGTGTGTGTGTTTTGTTTTTGTTTTTGTTTTTGTAATCTCTTGTATGTTTACCATATGTTCACTGAAAATTAGGTATAGTGGAAAGGATAAATGACAGAATCAAGGTCAAGCCTCCCTTTATTCCTTCATTATTTCCTAAACATGAACTTATTGAAAACTTTTTATGTGAACATATCTAACAATCGGAGGTGAAGGGTCTTGTTTATTTTTCACAACATCCCTCGAAGTGGGTAAGAAGGCAGTGGCTAAGCAAGATTCATTAGCTTGCGTAAGCCCATACAGTAAGTGTTGGGATTAGAAAGTGTGTATGTCTACTCCAGGCTCTCTATTTGGCTACATTTTTTATACCTTTTGCAGTTTATAGATTTTTTATAGATAAATCACTTGACAGCGGACACACAAGCACTTGCATTTTTCTCTTCTCTTGCAGTAGAAAAGAGTCCCCAAATTGTGTCAGGCACTTTGTATAATCCATTCCTATGATGGTGATTATGACGATGATGGTAACTTACAGTTATATAGCCTTGTGTGTGCCTGAAGCTGTCTTTACCACTTTCCAAAGATAAATGCAGGCCATTTATAATGACAGCTTAGATATTTATCTTAATGAATATTGGTGTGCTTAGTATAATCTGCATATGGTCACTAGTCACAGGTCCATGTTAAGATAAAGAGATAAATGTCTTTGAGTTGTTATGTCCTTTGCACATTTTGTTCTAATTTTTATGTCCAGGTGTTGGAAAAGGAAAAAAAAAAAAGACATTTTCAATCAAACAATTCTGGTTGAATATTTATTTAGTACACATTTTGAGAAGAAGAGGCAGCATATATGAATTAGTAGTTTTTTTTTTTTTAATATAACAGAATAGTACTAGGAAGGAAGGAAGGAAGAAAGGAAGAGTGGGAATAAAATATTGGTGGCTATGATTTGTTCCCTTAACTATAAAGGAACAAATTGGAAAGGCTATCATCTGTAAATGATTGCTTAAAAATTTAGGAATAACTTGTTTATTTAATGCTGATATTGCTGGTTTCTAGCAAGTAGGTGGATGCTTAGTCATTTGAGATATTTTATTTCAGTGGATTGTTTTTTATGTTACTGAATCTTTTAAAATACAGTCGGGAAAATATGATTGCTAGTTGAGAATTTGTAGTTGTTGTTAGCTCTTCATATATGCATAGAAAAATAGTTGTAAACTCCAAATAGAAACAGCATTGAACATTTTATTATAACAATGGTCCAATGAAAGGGGAAGACATGTCCCTCATGAAAATTCATTTAAGTTACTTCGACTTATTTTAAAATAACCTAATCTAGAGTGGCTTGTTGATTTATCTGTAAATAGTTCCGTTTTGTAAGAAGAAAAAAAAAATGTGGATCTCTTTAGTTTTCTACAAGATAGCAGATTTAATTATATCTTTCCCAGCGGGAAAAAGTACGTAGTGCTTCTCCTTCTTGGTCGGTAGCCCTTGGGTTAAATATTCAATGCGATCATTATTACATCTGAATCATTATTTATGTGGAAGTACTTTTTTAAACTCAAATCCAGTCTGATACTATCTGGGAATATTTAGCTTTAACTATCTGGACACATCATGAGCAGCATATTTTACTTTACAGGTTCTCCATATTCATGAATAATGTATAAATAGTCATACTTCTCAGATCATCTTATTCTGAATCCTCAACCTGATTGTTAAATTCCAAATGTATTTAATCCTGCCAAATCCCCATGTGTTCTTTGGAAGCCATATAGGCCTTTTATGAGCAGATAATTAGTCCTTATTTTGACTGGACAACATTTTTAATAGTTAAATGACACTTCTTATACAGCCTACGGGATAAATGAATCCCTTAAGTTATTGCTAGCTTTTATTCAGAAAGCAAGTTCTCCTTGACAGTTACTTTAAAAGACAAGTTGTCTCAAGATATTTGTTTTCCCTTTCAAATTTCCTTGCTTTTGCACTTTAGCTCTGCATTATTTAGACTCGTTAACATGCAGAGCAGGAAGCTGTTTCTTAACTTTTTCCTCCTCTTTTTGAAGGTAATTTAATGCACATTAACTGGTATTCTGCACCTTTTATATTTTCTGATTTGTTTAAAGATTCCGAAGATTAAATTCTTTTTTAAAAATGTTGGTCTACTTGTAAAGTTCACGCAAATAATAGTTTAGAGATTATACTGTGTTGAAGGCACATATTATCTTTACCATTCAGTTTTGCATCTTTTCATGTCCTCATATGAAAATTTTTAAAAACACACACAAGGATTTAAGCAGTAAAAAAAAAAAAAAATTGATTTTAAAATGTACAAAATAGTAATTATGTAAAAAGTGTTTCTTTGGGGGAAATGAGAGATTATACCTAGTTAAGTAGATGACAGAGTACTAATTATTATTTATAGCCTTTATTATTATATACCTGCAAGTCACAATAGATTGTTTCAGTTAACTTTGAATAGCTAGTAATTATAAAATACAATGCTGAGAGAAAAATCATTAACTTATGTACACCTAATCTTTGAAATTAAATTACTTTGCATGTCTTCTTCTAAGCTTCTTGTAATGTGCATTTTAAACATTTATTAATTTAAATAATTTAAAAATAAACCTGATGTTACAAAATGTCTTTTTTATCTACTGTTCTGGGGCTTAATTTAAAAGATGTATATATATTTGGCACTATAATTTATAACACAAATACATGAATCTATAATTTTTCACATGTGAAAACCGTCATTTTACTGTTGTTAGTGGGTAGATATTCTAAAATTGTAATGTCTTGACTCTTTTAACTTATGCCAAGAAAAGAGGACATTGAGTAAAAATATATAATTTTCAATCATTTAGAATTAGCATTCTACCATTCAAATATATGTGTGGAAAAGTTACACTGTATAGTAGTTAGAGCAATTGTAGTGGTAACAGGAGAAAAACATATTAAGAGCTTCTACATGTAGATCATTTTGCCAAGCAATTACTATCCATTTTCTCATGTAATCCTCGGGGCTATTCAATGAGGTAGGGTTAAGTAACTTGTTCAAGGTGAGATAGCTGGCAAGTAACCCAACGTGAACTCCCGTCAGACCTCCTCTGCTCAGATCCCAGTATGTTAACCACTCTGATTCGCTAATTCCCTCCAATAAAGAGATGTGAAAGTAAAGGTTTACGCCATGCATAGCTCCTTGGTTTTTGTGCTCTAAGATACAATTATGAAGAAGTATGAGGTATATAAATGTATGTACTTGAAGGCACTGCTCATTTTGCCTCATTTGTTTTTTATTTGCATAGCTTTTTCCCTATTCCTACAAAGTAAATCTCAGTGTCATGGATTGCAATGATAGATTGTCAAATAAACTAAAGATTTGGATTTTAATCAATTACCTGATCAACACGGGGAATCAAGTGGGATCAGTATAGCCCAAATATCACTTTGTGTCCATTTTCTCTTACGAAATCAGTAGTGATTTTTCCCCAATTTAACTAACCCAATTGTGATTAATATGTCCTACATAATCTTTTTGATGTTTTGTTTGCCAGAAATAACTGTCTATACTTCTTTCTTCTATTCTTAAAGCATTTATTTCTACTTCTCACATTCAGTTCACCAAGAAGTGGTTCGACATCTCCTGTTCTCAGTTCAGCCTAGCACACTGTGGGTTCCAAGCACGGCTTTTCTGTCTCTGGGATGACAATGATCCAAAACCTCAAAATGGAGGTGACTTTCTGCCATGTAGAATTAAAAATAAACCTATATTGTGAAGATAAAAAAATTTTTTAGCTGAATATGGCTTTAAGAATAGAAGTTTGAGGCTTTTTACCAACACAGTAATTTAGTCTCCTTATTTTGACTTGGCTACAAAATGCTTCATCCCTTTCAAGAACTGAGGGACAGCTGTGAGGAAAAAAAGGGGGAGGCAGTCACATCTCGATGTCATTCTGACTCTGGAACCTACACACACACATACACACAGACACACACACACACACACACACACACACACACACACACATACCCCAACACATTCACACACATGCACACACACACATCTCCAGTTTTCACTTTCCTATCTGTTCAAGCTAAAAATGTTCCCCTTATTTCAAGCTAAGGCTGAGATTCTTGCTATATCTCACATCCAAGGACACTGTTTTTTCCAGCCATTTTCTTCTATGAATAGGGAAATGCTTTTCTGTTTTAATCCAGCTTAAACAAAGAAGATATCTTTAAAACTTATGACATGAGTTTATAGTACATTGATGTGATATTGACAGAGAGGTAGTATGGGGCAGAGGTTAAGAGCACAGCTCTTAAGTAAGATTGCTTGGGGTTCCAACCTCATTCTATCACTCACTATATGCAAACTCTTCTCCATGGCTTAGTTTCCTCATCTGTAAGATGGAGGTAATATACAACCTGTCCGACAGGGTTACTGTGGGGACTGAGTTCATATATGTAAAGTTTTAAGATAGACTTAATGTATCAATATTTTTTGAATGAACGAACGAATGAGTGCATGAATAAATGTATAAATATACTTTTGCAGGTTATGATACCACAAGAGTAAAACCTATCTTTCCTGAACCTGGAAGCTTCATGCCAGCTTTATGCCATGAAGTTTATTTCTTCTTATTTTCTCTAACAGTGGAATTTCCACTGAGTTTCTATGTCCTGCCATAACAAGTCCCAATTCCACTAGTCCTTGGCTAATTGGCAAACCAGAGAAGGCTGACAAATTAACAAGGTTCCCATCAAATTATTCATTTAAGCACTCACAGAGTACAATCCAATGGTTAATACAGTACACATAAATTTTAAGTATGTCATTTAAAGAAAACTCCCAAAGCATATGCTTTAGTGATGATTTTCATTGTTATAATACTTGTAATTTCATCTTTTTTTGTTTCTTAGAAGACTGATTCATTTAAATTGTACAAAACACTGGCCAGGACACAAAAGCTTACTAAAATTAATTCTTTCCATCCGGTCTTCTTCATCTAAGAGCTGCAGAATAGCCAGTGAAACTAATTCATTGAACACATGGGAAAATCTGTTTACACCATGAAAGCTGTTTTCCTATGTGATGCCCACTGCTGGCAAAATCAAAACTGAAAACATTGAAAAAAAAAAAGAGAGAGAGTGAAATAAAGAGCATGCGTGGCAGATGGTGGAGATAAATAGTTGATCGTCACTGTCTGCTAGTCTCACTGTACTCCTTTCTTTGAATTATCACAGTCCCATAATTTTGCCACGATTATCTATGAAATTATGCTGATTGTTAAGCTCTGATTCATGCTTTTCTTAAGTCATCTGCAGAAGAAATGACATTCTAATTGCACTCCTGAATTTTTTACACTATGAGTTTGTTAAGCACAGACACATTTTACAAAAAAAGAATAAAAAAGCTTAAACGTATGTAATTTGACATTGTGATAGATTAATACTTAGGCATTAGACCAACAGTACAATTAGACAGCTTAAATGTGTCCTACATCTTAATGTCTATTTGACTTTAAGAAGTCACATTAAGTCCTCCTTTTTCAAAGAGTCTGTTGCCATTTTGCTTATTGAAATAAATCAAAGTCTATCAGAGGATTTAAGTGGATTATGAGAAGGCTCATCACAATTACACATAATTCTAGAAAATTGGAATCTAGGGAATTAACTGTAAATTCAGAAAATCTCAAGGTAAGAAACTATATTTACAGTAGACTTCCTGAAGTGGTTATTGAGGATGTGACTAACTCTTATTCTTTAAGGTATCTAAATTCCTTTTTAACAAGGATAAAATTTAGTCTCTGAAGTAGAATTTGAAATGACAGCTAAAAATACAATTTAAAATTTACATGACATTGTGTGCATGTTATCATATTTTGTATTAAATATGATATAATATGTAGCTTACTCAGAAACAGCCAAGAATATACATATTCCCATGTGATATGATTTAAATTATAGACGTTCAATCTTTTGTCAGTGTAACACGATTAATAAATATCATGTTATATAGAGACTAAGTATACACATGTAAGTATGCGTATATACATATATTTTAAAAAATCAACAAAGGCATCATCACAAAATAATGTGAACTGGTTATGACTCCCTAAATGGATTCAACCACCAACTAGTGAATCATGATCCTGTTTGGAAAGCACTGATCTAAAATACTGAAGGTCCTACCCACTTAAAATGTATCCATCAGTTTGCTACCAAAAGGCAAAATAAAATTTGTTGAACTGAAATTAGTTCGCACATTGCCTGTAATAGTTTCTATTGAGATACTTGCATATACAAGAATGAGACATCACAGAACTCATTTTGAAGGATTTGTAGTAGATAGATAGATGATAAGGCAAAGACTACCAGACGAAGTAACACATTAATATTGCAAAGACCTGGAACAGCAGGATGCTTTCTAGAAATGATGACATTAGGTTTGCTGAAGTGGAATGTGGAAAATGGGGGTTAAGAGGTAGTCAGGGTCCAGATCCTGAAGGGCCTTCTGTGTAAAAATATGGAGTATGAAAATTATAATGAAATTTATAGAAAAGGGGTTTAGACTAGGGAGAGACTTGTTACTCTACTTTCTATTCTTAAAATAATCCTTCAGGTGCCTTTTATCAGACAGTTTGCTGCTAATTACTCAGAAGGAAACAAGCTAACCAAACGAAAGTGACATTTTTAGTAACAAATATTAGAAAGTGACAAAAGCACCATAAGTCTGGCAAAGACTTCCTTAGAGTTATGCCCTGGGATCCAGCTCTGCTTCTTAGATATTATGCCAAATTCTCTTTCTTTTCTCTTCTTGGGAATTACAATACCCAAATTTAGAATGTATTAAAATGGTATCTCTGGTAATAAGCCCAGCGACAGCTCTCATTGAGGGACCTAGGAGAAAGATGTTGTCACTCAAAAAAGTGAGCAGTTAGTACTTTCCAGAACAGAAAAAAAGTTGAACTTTGTTGATCGGTCATATACAATTAACTTAGATAATTACATAGTAGGATGTAGTAAAATTTTCAAAAGGGAAAAATGAAAATACTTGAGCAGATGCTCAAAAATTAGATAAACATGATTCAATGAAAACTCTGAAAATCAAAGATCTTTCACTCCATTTCCTTTAATGGATGAAATATAGGTAGAAAGGATCAAATACATCAAGTCTATGCTGTTCCTCCACTAACCAGAGATTGGTGGCAGCATGTATTAGGTTCTCATTGCAACTGAAACAAATTACTAGAAACTTAATGTCTTAAAATAAATAAATAAATAAAGATTTATTCTCTTACAGTTCTGTAGGTGAGAAGTCTGACATGGATCTCCTCAGTCTAAATTCGAAGTCTCAGCAGGGCTACATTTTTGCTACAGGCTTGAAGGGAGAATCTGTTTCCTTGCCTTTTCCAGGAAACTACCTACATTCCTTGGTTTGTAGCCTAAATCCTTATAATGTCCCTGTTTTAAAATCCATTTATTAGCAACCCCAATGGCATCTGAAACCTTAATTGCCCTTTGCCATGTAACCTAACACACTCACAGGTTCTGAGAATTAGGGCGTAGGCGTCTTTACAGTGGACCCTTATTCTGCCCACCACAGAAAGGTTGTAAAAGCATCACTTGGAGCATGAGAAGTGCCTCTGCATCCGTGCAGCATGAGAAGGTACAATGCAGATGGGAAAGGATCTCCAGAGCTTGCTTCTCTGACTGTCTCAGGCTTCAGTGGTAGTTCAACAGTGAGACTTTGCCACTCTCCAAAGAAATAGGAAGTAAATAAAGGAAAACATTTCAATGAGCAGCAAAAATCAATGAAGCAAACCGGTCCAGCATTATTTCATTGATTTCCCCCACTTTAGCGACTCATTGAGTCTTGCTTGCTAGTCATCAAGGATCATTTTCTTCCTTTTCCTTTTTTTTTTTTTTTTTTTTTTTTTTTTAAATTGCTCTGTACTCCCAAGCTCTTTAACTCTCCTCAGGTCCTAATTGTGATGGCCAAGTTTAGTTTCAACTGATCAGCTTATTGACCAGAGTTAAGGGGCCACCGTTCAAACTATTTTAAAGCTTTCCCCAGAAATGTTGTTTCAGCTCCTACCAAAAGCCTTCAGAACCTCATCTCTCAACAATTCTCCAAAACTCAGTGTTTTCATGAAATCGTCCTCAGCAAGGCACAAAAGGAGAAACACAGTAACTAATGAAATGCTATCGCAACACAGCTTTTTGTTATAGGGGCCTTTCCGACCAGATAAGCTTTTCTGTGTGACTTATGAGATATTTCAATAGGTAATCCCATGAAAAAAGTTCAAGAATGTGTTTTGAAAATAGCTATATCATTAGGATAATTGTATAGCTTTTCAAGATTTCTACACCGAAGGAGAAAATGAATGGGTATTGTGATTTTGCCACATTAAAAAAAATTTAGTATATTACTTCAGTAAATTTAAATTACTACGACTTGTCCTTTCACAAAAAGTAATCACATTACATTACAGTTCTACATCTTACATGAATTGGACTTTAACACAGTCTATGTTAGACTTTTATGCAAAATAATATCTAAAAAACATGCTTCAAAACCTTATATCAGATTATGGTACTGTAGTGTTTCTCTTCCTCTTTAAAATATCCTGAAATATGGACTTAATTTGTTGTAATATTTAACATATCTGCATTAAGTATTTAGATATTTCATAACAGCTACTTATTACAGGAGTTATTTTTTAATTTGTGATTTTTTTTCAGATTTTTGTTCTACCTCTTTACTTGTATAAAATTATGTGTTATGTGGAGAAGCAAATTATGTGTTATATGGGTACTGTCTTCAATCCATTGACAATATTCTAGCAGTTAATAGAGACTTTGTTTATTATTTTTAGAATATATATCCATTCACAAAGACAATATTAACTTATTGTAGAAGATATATTTCACAACTTTATGTCCGATAATGAAAATTTGAAGATTTGAGATCATTACTAGAAAGTGACTCTAAATTGATACTTGCAACTTTTTTAGTAGCAAATAATTTCTAATATAAGAAAATGCAAGAGACTAGAAGGAAAATCATGAAAGCTACAGTCAGTCATTGCAGTGGAAAATAAATATGAATGGCCAAAAACCCAGAACTGGGTCTATTTTAAGTGGAATAATCAATTGCTAACTTGTGAAGTAAATGTCCCCAGCCTCTTCCCGGGGTTTTATAAACTCTTTTGATCAATGTTGGAGCATCCTCTCATTTCTAGCACTTCCTTCCTCTCTTTCTACTCTGCTCTCTCAACACTTCTTTAACCTTTGCTTCTAATTTTGCATATATATAGAGAGAGAAATCAAAGTGAAGCCACATCTCTGATGTGCATAAATTGATCGCTCCCAAGCAGTCACCATACATTTTTCTGCTGTAGTGCAGTTTTCATGTCCCAACCAGCAGATTCGTGTTTGAGTTGATTCAGCAAGACTGCTTGAGACATGGCGTGCACAGTCCCCACTGTATATGATAATGCCACATTCAGAGTGACAGTGGTCTAGGCCTCAGGGTAGTAAATGCTTCTTGAGATACATTCAATTGCTGTTTAACTGAGTTTAGCCTACGGTATGGAGAAAAGTTGCTGATGCTTTCAAACATGTTTAAACATTTTAATATTGTCTTGGCATGTCAGCCCAAACTAGAGCACTCCTAGGGACAATGCAGTAAAATCCTGTAATTACAGGACTAGAATTTCCAGAGCTTTCTATGGTAACCCCCTGCTTGAACTTCTTAATCGAATGTGCTTATATCATCTAAAGTGTTCTTTTTAAGAGTTGTACTTTTAGTAATATTGGTCAGTTTCTTACTCATAATAAGGAGACATAAAAGAAGTAGAAATATATTGTTTTCAGATCTCATGCTGTTGGCTGGAGTAGTTTATTTCTTGCAGACATTGTAATACATCTTTGATCACTAGCTCAGTGATCTATTGCTGGATCCATGAACTTCTTCCCCCAAACAAACAAACACAAACAAACATAACTTAGAGACTTCGGAGAGCAAAGATTTATTACTTCTCACATTTCAAGGTATTGGCTGCACAGTTCTACTAGTTTTGCCTGCCTCGCTCATGTAGCTATATTCACCTGGAGCATTGGCTGGAGTAGGCACTGCTGAGGCAGCTAAGTCTTCCTCTCAGTTGGCCTTTCATCTTCAAAGAGGCAAGATCATGCTGTCTCTCAGGGTGGCGATCGCAGGGTTCCAAGGGCAAAAGCAGAAACTGCTAGGTCTCTTGAGACCTAGTCTGGAAATAGCACCGTATTTCCTCTACTTTCTAGTTGTCAACTTTAAGGCATGCAGAAATAGAAACTACATTTTGGCAGTAGGAGCAGTGATGCCACATTGCAAAGGGGCATGTATTAGGAGAATAGAGGAATTTCTGACCTTATATTGTAATTTAAAACCATTGTCTACACATATCAAGAAATATGCATAGGTCGTGTACTGAACGGCTCCTTTGTTTTATTATTTTTTATATGTGAGAGATGCATGGCATTTTGCATATTTGTCTTGTTTTTCTTGCCTTTCTTTGATTGTTTAATGTCTTAGTCTTAGTTTATTACTAATTTTTGACACATCATTAGAATGGAGCTCCTTTTTGCATTGTGATCGATGAAGGCAAAGCAAGATAGCAAGCCGGCAAACCGTTTCTTTCAAGTGAAAATGATTAATTGTGAGGTTGATCTGTTTAGGTTGTAAAGATAACTGCAAATAATGGAGCATTTGCCCTTTAGTTTGAGCAACCATAATGACACATACTGAATGAATCTTCTTTGGCTTAGTAAGTATTAAGTATCAGAAAGTACATGATATAGAACAACCAGGATACAGTGACCAGTATGTTTTTCTAAATAGATGGTAGCTCCAGTATGTTGCAGACTCTATCAGTATAAATCTGTTAGTACTATAGGAAAAGCTTCTCAAAATCCATGCCCCACTTTTATTATTTTCTAAATTACGATTGACATTCATGTTATTTTTTGTTAGTTTCAGGTATAAAATACATGATCTTTTAATTGATGATTGGTATTAATTCTATAATAAGTTATCCAAAACCATTGGGGCCAGATATATGTCAAAATTTAGAATCTTTCACGTTTTAGAAAAAGTACTATCATTCACGTTTCATATATTATTTTTAAAAATCTGAGTCTGATGTAGCGCTCTTAATTAGACATATTATTTCTGTATGTAAAGCATAAATATTCACAATGTTTGAGCTAAATAAAGATGAAAATTAGCCTTGTATTAGAGTCAGGTTTGTTGTAAAGTTTTAGGAAAAAATAACTTTTGGTTTTCCAAGATATTTTGGATTACTGAATATGGATAAGGGATTGTGCAACTGACATAGCTAATATTGATTGAGGTTAGATTGTGTGACAGGAATTATTACAAGTGCTTTATCTGTATTAACACATTTAATTCTCACAATAATCCTACAAAGTTAATTTAATCTTATGCCCGTTATACAGATAAGGAAATTGAAATAAATTGGGCAACTTGTTTACATGTATACAATTACTATGTGACAAAGTTAGGGTTTGAATTGAGAAGCCTGGCTCCTGAATTCTATTTCCTTAAACACTCCCCATTTTACTAATGGAAGATTATAGACAGAGAAAAAAAATTATATACATATAATCTGCCTCCTTAAATCTCCCCAGGGGCTATGACCTACTGTTCACTGAACATCTACACTAAACCAAACACTGTGTTATGGGCTTTATATACATTAACCCTTTTATTCCCACAATACATAGAGGAGTAGGTATTATTAGCTCCCATATGAGGATCTTGAGACTCAGAAAAATTATATCTAGAGTCGCACAGCTTATATATGATGGGCCCGGAATTCAATAATGTTGGGACTCCAAATTTCCCATTCTTTTTACAGGTTCTCTGTCCCTTGATGGAAAACATAGATGAGACTAAAGGAAAGACTGGAGATGTGTCAACCTTATATCCTCTTCTAATTTGGTTGAATCAAATGTTTTTATGATAAATAAGAATATCACTTAGAAATCTTGACCCTTCACCCTTGTAGGTCTGACTGACGTTTACTTACATAATGTAAATTTCCCCTTCTTCTGGAAAGTGTTCATATATTTAGAGGACCACAAACAGCTCGTGTGAGTCAGTGATCAGACGCCATGATCTGTTAAGTGCTTGTCTTTCTAGTCTTTCCAAATCCTGAACAGGTAAAAGGCAACCGTTTTGAGGTTACATAAAAGAGCCTAGTCCAACGTGGTATGCACTTTTAAGACCTTGTTCTCTCACACCTAAGCTTTCTTGGCTACAATAATAATTTTCCACATAAAAACATTTTGGCTCACTGACATTTATTTCTTCTCAGTTCTATTATTTAAGTTAAAAAGAAAAAAACATTTGTTGGCAGCTGTTTTAAAATAAAGCACTCGATTTAATCATTTCTAAATTTGATGACAAATTTCATTGGGACTAAAGAAAGTAAAGGTAATGTTAAAATGTTTGTTGAAAAATGATTGTCAATCATCTCTTCTTTTCATTTATTTGTAAAACTTTTTCATAGGCCACTAAATTTCACCAGAAATTAGGAGTGCCTCTGAAGAAAGAAGTCATCATATAACAGGAAATAGAGTAGTATAAAAAATGTTTTTTAAAGGTTCCATATTTTTTTTTCTGCTCCAAAAAAAAAAGAATATCCCTTTTTTTTTTTTTTATTTGCAGAATTTTGTCAAGTATTAAGAACGCACTAGTGCTTAATTTTAAAGAACTGATTGTAGGAATGATGTGAGTGTCTGGGATGTCTACACATTAACAACAACTCATTTATCTCATATGTTTGGGGAATTAAGTAATTTATATATTAAACAAATAAGCAAATGATACATACATCTTTAAATACCTGAGCTTTTTTAAAATGAGAGAAAAACTAATTGGAAACATTTTAAAACTAAATGCAACATTTTCATGTCTTCTTCTAGGAAACAGAAATATCCTTGTATATTCAGCCCCAAGCCAAGGGCCTAAAGTAGAGTGAGTGACCGGGACTCTGGCAGAATACATAACTCAGCGTATGAAAATCCTTACTGGCGCAGAGCTGTCTTCAAGAGCTTTAATGATGCCAGTGCTCTCCTATAATAATGATGCCTCTAATGGTTTCTGAATTGTGTAGGACAGCTTCTGGAAACATTAAATGCCTCTATAAACCTGGGCTTTCCTTGTTATTTCTAATGATTCTACGACATTTTGTCTGCCTGTCACTTCTTGTTGAGGTCACTGTAGCAGTATCTTTTCCCTGGCCACTCACCTATCCTGCATTTTAAGAACAAATACAGTTCTTTTAAAGAAAGAACCCTACATCTTACATTAGTTATAATTTCCTTTACTTTAGGAAACTTATAGTTTAAGAGAGGATGGGCCTTTTTTTTTTTCATTAAATAGTAAAATTTGTAACTTTGTGGCATCTATTTCCTGTGCCGCTCAGATATGTTTTTCTCTTTCTTTGAAGACTGCTGTTTTTTCTTAAGGCTATGGGTAGCAGTAATTGATCTCTAAATAATTCAGAGCAATATGGTGCAATGGAACGCTGAAGCAAAAGTCAAAATACTTGTTCTTTGGCCTGAGTTTACCCATAAGCTAGACCAGTCTCTGCTTCCATTCTCTTTGCTTTTAGATTGTAGCGATAAGTAAAAGGAATGACATGTAGAAAAGTACTTTTTACATTATAAGTTGTTCTAAAATTGTTTACTATCATGATGGCTTAAAACTATATACTTTCAAGAGAGAAATTAACTTTATGTCTAAGAAAGGCATTTAAGTCTTCAAAATGATGTAACGATTCTAGTAAGTGGTATAATTAGACAAAAATGGAGAACTCCACAAAAAATGCTAAAGCAACAACAGAATCTAATGAATACAATTTCTTCTTCCAGCCTTCTTAAGGATTGATATAATTGTGTTGGGAAAGGGGCTTGAAGGAACTAACTTTGTTGCAGAAAATGCTTATAGAGAATGTCATTATATTTTATTATAGAACATTTTTTGGTGGTTGTTGTTGTAGATTTAGTCCATACTAACTAACCAACAAGAGTTGCGATTAAATGTTCTCCATTTTTGCTCCGGTCAAAATTAAAGGAAATCATAGTAAACTAAAGCATGATATAATGTTCTCAGATATTAAAAATGCATCTTTCAGTGAAAGACCGAAACACTAAGGACTACTAGTTGTTGAAGCCCTCCCTGCATATTTCCACACATACACACACAAATAGGACATTTTACCAGTATATCTTTTGTGAAAAAAAGAAAGAGGTATATTTAAGGATTTTCTAAGACCCCAAATAACTTTTATTTTTTAAAGATTTGTATTATATACAAATATATACTTGCATAATTAAAATAAGAAAATATAGAAACACAGAAAAGTACTATTCCACTCAGGCCTCCCTTAATATTTTGCACCATAATACAAATTGCATTTGTTAATCATTGGCATTTCTTTTGAGGATTCATTTGAGTCATCAAGATTGGAAGTTTTGATTGCTCGTGATGAATCTCTTATAGCCTTTCTTGATTATTTTCTAAATTTGATGACAAACACTGCAACACGTCTCAGCCAATTAGGCTTGTCAACTTCCACTGTGGTCCCCAATCAAGTGTTTGACTTTGGAAATGACAGGAGATCCTTATTAAAAGTCATGCTTCTTGGATAGAGATGTAGCAGCCCACACATGAGGCTGATGGCAGAGGAGACAAGCTGCCTCTTATTAAAAGCAATAAGAGGAAATCAAATTTAGTATTATGAAGTAAATTCTGAGGGAAGGAATTAAAGAGTATTCCATGTTTAGTTGATTGGAAATTGAGTCAACCTAAATGAATATTTCTTATGATTTACAGGGAGTTCAGGTATACAAGTTAAACAACAGGTGAGAAGAGTTGTTATAGTATTAATATAGCACTGAGAGCTGTCTCTAAATGCATTTCAAACAAAGGAAGAACACAGTCCTGTGAATGTCAAACTAGAATGTAAATTAATCCCTGAAAAGCAGCAACATGTGTAAGTCATTGCATAAGTAAACTGACACATTGTGTGAGACTTAAGTAAAATTAGAGAGATGATCAGAGATCATTCTGGGTCATTTCTGAAAGGGATGACAACCCATTCATAGAGATTTTTCTTTTTCCAGTACTAAATTCCTGATTATTGTCTTGTGTTCTTGCTAGATACTATCAGAAGAGTAAAAGAGGAGTTTGAACTTGTTAAAGCAGTGAAGGAAAAAAAAGAACGTTTAGAGTGAAAAATAGGTCTGCTCTTACAGTTTGCATTTTTATAAGGTTTTTTTTTTTTTTTTCCTCCTGTTCAAAGCATTTAGGTCAGCTTGAAATAAACAAAGTTAACCCAGGATAGGAAATATTCCCAAAGAACTCACAGTTTGCTCATTTAAAATAACTGGATTACATAAACCATTCATATAAATTTGTCAATAGTTTGATTTTTTAAATGCATCTAAAATATGTGTTTGAGAGACACAGGGAATTTAGCATAAAGAAATGTGCTTTTCCTTTGATGATGAAATTAATAAGATCTGCCCACTTAGAAGTCAAATAGCAGCATGTACAACTATAATAAATAATTATCTTTGCATTTTACCATTGGGAGAGAGAAAAGTGATTCTAGATTTCCTCTAAAGACATTGGCATTTCCTATTTGAGCTCACAGCACACAATATAAAAATCTCAGGCCACAGTGGTTCCAAAATCAGTGGGCTGACTGACAAATGTCAATATTTCAGTTACCCATCACTAAAAGAGAAAAAAAAGACATATAACATTGGAAGACTACTTTACTTAGGAGATTTGACAGAGTGAAACTCTAAAAATCCTAAACAAATAATCGCCAAAGTAGGAACACAATGTTAAACCATAGAGAATGGTGCGAGGAGACAAAAGCAGGGGATATAAATATATCAGAGAGCATATTAACATACTGGGAATAATGTATACAACACTTTCTTCTATTTTAAAGCAAAGCTACCCAGGATCACGTGTATGTAAATCTCACTAATTCCATTTGTTGTGGATATATTTGCAGATGTCAAAAATTGTCCATCTTTATAAGTCCCAAGCCTTATAATAAAATGATACTATATGATATAAATTGGAGTACAGTCATATTATGTTCTTTTGTTTGTCAATAAACTATAAAATCTATTAAATAAAACCCTGGAGGTTATTCTCTTAGAATCTGTTGAGGTGGAGCAGGTTTGTCTCTCTCTCTCACTCTCCTTTTCTCAAACAAAAATAAAATCTGTTAAAAATATTTGTATTTGTAATATTAAGGAAACGAATAACTATTCTCTAAAGACAAACATACTTAATGATTTTAATCACACATTCTTAACTGCCATCTTTAACCTTGATTCCTAGGAATTCTCTAGATATGACTTAACTTTATAGAAATAGGAGACATTTTCCATTCCAATAGGCAACACTTTTAATTAGGACTACATGCTATTTCATCAAAACTTTAAGAGCTTAACTATATTTACTCAATACATTGCATTTCATTTAATATTTCATTCAGCAAAGGCCTTCGCAAGAGTATTTTTGTATGAACACTCAGAGGATTATCCCATAGCGCATATTAGGTCACGTGACATGGTGGGAGATTAGAGAATGGGGGCTAGGGTGGGGCAGGTGGTAATGTCGCTGGTATGCTCATGCCCATACCTTTCTCGCACTTTGCTTTTTTATTTTTTACCACATAACGTGTTGTCAATTTAGGTTCTACTTCTGAGTCACCCTGATGTTTTAGAATGTATTTTAAATATAAGGTTTTGCATATTTGCATTCTATGAATAATGTATAAGCAGGAAGGAATCCAATTGGCAAATTGGATTATCCAATTGGGATAATTTATAAATACAGAAAATTATGTATTTGGATTTAATAACTTTTCTTATGCATGTGGAAAAATTTATATTTATACAAATATATGTATGAATTTTATTTCTATTTGAGAATATATGCACGTCCCTTTCCGATAACAAATACATAAACACCAGTGTCTTCTACAAACTTAATTTTATCACTTTGTTCATTCCTCTTTTTCTACAATATCTGATGTTTTTGCAAAACCTTGTTTTTAATGGACATAAAATAAAAACTGTTCAATGGAACAAAAAACTGCAGGGTGTTGAAAAAACGAAACTAATATGGTGAAGTGTGTGTGTGTATATATGTATGTATGTGTGTGTGTGTGTATATATATGTATGTATGTATGTATATATGTATGCATATATATCCCTCCTCCAACTTCATAAGGATCAGGAAAGCCTGTTGAGGAATATTCAGCTTGAATGGCTCTTTCTTCTTGAATTTCAGATTCAAGACCTCTTCCAGATGTAGCCCTGACTGGGAAGTGCACCCGTGAGTGTGATGAATATGGCCACTCGGATTCCTGCTGGATGCCGGTCCGTACTTCTCCGGAGAGGAAGAAGAGCCAGCCCAAACTCTCCACTTTCATGCCCGTCGATGAGCGAGGAAGCCAGGAAAAGCTGGCCAATGGCGAGGCCGCCATCATGGGTGACCGCAACAGAAACCTCCTGAACAAAAAGTTGACCTCATCTTATGAGACCTTCAGTGCAGCTAGTTTCAGCAAAAATGAGGAAGCCAACCCTGAGGATATTCCCCTTACAAAAACAGGGGAATACAAGCCATCTCCTGTCAATACTCTTACTAGAAGAGAAGTTTACCTGTAGGCTATAAAGAAGCAACAGCGAAGTCTTTTCATGTATGAGAAGGAGAATAAGGGGGGAAAAACAAAAACCTTACAAAGCAAAACCGTTTAATCAAAAAGAGGGGGCTACCAAAGAGACAAAGCTTTGCCTGCCACTTCTGCCTCCAGATCAGGCCTTTAGTGACACTGTCAGCCTGATTGTAATGTACAATGTAGAAACCATCCTTGTTACTTGCATGTCTGACCCCTTCACTGATCCCCAACACCTGCTCTCCTCTTCCCCACCCCTTTCCAAAAAAGCAAACAAAAAAAAGATGGTTGCAAGTTTTCTTTCATGGTAATAAGCCTGATTAGCAGAACACAACACACTCTCATTATTCCTAAGCTGAAGCATGATTTTAGTCACTTTGATTTAGTTTGAATGTCATCCAGCTGGTCAAAATATATTTCAGATATACCACCAGAATACGATCAATCACCATGAAAGGCAATCCCTCAAAAATGGTAGAGTCCCTCTCATGGTGACGTCTTATAAAGGAGGGCTCTATAAGAAGCATTTGGAGAAGATTGCAGCTTTAATATTCTTTCAAAGATTGAGAGTGAAACAATCCTCAGTTGGAGATTGCAGTCCCAAAATTGTTCTTTTCAAGTCAGGAGCATCAACTTCTATTTTAGACATTCATTGACTATTATTATACACAGAATCTTGACCATATGAATCAATTATGCTAATTATAATTTGTAAAAATTATATATATATTTTTTTTACAGAAAACCATCACTATTATCAACTGAAACAATTATGTCATTAAAAGGCCAAAGATCATATAGCAGATCAGGGAAATCATGAAGTAGATTTGGTCTTGACTTGGGAAAAACCATTAAGCAACAAAAACAAATGGATTCATTCATGCACAGAAACATTCAAATACTAGTTTATTTTACATTGTTTCTATACCCAGAAAATAAACATTCTCCTTTACCTTTCTTACCTTTGAAAGTTAAGAAAATGAAAAATTAATGAGATGTATTGAGTTATTATAATAGACAATTAGTTGAGATTCAGGTTTAATTTGAAAAAATATTATCAGGGAAGATTTAACTTTTAAGAATCATATTTATGAGTAAGGAGGGAAAGAAATACACCGGTGTGCAGTCTTATAAATTAAGTTCCCTATTATTATTTTATAATCCAGGTTATCCTTGCTGGTCTTATTATCTACATTTCAAATTACCAATTGTATTTATTACGTGTTTAACGAACACTCTCATATAACACAAATGCATTAATTTTGAATCTTGTGCGATATCGCACTATTTTGAGACTCACAACATTGAAACAAGGTGACACTCTAATTGACTTTGTCACTAATGCAATTCAAACATTATTCAAAATATATCTTAAAACAAATCCAGATTGTACATAAAATAAATGAGTTCTGGGCAGTGGCATGTCTGTACACCTCAAAGTTGAAAAATATGCAGTTTTCTCAGTGTAATAAAAAGATACAGAATATGCAGATTTTGAGTCACTTGCACTGCAGAGAATGATTTAATGCCATTGGAAATTGAGCTGGGACATTCCAACCAAAGTGACAATCCAGGAACGGAATAGGGGATGACAGGGGGAGAGAGCAAGCATCCCCATCACTGAATGTTTGTAACCTGGTTAAGGTGTAGCCTTGATGGGCTCTCTAGCAAACTGTAGAAATAATGTAGCTTTGGGTAGTTTCATGCTTTGCAGAATTTCTTAGACTATAAAGTGAAGCATCCTGGAAAACAGGTTGTTAATTCACTATAGATTATCAAAATACTTACCTTTGAAAACCACTTCACTGGTGGGGTACTCTTTTGGGGTCCTTTCCTTATGATCTTTCTTAAACGAAGTTTTAATTTTGATGTTAGTTTGTGTATAGTAGGATGAAAGAAATATGTAATTGAAACAAAAACATTGGACTAAAATATCAATAATTGAACATGTTTGTGTTTGATTATTATTTACATTATGGAAAGATGCAATTTTAGTACTTTGTTAGGAAACTGCATTAAAGCAGTTCTGCCTTGTATAATCTGTAAGTACCTATTAAGACAAAATACTTCTAAAGATACTTATGTATACATATTTTTTCTTGCACGTTACAAAGAAAATACTCAAATGCATAACACAGATGTTCAACAAGCTTTTTTTAAATACATTTTCCCCTTTCTTTTATGAGACACTGGAAGCCATTAGATTGCTCATTTCACTCTATCTTAAAACCCTTCTGTTGTCTATGAAGCTAATACGGGTCATACGGGACCTTTGGATTAACTGAATCCACATTCTCCAATGACGTTTGCAACACATTCAAAACAGCCATGTCATTCTCATTTAACTCATGAACCTCTCTTTAGAACTAAAATGGGTGTGAAAGAATAAAATTCAGTGTACTGTAAGTATTCGCAGTAATTCTAGTAGAATTAGCTATCATAACATGTTTATTATATAATGAGCTGGCATGACACAGAAATATATTTTGTGTTTGTATGACTTTTATTTTGAATAGGTTAAATATGGTGCCACTCCATATATAGAGTGCTTTTGAAAAAAATCAATAAAAAGAAACAAAAAAAAAATAAATGAGTGAATGCAAAATAAGCAACTGTGCCTTTTATACCTGTTGTTATGGTAAAAAAAAACGGTTGTTGGGTTTGGACAATGAGGGGAAATGGGCTATTCCCAACTTTTTTGATCCTATATATTTATCCATGTTTATTTTCTGAAAATAATAAATAATATATTAAAAATTTGCCTCCTGAAAAACTCAGATAATGGACCAGTCTTAAATATTGTTCATTCATAAAACAACATTAAGGCATTAACATGGGCTCCTTAATTCTCATGAGAAGGTGAAAGCATTTATTGTAACAGTAAGACACGAAGATATTATCAGGGGTGAAATCAGTCCATCTTGCAAGATAAAATATTGATTTAGAATTTCCATTCTTTATTTCCTTTTGATTATTTTTTCCTTTAGCTGCTGTTTTATTTTGGTTGTACAATATATAAACCATACTTGTTTTCTGTACGCAAGAATCTCAAGTGAACTTTGCATGCATTATACATTAGGACACATTTATAAATTAATGAGTAACTATATAAATTTATGTGTTTTAAAACGTCTGTAGCTTCAGTCTAAAATCTAATGCTCATTCTGAACCTCCAGATATCATTTCTGTATGGTTTGTGACTGGCCTGCTGCCTGAGTTTCAGAAAACAAGGGAGGCATTATTTTTATGGGAAGAGGATCTAAGATGCTACCAAGGATGTCTGGCTGAAAGATGACCCTAGAAAGCTGTTTTCCAAGAAAGTAAAATAAAACACACAGACCAGAAGAAACTGCCAAGAATCAAACCACTCTAAAACAGTCATGAGAAATCTAAAGACCTAAGTAGTTTTAAGTATATTGGATCAGTGATAAATATACATGTCTTCTTAAAGGGGAAAAAAAGCGAAGATGATCATGAATATTGTAAAGCTTCTGAGTTGTGACCAAGTCAGAAGTATATATAACATCTGGAGGAAGGCATCCTGTCCCCAGCTACCTAGGGTTTCCTTTCAGATGACTTTTCCTACATTTTAAAGCACTTGCATTCAGTGTGGTACGATCTGTTTGTAATGTTACTCATTTACTATTGTTCTGCTACTTGGATGTTGATAGTGAAGCAGAGAACAATTTATCATCGTTTATTATGAGTCACTATGCACGCAACTATGCTAAACATGGCGAAATGTATTAAACACTCGTCCAACTATTTATGAAGTACTTTACATAATTTAATTTGATTTTGTACAGTTTTATGTAAATAAATTGCTTGTCATTTTTTGTCTCTGCAAATTAAAATATAACATGGTCAAATGGTTTCACACTTGTAAGTGTACTTCTCTGTTGGCAGGTAATTCGGTTTTGATTGGACGAGAAGTGAATGGATGCATGTACTGGTTTGATTTAAAATGGCTTGATTTCTGCTAAATTAAGATATAGTAAGGAAAATAATGCTGCAGCAATTGTTGATTTGGGGCACCATCTATAACTGTCATAATATTTTGCCTTATAATGGAATGGAACTTAAATTCTTCAGTTTCATCAAAATAATTCCTGAGACAGTAACTAGCTGGCTTTTAAATATTAAATGTACTGTGGAAGAACTTTTTGTCATTAATCTAAAGATTGTTTTTGTTTTTGTTTTTTTGCAGGTGTTACCTAGAGAATTTTCATATTCAAGATAAAATTAATTCTAAGTCAAAATATATCTCTGTAAAGGCAATGTTTGTTTTTAATCTAAAGCAATGATGAATACAAAAAAAGTTAGAGACTTAAAAAAATACATATCATGTGTGATATAAAGAAAAAACCTGAAACAAAATAATAGAATTTTTACCTTATTCACTTTTTTTAAGTTGAGTTTTCTCTACTAGTTATATATTTTCAATCATTTACTATTTTTATTTTTTAATTACTACATTTACTCCATTATCAGATTACACACCTAACTATAATGGGTATCTTCTTTATTTATTAAATTGGTATCTATTTAAACAAATAATGTCTCTTCTCTAACCTAACTCAAAGAATTAAAAAGGAAAGAAAATAGTTTACATAGATACTAATAGATTACATGGAATTTTTGTCCTATCTCACAACAATACTGCTAATATTTACCTATGTGGAAAGATAGACATTCTGAAGAAACTTGCTTAAAGTTTCTCTACCATTTTTTTTTTTTAGATAAGAATTCTTCTTTAGATAAAAATTCAAAATACTTTTTATGGAATGACATATTCTTTCTTAAATCAAAAATGTCCTTATAAATTAATTTTGGCTAGCAGCCTTCCTTCTCTGAAGGAGAACTTTAGAGTGAGTATGGTAAGAAGTCTGCTTCATATGGTATGAAGAAATCATACATGCTTTTTTCCCCATATTTATATGGAAATTTTTAAATTTTTTTATTACTTTATTGGGGGTAACTTTATTTAGTACAATTACATAATTTTCAGGTGTACATTATAATTTGACATCTGCATACTCTATTGTGTTTACCACCCAAAGCCAAGTCTCCTTCAGCTAGCATATATTTGATCCCCTCTACCCATTTCATCCTCCCTCAATCCTTCTATATTTGACCCTCTTTACTTGCTACTTTTTTTCCAATGGTTAGAATCAAGTATTAGCACAGAAATCAATGGCACAGTACATACTATGAAATCACTATGTCTTTTTTTTCTTTAAATTCTCCATATATGTTTGACAAACATATTTCTCTTTACCCTGAAATTGCAGTTAGATTAAACTGCAATTTAGTAGTATATTTTAGAAAGAAGATAGACACGAAGCAGGCCAACAAAAGTTGCATGTATTGCTTTCAAGGTTTAGGTTTGATTACTCTTCCACCCATGATTCATTGGAAGAGCTCCATCTAGTTATTTAGAAGCTTTACTTAGCACAATGACCTGGTTATATACAGTATCTTACATTTATGGTGCACATCATGGTTTACAAATGGTTTTGTAAGATCCAAAACTTTTCATAATATCTTTAATATAAGCTATAGGAACTGTTAAGCCATGTATGAAAGTGGATTTTAATTTTATTAAATAATTCTCAGATTGAATAAAAATTTGAACACAAAGTTCTACCATATTAACATTTTCCTTTCACTAGCTTATGTGCCGATCTAAATATTTTGCATGATTTAGCAGAGTGACAAGAAAAAGGAACTCTTCCCATTTACCTGAATAAAATAAACATTCGATAAATTGGGAATTTTGGTGGGAGGCACGAATTATGTAGGTAATTATCTTCACTTGACATTACACAACATACAAGCATTGTAACATATGGGACTTCTGACACCAAATTGTAAATCGTGAAAACATCATGGCCTAATTTCTTCCTGCTGAATATCCCTCCGGTCTAATCTATTTTTTGGTGAACTGTGGCTGGATAGTCAGTATGGATTTGGGGACTTAAATACTTACAACCTTCAGTCAGCCCTATCAAATTGATCAGATTGTTGCAGAAATGTTGCAAAACAGGACCAGTGAGAAACCAAGCACCACTCTGAGAGTTGGAAAACTCAGGTTTATTACACCAGTGGTCTCAGGGGAGCTAACACTCTGAAATCTGGGCCCAGAGCTTGGGAGTAACCTTACTTTTGTAGGGCTTAACAAGCAAAGGCAATACATCTGTTATCTAGACAGAACAAGCAAAGGGGTGGGTGAGTCTTTAGATGATCTCAAAGTCACCCATCCCTTCACCCTATGTGGCAAGCATGTCTACAGATTACAATGTTAGCCATTTGAGTGGAAAATTCCTCTTCAGGATAATTGTAGAATTCCCAAATTTATTGTCAACAAGCTGACTTCACAAAGGAATCTACTTATTGAGTTTTTGTCTTGTCACGTTTTTTCTTTTTACATTTAACCTTTTTGTGTCCCCAGCTTGAAGCCCCCTTTGCCAATCTCTGAGAAGTTATTTGCTCTGTTTCCCCTTACCCCTTTTAAAAACAAGAGGTAGTTATTTGCTCTGTTTCCCTGCAGGTGATGGAATGTTAGGTAGCTAACCAGGGACTACTTAATTTGCAACCCAATCAGCTTTATTTTAATGGAAATTTACAATATCACTACTTGAGCTCTTAGGAAGCAGAGTCTGAACTTATATTTATTTATTTTCTCTTATCTTTATCTCTACTCTTACACTTGTTTATAAACTGCATGAGGGAATGTGATTGTATAAAAGATAATATAAAATTTCCAAGCTACAATGAGTAAGGAAAGAATATGAAAGTAAAATGTGAAAAGCTAAAAATAGATCCTCTCTTTTCACCTTTATTTTTTTCTTGTTCTGCTGTTGCATGTAAATTTTATTCATTGATTGAATTTAATATGTGTGACCCACACAGAAATAATTTTGTCTATTTATTGAACCTCCTGGGAGAAGATGTAGATGATGCTTAATCATTCATAAATATAAAATTTGCCCCAGCACTCTAAGATTATGCTAACTAAACAAAAATTGTAATTGACTCATAATGTTCAATTTTATTTTATTCCATTGAAAGTTATAATTCAGAAGATCCATTACCAGGCAGGTCTTAAGAAAGAAGCATGGGATTGGCAGAGAAGTACCAGGAATCAGATTACAGATTGAAATAGATTTTGAAAAAATAAAAACGTCAATCCAAATGCCTAGTTTAAAAAAATAGTCCACTAAGGAAACACCTTATTCAGTGATCTAAAAAAGGAGGTAAAACCAACTTGTTTTATTCTGGTAATTTAATTGAAAGTATCTTACAATATGCCAAACTTAGTAAAATTAGTAGTAACTTAATAGGATAATGGTAGTTTCTTTTCTAAGTGTATTCTGTACAATATTACATAGAATATTTTTGTTGCAGTTTTTTGGATTGTTATGAAAATTGACTGTATATTTAAATCATTTGATAATACATTTATGGAAATAAATTGAGGGTGAAAAATGCTAGAAAAAAAAACAAAGAAATGAAGAAATTAGATAGGTTAGCCATTTATTTTAGTTTTACCACCTGTCTTTCAGAAAGAGGCAATTATCTGAATGTTTTTCCAAACCTTACAGTATATGTTAAATATATTGTAATAGTATTTTTTAAACTGGAGTTTGTGGTTCATTGAGAGGTGTCAGAGTTTTAGAGATCCAGATATTCTATGAGAATTTTTAAAGTTTTGAGTTTTATTAATATGATGATCAAAGTGATTTTTTAGCATACATCATTTTCATTGATAATTCTCAATTGAAGCCGATTTAATAGAATAAAATCTTCACTTTATAAGTCACTATATATCCATCTATTGTGTAAACAATTATGTTCACTGGAGTTCAAAAGGATTGCTTTCTCCTATATAAGGGTCCATATTTCACTCAGTTGTGAGAAAAAATAAAGCAGAGAATTAGATAAAAAGCAAAGTATTAGACAATGTGAGTAACTGGACTAGAATATATCAACATATGCAGAGGTTGACACACTTCTTCTAAAAGGACTAGATAGCAAATATTTTAGGCTTTGTAATTCAAGAAGCCCAATCAAGGACACTGTGTAGCTATTTAGATGACAAGAGAGAAAACAAATTCCCAGATTTTAAAAAAGTACCATTTAAGTGCATAAATACTACTTTTAGCTGAGGAGATATAAAAAAGCAGACAGTGTGCTGGATTTGATCAATGAATGAGTTTGCTCACCCTGCTCTATACCCAAAACTACTTCAATTGATACTGATTTTAGAATTCATCACTAGAATTCTTCATCTCGTACCTCACTTACAACTTTGTCCAGGAAATTTACTAATAATCACCCTTAAAGTTTAGCTTCTGTTGTTGCCCTAGCTGTTACCACATTTGTGTCCTTCCTTCCCATCGACCAGCTTTATAAAATCTAATCGCCAGATCACAAAAGGTTGACTCTGTCAGAATCCAGGTCAATATGCATAAATCCTCAGATGACTTATAAAAGAGCTCATAATCTTCCCAATGAAAGATTCAGCATTATCCACTTTATAAAATTTATCAAAAAAATTTTTTCCCAGTAGTTTTAAATGTACAATTCAACAGTATGGCTATATATATATTATATATATCATATATATAATATATATATATGATATATATATATATATATATATTGCTTTGTGTTCACCCCCCAAACTTAGATTTCTGTCACCACATATTTGACTCCTATTTCCCCATTTACCTCTCCCTGCCACCTTCTGGCAACCACTAGTCTATTGGCCACTTTATAAAATTTAAAAAATATGCCTTATTCTGGAAGTTCTTAGTTTGATTTAGAGGAGGGAGATTTACTTTTTCCACCTGATCAAAGCTTTAAACATATTTCTATTTAAATGCCATGAATAAGGGCTAATTACACCATGTTAAGTAAAAAGTAGTATAAAGTTTCATAATTAGAGCATGGTGTCCATAAAATAAAAAGAAGAAATACTGGGATAAATGTAGTGGCATTCTGGGAATGGGGTGAATTTTGTTGTTCTCTTTTATGTTTTCCAAATTGTATACATAAACATGTTTTATAGTAGCAATATAAAAAAATGGGCAGTTGAGCAAACAGACTTAACATTAATAAAAGAAACAATTTAGTTGTAAAACATTGAACCCATTTTGTCTAACAATACCAAAGAAAATTGTATTTTTAAAAAATTATCATTCTACTGTGACTTTTGACATTAGCTATTTCTTATCCTAGAAAAGTGAATATGATATGCGAAATAACTTTAGAGATTGCTACTACCAAACTAGGGCAAAAGAAATCTTTATGTAAAGCCTAAACATGAACACTGCTAAGCCTCTAAATTAAATGTAAAGTGTGTATTTTGAGGGAAGTAACGTGTAACCATGCAGAAAAGAAAATTGACAGCTACAGTAAACCTATTATCTAAGGTTTGATCAACATAGAAAATATGGATGGATGCTTCAACATGTATATTGGATTATTTCAAAATGAATTCTTTAACATGAATATTTCTTTAATATGAATATTGTCGATGTTAACCGTGTAGTAGTCAGTGCTACTTGGTTTTGTTCAACTTCCAGAAATGACACTATTGAAAAGTTACTACAAAAATCTATTCCTGATCTAAGAAACAATCAACATTCTCATTGGCTAAAATAATCAGGAAACATAAATGATGAAAAAAACAAAAGATAAATTCTCAGTCATAAGAGACAGATACTGTTAGTCCATAGATGGTTTAAAAAATGAAAAGGGCAACTGAGAGTGCTACCATATTGGAAAACTCGCTTCAAGGCTCTAAATGTTGGCAAACATAGGGCAAATGGGGTGAGCGATACAGCTCCTTTCCAAACAAACTCATTTTTCAGTGAACCATCCTTTTTGTTACACTAGAGCTAGGCTCCTGCTATGTCAATTACTGGGATGCAGAGAGAGATATTTGGTATACTGCCTGTTGACTTCTTTCCTTAAATTGCTTGGAATACTCCAGGCTCATTTTTTTTTTCTATTTTTCTACATCTTTTATTAGATAATAACAAATAGTATAACAGGTGATTTGATTTTTCTCTCTGCTTAGGATTTATATGTGCTTCACAGCCAGCATTTTGTTATCCCCGGGTTTAAAGGCTCTAAGTCATCAGAGAAACACTCCCACTTGACTATAAATGTAAGTCAGACGATTATAATGATAGTGTCACAGGTGGAAAAATAATGTTCGCTCTGTTGTAATCAGAACCAGCACTGACAAAGAATCATACATTGCTCTGGTGTTTCAATGAAGATGAAAGCACTGGTTTATACTTTAACTTTTCAAGAAGAGCAGAAAGATGTGTAAACAGAAGGATATTGTACTCAGGTTTAATTTCAACCTGAATTACAAATATAAAAAGATTGTTCAGGATAGTGGATTGAAGCCAAATTACCAGGAGTTAATTTGGAAATGACATTTGCATTGCTTATTTTCATCAGACTCCTGAAAAAGAGGCCTTGATCTCTGCACGACTTACTCCCCACAGCATTAAGGCAAAGAATTCCCAGAGCTATGACTCCTTCTACACAGATTTAAAATAACCAGCATAGAGGAACCAGGTGGAACATATTTATTTCATTCACACTATAGTCAACTTCTATCTAGGAATGTTTAGATGTTCCCATTAGATCTAAATTTATTTTTTAGCTGTAATTTGATTCAGTCTTAACCTATATGTTAGTGTTGGTTATAACTGTGTGAAGCACACAGAATTGCTGATTCAAATCAGAATGTGTTTTCAATAACATCTCAAAGATGTGATATCATTTCTCGTTCTTCTCCAATTGTGTAGGAAAACAACCTTTTGGAAATGTCCTCTATTAAAATGATCATCATTATGGCTTTCAAAGGTGTTTCTCCTTTTTTTCAAATCCATAAGGATAATTTAATTAAAAACAAAATTTCTGAAAAGATATCATATCCTCGCATTGCTATTTCCCCTTAACTGTTTAACGTTGCTCATTTCCCCTAGGAAACATAGATATAATTTATTAACTTAACAAAAATGGATGAGGTACACCAAACTCAGTGCTGGATATCTGAGGTACAGTGGTGAGCAAGCTATGAATGATCCCATCTCATAAAATTATAACATAGGTGGGAGGCAGCCAGAGGAAATAAAATATTGAAACTGGTAAGAATCATAGAGCACTTGTTATTTGGTATGTTTAGTGATGAAAAAATAAAAGTTGTTTAGAATAATTTACGGGGCATCTATCTTAGACTTTTGCAGTAGGAATAACCATTCAAAGAGACATTAAAGATCAGGAATAAGGATGGGCAGATGAAAGTGGAAGATTGCATAAGCTGGTATTTTGGGGGTATGCAGTGAGAAGTAGGAGTGAGGATAATTGGGATAGTGGTAAAAGGGAATAAGCCCCAAAAGTTTGCTCTCTGTTTCCTTTCCTGGAAAAAAAAAAAAAAAAAAAAAAGCTCCGAATATTTTATGATTAAATAATTACATTATTTAGTGCCCTTTGTTTCAAGGAATTAAGAAATTTTCAGGTTATCTCTGTAGTGGTGAGAACTCAGAAAGTTCAGGGTGAATCTCAGCAGCTAAAAGTTCAGAGAATCTCATCACCCCCCTGGGAACTAAATGGTCATTCATTACAGCATCCAATTTTAACACTTCTATTCATCTCCCGACAGCAATAGATTCCTTTATCACTTCTTGGCCACGGTTGTGACTTGGCTTGTTCCTGCCTACCTGCCATTCCTGCTTTTGTGGCCAGTGGTTGTACTTTTTAGGCATAGTCTATCCACTATGGTAGACACTATCCACTTGTAGTTAGTTAAATATAAACTTAACTTAACAAACTTTCTTCAGCCTTAGTTCTTGAGCTCATAGGTTGATGGTCATTCAAATGGTTGCTTTCAGGTTAACCCACGGTAATAGGTTGAGTTTATGGTGAGATAAAACCAAATGTAATAATTTAATCACAAAGAAATCCCTAAATCTTCACTTTTAGTGAAAGAGTGAGGCCACAGGCATCATATCATGTGTATATATTTTTTTCAACAAATATTTGCAACTATGTTTAATGCTGCAGATACAAAATTGAATAAGATATGCTCATGAATCCAAGTGTGTTAGTTGGAACACTAATAATACTAAATACTCCAGTAGAGAAATACATGTATATGGCTCTTAAGACATTAAAAATACAAAACAAAACTAAACTAAAAACTGGTCTATTGGGGGCAGTTAGAGAGGCTGATAAGGAAAATTCATTGAAGATTAACATGGAAAAATTAGGAGGAGCTAAACAGACAATGAGAGGAAACTAAATATTCTTAGCACAGGAACAACAATGCTAAAAGTTAAAGGTAAGAAAACAGAGAAATCGGTGGGATGTCTGCGAGTATTCAGTATCCCCAGAGCACGATGCAGAGGATGGGCATGAGTCCCATAACACAGCAGTCTTGTAAGTGCCTTCCTCATTTTTTCTCTTATTTTCCTTTTTTGATTACGGTTGACATTCAATATTATGTTCGTTTTCAGTGTACAGCATAGTGGTTAGACATATAACTTATGAAGTGATCCCCCGTTAAGTCCAGTGCTCACTTGACACAATACATAGTTATTATAAAATTATTGACTCTATGCTTCAGCAAATCCACTTCTGGGTATTTCTCCAAAGAAATCCAAAACAAGTAACTTGAAAAGATAAGCGTCTTACTTCTTAGTTCATTTTTTTAAACCCACGCTATATGTGTTTTAATCTTTCTTCCACATCATTTTCATACATCACTAATAGTGGGCATTTGTTCTTTTCATCAACCAAGCAAGCATTCCTTCTACCTTCTTTTGGTAAAAATCACCTCAGTTTGCCTTTACCGGTTGTCTATGATAAGAGTCTTCATTTTTCCACTGGCCACATGTTGGGTAGATGACTCAAGTTGAGCCAATTTGACCATCTCTTCAATTTGAAGGAAACCCAGCAAGAGAAAATGGTTTGATCTTATTGATTCCGACTGTGGCACCCTTTAGATTGCTCGGTAGTGTCTGCAGCCCAGATCCCCAGAGCTGTGTCTCAAGAGCCCAGTAAGACTTTCTTTACCTATCGCCTACCTTTTATTGAACGTTTTAATCTTAATGCTTGAAATATGTTCTTAATGATACCGACTGACGAAAAAAATCAAATGCCAGAAAACAGATGCATATTCTCTGCATTCTATTTTTACTGTCTTATCTTCTAACATTTCGGTTGTATCTGCTCCAAACTCTTCATGGCCACTCTGTGCCCTAGTTAAGTATATTCACTGTTTCTGAACTTGCTTTGTATATTTCAATCAATAAGTCATTTTGTATCCATCCCAAAATGTGTACTCTCCCCAAACCTGTCGAAATCCTGCCCATGGTACAAGGCCTGGAGCAATCTTAGATTTCCTACCACTTTCTCTGGTTATTCCAGCTTAAAATCATTCCTCTTCCTTGAAACTCTGATTTAGAAGAATAATATCTTTTCTTCATTTCTCACTTCCTGTAAGAGAGAATTTTATAAAACATTCCTGGCTTCTTGCTCCACAACCCACTCTTCCTCACAGCAGAGGAATGAATTGATTTATGTATGAGAAACAGATATTTGCCAATTTCATATCTTGAAATCAGAGAAGGTGTGTTACTTATTTACTTTTTTAATCAGCCAAACCCACAGGGGATTATTGATCATAGGAGATTATTTTTGTCTTTCACTTACTTAGCAGAATATTTGCTGCTTGCATTTATTTACACCCCATCGTATAGACCTTATTGTAGAGCTAGAACTAAGCTAGAGCTTGAGACAGAGCTAATGATAGAGACAGAGCTAACCTTAGAGACAATAGAATTAGGGAATCTAAAGATTTCTTAGCATCTTTCCAGATTTATTACACAAATGCTAGAGATAGAATGATGCTACCCAAGACTCCCAAGATTAGTAAAATACTTACCATAATATTTTGTCTTTGCTTTTGAGGTCTCTTTTTAATAAGGAAAATTATATTCCAATACTAAAGGGTTACAAGAGTGACATTACATGTAGTTATAGAATAATATTCTTGGAAGTAATTGAGCTCATCTTCTGCTAAGTCATTCAGCATATTCAATAGTTTCAACATTCACTAATGCACTAATTTTGAGTGACTGATTGCTGATTAATAGGTGTCTTAATTCATTGTTCATGAAAAGTTATTATGATTTATCATAATGCAAAGAGCCAAAATAATTGAATCATAATACTTTTCTTTGAGATTAGTGTCACCATTTATGATATACTTTGGCATAACTTTGAGTATTTTGGAATCTGTATTATATGTGAGAAATAACATCTATCCCTAGTGCTGCTTTGAGAATAATGTAAATTAATCTATACCAAAATGTTCTTTGTTTTAAAGTTTCTTAGAATTACTATCAATTAATAAGTTCTGAGTTTATATATAATAATCAATTCATATAATACAAAAGCTCATGCCTTCTTCCTATTCTTTGTACAGTTGTTATACAGCATCTCAATTTCTACATATATAAGATGGCATTAATATTGTTGTTAATTATTAAACCAAAGATAAAGAGATACCTGAATGCTTAGCAATAGTACATTTTTTAAACCTAGGCAATGACTAAGAAGTTTATAAGGAAGACAAATATATTTTGGAGAAATAGTAGAAGTCTGTAAATATGGGAAGAGCTAGACAGGGATTAGATGATGGCAGGACTTGTACTTATGGTAAAAAATAAATTTATTTAGATGTCCTTTTCATAAGCTGCAGCAATATTAATTGTAGTTAACTTGTGGGAGATAAGAAAGAAATACATGGACGGTCTAAACACTTCTTAATGTGAGTTTAATTTTATGTTTTACAAATGATAACAACCATAATAAAAGCCACAATTATTTATCAGCTACCTATGTTCTAGTTTCTGAGTTGAATAACATCCCATCATTATCTATAAATAAATATATAAATTACCTTTTATTATATCCATTTTAAGATGGGGAAATTGAGTCTCAGTTAAGTAAATTGTCTGTTAACTGAAGGATCTGGGAATCTAAAACCATATCACAGACACTTCGTTTGTAATTCCATATGCTTAACCACCATTCCCATCATTTTCCAAAGTAGACTTTCACATCTGCTTCCATAATTTATGTGCAAAAAACATATATTTGCCCATTTCCTTCCTTGAATCCAGAGAAGGTGTTTTAATAGTGCCTTGTACAGAGCATTTTTCTTGATTAAATTAGCATGCACTTTGAGGACAGGAAAAATTTATCTCTAACATTAACATTTTGGCCCCGGTAAATTCTGTGTTGTGTGGGACTGCCCTGGGCATTGTAACATCCCTGGCTTCGGCCTGTTAAATGCCAGTAGCACCTCCTCTTCACTCGTCACAATAAAAATAATCTACATACTTTGCCAAATATACCTCTCCCCCCATAGTAGGGGGTACCTTGGTTGAAAACCACTGCTCTAGAAGTACATATATTCTTAATTTTGCTAAATTCCAGGCCAGAGTGCTGAGAAATATATGTTTTGAGATATTTTAAGTGGTACACGTTAGGGTAGGGTTTTTGTTTTCTTTTGGAAATGTCATGTGAATTTTGTTTAGCTGTGCCTATGTTATACAAGTGATCACTCAGAATATTACATCTGGGAAGATTTCCTCTTCCTAGAGCTAACTAGAATGACTAAGAGCTAGAATAATGCTTCTGATCTGCATTTGGAGAAAACAGAAGCAATCATTACCTTCAAGAGTTTTTGCAGGGGCCGATGTATGGTGAATGCTCTTACTGCCAATACAATAACCTGCAAAGGAGAGTTTTAAATGACTTTTCCACTGCCATTCCCATATAGCTTCTCTGCTGTTCTTGTCTATTTGACCTTAATGCTAAACTTTCTTCTTCAGCTTGTTTTTCTTAACGTTCCATTCATTCATCAGTTATGACTCTCTGTAATAAGAGAAAGGTGAGGTTTGGACATGTGATTACTTAATTATTTCTGGGACTCTTTGCTTAATTCAATGACAGCTAATTTTCATTTTAGAACAAAATAATTTAGTGTATACATACATACCTGCATATATATGTATTATTTACTATATATCTGGCACTATTCCAAGAGCTTTACTAATATTAATGTATTTAACCCTCAAAATAAACTTATGATAAAATTACTTATCATCATCTCACTTTTCAGGTAAAGAAACTGGGACACAAACTTTAGCAAGTTTCCCAAGATGACCCAAAAGTGAATGACAAATTCAAATCCAAGCTTTTGGTCTCTAGAGTCTGTCCCTTTTACCACTGTGCTCTGCAACTGCATTGATAAGTGAAGTCATATTTATTTTAGTCCTTCACACACAGATGAAGAATTGACTATTCGTACATGCCCTCTCAGAAGCTGGAGATCGACTTCCTAATGCTTCGGGTGAATATCTCCTGCAAAAAAAAGTTTCCCTTAAATTAAGCACATCTAATTTTCTTGAATAATGTAGTTGTACTTCAGAGGTTGTTCCAGGTTAAGAGAGCACATAGTTTTGTGGAACTACGTTTTTGCATGGAGCTCGAAATAATTCTGGAGATCTGTGAAAATAGTTCCTGACCTACTTAAGACTACTGGATTTCTGTGAATTATAATTTCTATGTCTGTTTGTTTATAATTGATATAGCTCAAATTTGAAAACTGAGATTCATAAAAATTCGAGATATAGGATTTGCAAAAAATAAACCCAAGTCAATCAATATGAGTATTTAATTCTCAAAAATATGTGTCAAGATGGTTAACTTTGGAACTCTAAGGAACTTACTTAAACATAAGCAATTTTGCAGCAAGGATAAGCTAATTAAAGAGTTATTATGTTCTTTCAGAGGCTGTTACACTCTCCCCCACCCCGCCCCCGAATTCTAAAAAAATCCTCAGGATAAATATGGTTTTGAAGTATTGGTAGATAACCAATCTTTGAGGAGTAGAACTGTTTTCATGATTTATAAATGGAGTTGAAGTTGATCAAGGATGATATTAACTTTCTGACTAAAATGCTCTCTAACTTAAAGAAGGAAGATATGATTTTCATTTTTGTGTCTCCAAGGTGGATTCATTTGACCACTAGGATCAACAGAATGAACAGACTTCTCAACTAGAATCTAAGTTTCCAGAGGCCAGATAGTATGCCTACATCATTCAGTATTGTGCCTCTGCAAACTTACCCAGTCAATGCCCATGTGACAAAGAAGGAGGGAGGGAAGGAAGGAAGGAAGGAAGGAAGGAAGGAAGGAAGGAAGGAAGGAAGGAAGGAAGGAAGACAACTTTTTAACTAATTTACAGAATCTATTATTAGAAATGTTCCTAACATCTATTCCCTAATGCAAACTTTCTCCAAATTTCTCTGAATTTTCAGTGTGAACGTGTTCAGAAATTTTAGCCTGTTTTAGAAAAAAAATAAATTCACAAATGTATTTCTCCATTCTAAAGTTTTTACTGTTATCTTGTAAAATAAGTGCTTTTCTCAAAAACATCTATAAACATCTATAATTTCCAGTGGAGGGAAGCATACAAAATTATTGTATTTAAACACAACAATTTCTCTCTTTTTCATTGGCTTCAAAATTGTAGCTCTTATTATTCAGAAACTGAGGAGGTAAATATGACCCATATCTGAGCGTTTATAAAGACAATGAATATAGCAGTTTGCTACTTAATGGAGTTTGATTCAGGCTCTAGGAAAATTCTTAGAGTTTTAAATCCAAGTTTTAGTTTTTTTTCATATTCCAGGCAAAATTCCATTATCTTAGCCCTTTTATTCAACTATTTAAGAACGTTATAGCATACTCCACATCCTCATCCAAGATTATTTCAAGTTTTTACAAATATTTTCTGTCTTCTAAGATAGAGGCTTTTTCTATGATTAAAAACATGTAAGCAAATAGAAAATAGGCAAGCTCTTAGGATCCATTTTGTATTAATGAGATTTTTCAAGTCCTTTAAAAAAGAAGCCATCTTCTAGTCACAGCATGACTAATGCTTTTCTGGGTTGAGGCAACAAAACTTGGGGGCAAAAAAAAAAAAGTCCAACGCTTAACTTTAGATGTTTTGCCTTTAATCTATGCCACCATTGGAGATCTTTTTAAAAGCTTGATCGGGACAGGACTTGTTTTACGCAAGGTTTTCTTGTGAAAAGACGGTGGGTGGAAGAGCTTGAAGGTTAATGCGGAAACAGAATTTAGTTACTCTGTTTCTCCTGGTTTCCAGGCATTTCATCTGTGTTATTTATAAATAGATGCATTAGATGTTCTGTTATTTTGAATAAGTGTCTAGTTTTAATTAGGCAAGGTACATAAGCATTTTAATTAGATATCCAAATACATCATCTGAGACTTTTTCCTTCTCAGAAAATAAAAGTAATTTAATTTATTCTTTATTAAATATAAGGGCAGTAAAATCTTATGAATAGATTTTCAGCTCAAGAGACTGAGATGTTTTTGATAGGACTATATAATACATGCACAGAATACTTTCTGTTAAATTTCTCCAAGCAAATAAAGGGTACAAAAGTAATGAAGTTAAACCATAGCTTGTTAAGTGTGGTACAGTTTTCCAATACAACAAAGGAAAAGAGTGTCTAGGTTAATGCTGATGTCCCAAATTACAGCCTACTTTGTTCTATCGCTTTTAAATTTAGTATTAAAAAAGTGTGTGTGTGTGTGTGTGTGTGCGTGCGTGTGTGTGTGTTTTATATGAGATGAAATGAGAAACAGCATCCTGTTCTACCACTGCAATATATCTGACCCTTTCTTTTCTATCACCATGTATGTGTTTGACTATAAAATTAGGGCATGCGAGCAGGAGGAAAGATCTTTAACCATAAAGATTGGACTTCGTAGACCCTGCATTTTTAAGAATGCCTTTAATTCATGCAAATCACAGGGTTTTCCACATGTTCTTTATTGCAATCAGCCAACTAAAATTTGCTATGATACTGATCATAATTCTCAGCTTTCTTACATAGAAATTAAACCCTAAATTATATTGCAGCTACAGCAGACACTGTCTTCTAAATGGGGTAGTGATGGGTGGTGAGAATCATGGTTATGAAGCCCAGCTCTTCTATCCACTGGCAGGGGGGCCTGATTCAAGTTATTTAAACTTTTAAAACCTCACTTTCTTACCCATAATATAGACAATGTATCTATTTTGTGGTTTTTGGGAGAGTTCTAAAGAATGTCATCAAATGAGTACTCCTTAAAAAGGTGGTTATTATCATTTTATTATCTTTGCTCTGCAACCATTCCTTTCTTTGTCTTCTTTCTGTCTTCTTTTATTTCCACTAGGTCAACCTCTAACCTAGACTGCTCACAATTTATAAAAGCATCCTTTTACTCTTTCAACACTAGTCACTGGAAATCAATTCGAGTAATCTAAGATTGTCTACTTCATTCTTCTATAATGGGGCTAATCTGAGATGCTTAACATGGAACTAAAATTAAAGCACAATCTTTAATAACTCTTACCCTAAATTTAAAAACATGTTTAAACTTTAGATTTATTGGTTAATGCAAATAGCTACATGTGTTTAAAGGAACCTAATTAAATTATCTATATTTCACTCCAATTTATTATTTCAGAAACTTTACTGAATGCATCTTAAAATTGAAAATGCTTTTCTTTTTTTTACAAGAGAGAGTATTTTTTACATTATCTTTGTGTGACTATCTTTGTATGATTCTATTTGAGGATAAGTGTATTTTCAGTTGAATGTGTGCATTCAGATAAAAGCAAATATAGCCATACAAACCAAGGAAACCTAAATAAATTAAGACACATTTCAGACCCTTGAACTATCTCCTTTTATGCATGGCTAAAGTTCCCTTGTATGATGATAATCATATTGCAATATTTAAATACATCAGATCAGCATGCTGTACACCTTAACCTACACAATGTTACATGTTAATTATATATATCTCAAATAAATAGATAAATGAATAAATATTTTAAAAAGAAAATTCCTCTGTGTACCAGCAACAGATTAGATAGGGTAAAGCCAAATTATCTCTGGGCAGCCTCTGGGAATAAATATTATGTTTTTATGACACTAATTTTAAAATACATCTTTCTTCTTTTTATGGACCAATTCAAGGGACATCTCTCTGAAACTACCCTTAATTAGTAATAAATAATTAATTGCTCTTTCATATCACATTTCAGTGATTGAATACATGTATCTGCCTTACTAGATCTAGTGTCCTATAGGTAAGAGACTGTATTTTTGTTTTCCTGTCCCAGGAGGGCACCCAGCCTAGAATAACCCTTCTGTGAATATTTGTCTTGTTGACGTTATAGAGGCAGATAAATCGTCACTCTTAAAAAGTGATATGTGACCTATTCTTAGAGGGCAATTCTATAAAAAGCCATTGTGGAAAATTCTGCAAAAAAATAAGAGTTGATCCAGGGTTTCATAGATTGACATGAATTAGGGATTTAGGAATTATTTTACTAGGTTGAAATTGTATGCTAATTGTATCTATGTAATCGTCATGTTTCTAATCTTTTGCCACCTTAAAGAAGAATCTAATATATTATGCAAGTAAATGTATTTAGTTCAAATTTCTGAACTAAAGTGTGTTGTCTTAACTTCTTTCTTAGTTGCAGAATGGGTATTTATTGATAAGAGAGTGGAAGAGTTCCCCAAATTTCCTCTGGTCAGTCTCCTGTTCTTCTTGTCCAGGTAAAATCACAGGTTGCTGCATTTTTCTAGCAGCTCCTGTTGCTGTACATAAACTAAATATATCTGATTTTAGGGACTTTTTATATTAATGGATTTGTTCCTGAGAATGCACAAGCCCTTCTTAATAACTGAGGCAATTAGATTTAATTGGAGGGGTCTCTGATTACACAAAATTAGCATAAGATCTAATTAAACCATTTTTTATAAGATCTTTTCTATACCCTTTCTTTATGCCCTCACAATTGGTTCCAAAATCTTATTTTTTCATAGAAAAATGATATTCTGAAAAGTGAAAGTCTGATTGTTAATGGTTAAAAAAAGCTAAAATACATTAATACTTTTAGTCTGACTTAGATATTTGGTGAATTTATTTTTCCAGATTTTGCAAGGATACATTAATTCAATTAGCACTGGATATATTTCCATTGAATCCTGTGACCGAGTCCCAATGCTCTGTGAATGGACAGTAGAATATTTATAATCAGAATAGTTTCTTTTTGTGTTCCACGTTAGAAAAACAACATTTTGTGTCTGCTCCTCTTTCATTATTCCCTCATGTACGTGTGTATATGGGTGTGCATGTCTTGTGTGAAACATGAGAACATTCTTATCTCCACAGTTCAGCTAATTTTGTAAGAGATAGCAGCAGCCATAACATAAGGAGATATTTTTGGAATCAGACACTGAACAAAGCCAAATATTTCATGTAGTTCAGTATGTCTACATGGAGCTGAAAAACATAGCTCTTGTGTTTCATAGAGTACTTTAAATCAAAGTAAATTTAAAGTAGGATGCAAGGTCAGTAAAGAATATTTCCTTTTTTAAAAATTTTTGTGTGTAAATTTTCACGTCATATCAAGGATTTTCATGTGTACCCTGTAATAGCTTTCTAATATTAGGCAACTTAAGAACTGATAGCATATTATATATAGAAAGATAATACTACGGGCAATACAAAGTTTATTATCTTGGAATGAACTGAGTGATAGGAAGAAAATCTGAAGCTATATTAAATAGCTAGACGGAGTTAAGCTAACTATCACTGATGCTGAAAGTGATGATTTTGAGGGGTTTGGGGGAGGAGAAGAGTTCAGCTGATACTCATTTGTCTGTCAATTAAAAAAAATTAAAACTTTCTATTTCTACTTAATGTATTTTTTTTTCTGATAGCATACACCCTAGATATGATGTGGTACAAAACTTCCTTTCTGTGATCTTCCTCCAAAAACCTATAAATTTAGTCTAATCATGAGAGAAACCTCAAGCAAATCCCAACTGATGAGCCTTCTGCAAAATACCTGACCAAACCTCCCCAACCATTTAAAATCATCACAAATAGAGAGTGAGCAACTGTCACTGCCAAATGAGTCAAAAAAAAAAAAAAAAAAAAAAGCAAAAAAACAGTGGAACCAAATGCAATGTGGTTTCTTGGATGGGATCCTAAAACAGGAATCAGACATTAGATATCATATAAAGGAAATCTGAATAAACTATGGATTTTAGTTAATAACGATGTGCTAATGTTGGCTAATTAATCATGACAAATGTATTGTACTAATGTCATATGTTAATAATAGGAGGAACTGGGTGAGAGACATCTAGGAACTCTGGGTATTACCTTCACAATTGTTCTGTAAACCTATATTTTAAAATCGAGAGTTTATTTAACAATATTACAGAACAGTGAGATAAGCACTCTCCCTCTATATTATGAACTTCACGAGGGCAAGAACACAGTTATATACACCCTCTATTCCCTTATATCAGAATCTAGTATGATCTCTAGAATAAATTAGTATTGGGACTAGCTGGTTGAAGAGATACAAGAATGGCTGCAGGGAAGTATATACTAACAATCAAGGGAGCGCTAAATTTAAAGTGATAAATTATGCCTGCACATTTCAGAAAAATTTTTATAAAATGATAACCAATAGTTGATGAGAGTAATTGTTATGTATGATGCATAATCTAGAGAGAGCTGGACACATGGAAAACAATGTGTGTACTTTGTCTCCAACTTTAAAATGGCATCACGGCACATTAAGAGTTAACTCTAACGTCTTGTCTCAAACTTATTACCTGCTGTTACTACAGTCCAGACATAATGGTCCTCAATTCAATTTGTTCTTTAAATGGGCCAATTTCCTTCCTGTTTTAAGAACTCAACCCATTATATCCCCCACCTCCTTGCATTTCTCCTCCCACCCTTACCTGATCAATTTTCATTTAGTCTTCTAATCTCAGATTAACTGTCACTTTGATTTCCTGTCTAGTTGAACCAGGAGAGTCTTTTGTTGTTTTTTAAAACTATTTTATATCACCTTCTATTTTTGTTTTTTTTGCCATCTCTCTTATTATTATTGTAAATACACAGACACACACACACACACATAATGGCTGCAAATTCTACAAAAGCAAGTATTACATTAGTTTTGTTCACCTTTTTATTTCCTGCATCTAGCATAATGCCAGGGACATGGTAGGACACAACATATACTTGTTATGTGAGTTAATGTTTATAATACAGAAGAAGACGTTTACAACAAAGAGGGAGAAGTTTACAACAAAGAGGGAGAAGTTTATAATATAGAGGGAGAAAGCTTATCTCACTGTTCTGTAATATTGTTAAATAAGCTCTCGATTTTAGAATATAGGTTTACAGAAAAATTGTGAAGATATACTCAGAGTTCCTAGATGTCTCACCCAGTTCTTCCTATTAACATCTGACATTAGTATAATACATTTGTCATGATTAATAAGCCAACATTAGCACATTGTTATTAACTAAAATCCATAGCTTATTCGGATTTCGTTTATATAATACCTAATGTCCATTTCCTGTTTTAGGATCCTATCCAGGAAACCACACTGCATTTAATTCCACTGTTTTTTTTTTTTTTTGGACTCCTTTGGCAGTGACAGTTGCTCACTCTCTATTTGTGATGATTTTAAATGGTTGGGGAGGTTCGGTCAGGTATTTTGCAGAAGGCTCATCAGTTGGGATTTGCTTGAGGTTTCTCTCATGATTAGACTAAAGTTATAGGTTTTTGGAGGAAGGTCACATAAAGAAAGTATTTGTATCACATTATATCTAGGGTGCACACTGTCAGCATGATGTCATTTTTGGTGCTGACCTCGAGCATCAGGCTGATGCAGTGTTTGTCAGGTTTGTCTGCTATAAAGTTATTTTTTCTTCTATATTGTACTTTTCAGGAGGAAGTGGCTATGCACAGCCCACATCTAAGTAATAAGTACTTGTGCCTTACCTCCTCGGGGGAGGAATAGCTACAAAAATGATTTTGAATTTATATGCAATGGAAATTTGTCTTTTCTTTCCTATTTATTTATTTCTATATTCGTTCAATAATTTATTTATAATGGTATGGATTTATAGTTATTCTATACTGTGGGTTGTGATCCATACAATTTTAGTTATTTTGTTGCTCCAATTGTTACAGCTTCGATGTTTCAGGGCTCTTTTACTTGGTCACTGCTGCTGTTTGACCTACCCCCCATATCCTCAATTCCATCCCCCTCTCTGCCCCTAGCATTTTCTTACTTTCTGTCACTACTAGATGATACAGCTTAATCTTGTTCATTTCCTGTCTCAGTACTAGAACCAGTCAGTCATTTCTTCAAAAATAATATTTTATTTTATTTTATATATATATATATATATATATATATATATATATATATATATATATGTTCTCCAATACTTTAAACTATTTCAACTGAGGTTTTTTTGTTTCGTTTTGTTTTATTTTAATCTTCATATTCCTTAGACTAGAATCCTGTTTAGTCCCATATTAAGACTGATCATTTATCTGTTCAAAAAAGAAATTAATCATGTATATTTTCCAAGGCTGAGGTTACTGTTTTCTTCTGTTTCTTTAATAATATTGTTTATTTTTACTTATCATTTAATAAGCACCATGCTAAAAAGCTTTCCTTCAATTATGTTATTAAACTCTCCTATCTCCTATTAATTTGGTATTATTTATTGACTTTTTATAAGTGAGGAAACTAAGGCATAAAGTAAATGCCTTAGTAAGTGATGGTCTTGACCCGCAGCCCAAAGCAGTCTCCGTTTTGATGAACAGCATTGTCCCTTCAAGTCTAATGTCTGGTCTCCTCTACTATATGTGAGTCTTTCTCGTAATCATAGTATCTTCTTGATTCCTCCAAGCTTCAAACCCTTATCTTTCAATTCTTGGAATCCACCCTGTCTTTCTCTTCTTCGGCTTCTACCTAGATATGTCCCTTTGACTTATTAACTGGCTTTCTTCATGGTGGAATGAAAACTCTCTAGTTCTTACTTTATGAACCCACAGCACCCACACTTGAATATAACTATGCAGACACTTTTTTCTTTAAAGAGCCCACTGGATATACTTCACGTGAGAAAAATACAGGTAATAGCAAAATTAGTAAAGAGGTTTAAAAGTTCACAAAATACGATCCTGACCCCATCATGGAGGGTAGTAAGTCTAAGTCAAAATTAGGCTTTGAAATCCAATCTTTCCCCTCCAAGATCACCTTGGTGAAGTCACATGATCTTTTCCTTCTTCAGTGATGCCACTTCACAGATGAAGTCACCATAAAGTCCAGACAATTGCCAACCAATGGAGAGAATCTCTGAGGTCTTCAGTTGAGCCAGCACTCAATTCACTAGGCCTCTGCCCTGGTTAAAAAATGGTTTCACTGTAAAGTACTGTAAGTTTTCTCATCTTTATCCTTTCGAGAAACACTTTTAAGTTCTTACATTTCTAATCAACCTCTGTATTAAAAACTCCTACTCTTTTCCCTGGACTTTTGAAGTGTTCTGCCTTAGACCATGTGACATTTCCTAAAGGATTTTATTTATCCTTCTAGATGTTGCTAATTAGGTTAAGCGACCAGACATCATTTTAACTTTAATTTTGCCTTTTCATCAGGCATCTTTCAAAATATCTTAACACTGCTGTCGATCTCTCTGACTGTTAGAAACCAGATGTTCATGGGGTATGTCAGGAATGCAACATTTTTGAGATTTACAATTGATAAAATAGCTAATAGCAAAGTTTTTCTTATTGTGTATATTTTCCCTTATGAAATTTATTTAGCTTTTAATTTTGATCTCAAGTTTTTCACTTAGCTCAACCAGGATCGGAATTTAATAAAAGGCATTCTCCCAATTCTGTTCATGGAGCAAAGGATTATTTTGATTTATTATATTAGACATACCCTGAAGGGCCAACAAAGTAGAGGAAGTGCATATAAACAGACCAATAATCTTAAATCTTATTTAAAAAAATCACCTGGCATATCTACCGCCCCAAGAAACTTCATGACCTTGAAATCTCTAACCTAGATTTGGTTAAAGAATGTGCTCCCCTGGGGTTTTGGAATGGAATGTGCCTCTTAATCCCAGACATATCTGGACATTAGACAAAGTTAGTATATGGGCAGTTGCACGTTTTTAACTATACGTAAGTGTCTTCTCTATTTTGGACACATCCACTCGCTTGATAAGAACTATCAAAGGTAGCTATTCACATAAATTAGTGAATTTGTTGTTGTTGTTGTTACAAATAGTAAAAACAGATGAGCTAGATTAAGCCAGGAAAGGCTTTGTTCTAAGGACATAGATGTGTTTTTGGAACTCAAAGAAGACAGTTCAGGAATGCAGCAGAAAATTGAGAAACTTCCAGAATCAATCTCTTTCTCTCTCTCTATCGGTTCACCCTGCTCCCCTCACCACTTCTCTTTTCCTCCCACAAAGCTTCTCCTGTCTTTGCTTCTTCCTGAGCATCTGCTTCCTTCTCTCCCTGTACTCTTCACAAATCAGTTTTCCTTGCTTCTCAGTTCATGTGCAGGTATGTGGCTCACCATGTCCTTCTCCATGTCTACTGCTAAGAGACTATCCCTGCTGAGACTGGTATTTCCTATTTCCAATTCTAAATCCCAGAGAAAGAAACTCTGATTGATTCTGCTGGAATCATCTGCCTGCCTCAAGGTTCAATGCCTCAGGTACAGATCTGACTTCTGGGAACTGATCTAATGAGTCAGAGTTGGGCAGATCATAGAAGCCATTCTGGGTAGTTCGAGCCGAAAGTAAAGGCATTTACAGGTATTGGAAGGTGGGAGAAGTGAAGGTCAGAAAAGACTTCTTTTGAATCAGAAATACTAAAAGCAATTGGGAATAGAGGCTCTGTCATCAATACCTTCCTCTTCTCCCATTACACCCAAATGAGTGTGTGGTGAGTAGGGAGCTGACAGTTGCTTGATTGATAAGCTGGCAATATTTCTGAAACTTGAATAATTGTGTTATATCCTTTATTGTTAAAAATAACTGGTAAAAAATGCTGCCACAATTGCTGTAGTAGTCAGATCTGAACTTTTGAAAGGAATAAGTATTTGCTTACTATTAAAGCAATCTATAATTAATATTATGTTATAGGTCTCCAGTCCTAGATATCGCTAAAAAAATATTACAAAAAACAAGTATACTTTAAAAAGAAGAATGTATGGAAAAAAGAAAACAACACTGTGAAAAAATAATTTAGTAAGGTGAACATAATGCTAGATATCCTGATATCATTTTATGAATTGATGTTAGTGTGCCCGGAAATATATATTATCTATAATGGAAACAGATTTTATTTAGTTAATGAATTATTTTAAGGTAAAAAATAGACATATGTGTATTTTTTATTATACTACAATAAATTATAGAGAACTTTAAAGACCTGTTTAATATGTATGTCTGCAAAAATTCAAATTAGCATATCAAATTTACATATATTTAAAATAAAATTAGTTATTATAATGTTTTAAAATACACTTTAGCAAACATTATATAATATATAACATATAAAACATATATAATTTCAATAATTCTTACACTTTTACCTTCAACTTTTAGGTGAAGAAGTAAAATCTTAGAATATTATCTAACTCTGTCACTTAAGTAAAAATTGGTAAAACAAGGATTTTTAAAAATTTTATGTTATATGTTGTTCATTCAGGTGCTTTTATTTTTCTAATTAGGGCTTCTTTTTTAGAGTTATTTTAGCAGCATTGAGGGGAAAGTACAGAAACCTCCCAGATAACCACTCGCCCGACACTTGTGTGGTTGCTCTCATTATCAACATCCACCACCAGAGCGGTACATTTGTTACAATTAATGAACCTACATTGACCCATTATAATCACCTAAAGTTCATAGTTAACTTTGGAGTTCGCTTTTACCGTTGTATATTCTGTGGCATGTATCCATCATGATGATATTATACAAAGTATTTTCACTGTCCTAAAAATGCCTTATGCTCTGCCTATTCAGCCCTCCACCCTCGCCCCACAAACCATGGAAACCACTGATTTTTTACCATATCCATAGTTTTGCCTTTTCCAGAATGCCATATAGATGCAATTATATATTTGCGGTCTTTGGGATTGGTTTCTTTTCTATATTAATACGTGTTTAATGTCCTTTTATGTCTTTGCATGGCTTCATAGTTTATTTCTTTTTAGCACTGTATAATATTCTATTATCTGGATGTGCTACCATTTATCCATTCACCTACTGAAGAACAAAACTTGTATCCAAGTTTTGTCATTTATGGATAAAACTGCTATAAATTTGTGTGTGCAGGTTTTTGTGTATACATAAGTTTTCAACTCATTTGGGTAAATACTAAGGAGTATGATTGCTGGATCACATGTTAGAGTGTGTTTAGTTTTGTAAGAAACTGCCTAATTTTATTTTAAAGTGACTGTACTATTTTATAATCCCACCAGCAATGAATGAATAAGAATTCTTGTTTCTCTATATCTTCACCAGGCTTTAATGTTATCATTTTTCTGTTATAGCCTTTTTAATAGGTGTGTAGTGGTATCTTGTTTTAATTTGCATTTCCTTAACTACATATGATGTGGAATATCTTTTCATATGCTCATTTGTCATCTGTATATCTTCTTTGGTGAGGTGTCTGTTAAGATCTTTGGCCCATTTTTAAATCAGGTTCTTTGTTTTCTTATTATAGATTTAAGAATTATTTGTATATTTTGGACACTAGTTTTTTATCAAATGTATCTTTTGTAAATATTTTCTCCAGTCTGTGGCTTGTCTTCCCATTCTCTTGCCACTGTCTTCCACAGAGTAGAAATTTTTAATTTGAACAAGGTCTAGTTTATCTAATATTAAGTACCTTAAAAAAGACATTCATGGAATACAGCAAAATTGGGTCATAGTTGCATTACATAAAAATTAAATATACTTTACATACCCACCCACTTTGTCCATAATAGAGAAAAATATTCATTGAAACGATGCGGTTATTTTACCCAATATTCTACTCAATAAATAAATGTCCCAGAATTAACACACACACACACACACACACACACACACACACACACAGTGTAAAGTTGCTTTTCTAGCACCTGGTCTTGGTACTCACATCTGAGCAACAGTGCGAAATGATTACCATATTGAGTGACTTTCTATTATTTAGAGATGTGTATTTTTGAAAATGTAGCTCCTAAATACAATCCACCTACTGTACCTAGTACTCAACTTGAGAAAATCACAATTCATTCTAATGATGGAAGATGAACCTTCAATTGCATGCTGATTTGAACTTAGTGAAAGGAAATGTCTGAGAATTGTCAAGAGTATTATTGACTATTTGTAACTATATACATATGTATAGTTTGCTTTTTACTCTATGATTTTATTGCAGAAAATCATCATAACTACCAATCTTTAGACTGTCGGAGGACATTAGCTGCAAATATTGTATTAGGTACAATAATAAAGTAATTTATCATAATTTTGGACAAACATTTGGGTATTTATAGGTAAATGTGAAATAGTTTCTTAAAAGCTAGCTCTTGTTCTCTTATTTTAAAATTCATATATTCAGATATTTTTTTTTAATTTCTTTTTTAGGAATATCTTTTGAAGCTTGCTCAACTCATTTAAATTCAATTAATCTTGGCATGTGGCCATTCTTAGTGAGTAGACTTGGTTTCTAGTAATAGTCGAAATTCATCTTATGTAAGTGTTAAGCACTTAAATTGGAAAATTATTTTAAGACAAAATGTGTTGTGCCTCCAAATTAACAAGACTGCTTCACTCCTATGGCTTATAAACTCACTCTGAGAGCAAGTCACAGAAATGAATTTCAAAATGCTGATGGTAACTTGAAGTTAGTAAATAAATATGATGACCACTTTGAAAAAGATAATACATTTTGATGTGATAGTTCTAATACATTTGCTTAAATTTTCACTTTCTAGTAGTCAAATTTGTCTTTATTTTCTGAAAGTCTTAACTTATTATAAAAGAGGAAGTATGAAATAGTTTTAGACTTTCACCTGCATACTCTTTCTAAACTCATTTTTTTAAAAAAAGAGCAATTATCTTCCCCCTCTTAGTCCTATTCTATTTTTGTAAAGAAAACCCCCAGTTCAGGTAATTGCTTGTTAAGAGTTCTTCAGCTCTTCGAAAGACATACTATAATGTGTCCTCAAATATCAGCTTTATAGAGAATGTCCATTGGGTGTCCCTGGACATTTCTATGAATTTGATATATAAAATTAGAATAGATTCATAGAGAATAAGACTGGGATTAGTTAAAGTAAGTGAGATACTCACTACAGGCACAATGTTTAAGGGATCCAAAACATTTATTAATCAGCATAAATAATATTAGAATGTAAATTATTAAGCATATCAAAATTAATGCAAAAAGTCCATGATGTACAAAATATTAAAATTTTAAATAAAAATGGATATTTATTCCTCTGCCCCATGTATTATTGTGCAAGGAAACACTTCTTTATAATAGGCTGACATTTGTGGGCTGAGTATATGTTTCCCTGGTGTGGGTTTATGAGGGTTGACAATGGTGTGAGAACAGATTGGATGATAAAAGCTATACTATGTAGTTACATTTTTTTGTGTGTAGAACTTTCATGAACTTTATCCAAATGGTTCTAAGCATGGAAGAATATTTTGATAAGTGTATATACAAGGAAGTATATTTTCTTCAGAGTCCAAGTTTTGTCACAGCTGCCTTTTGATTTTTGCTACCAAACACTGGTAAGGAGTCATGTTTTTAGCCCCCCAGAGGTTATATGTGTAATATTCACCATTATCCTTTGTCATATTACATCATGGAGAGTCAGACAGTATTGTTAGTAGAAATCTACTTGAATGTTTGTTTAGACCAAACTGTTATCCTTCCTTTTTTAAAATTGATATATTGTTTCAGAGGTATGCGAAAATACATAAAGGGCAGATATAATATGAAAGTATAAATATCAAGAGATAAATACTATGGTGTGCCTTTCTAAATAGAAAATTTCTGCCTATTCACTGTTTAAATGTTTGCTTTTTATTCAGCATATGACCTGATTTACATTATTTACAATTCAAGTATTTTGTCTACTGTGAATCTTGTTTTGGCTGTTTAGTCTAAAATGGTTTTCCTTGTTATTTCTTGTATACTGTATACAACCTAGATTAGCATAATCACTGTGATTAACATTAATTGAGTAGCAGAAATGAAAATGGTTTCCCAAAACAGTTTGGCTAATATATACAATAGTAAAATTTTGTATTACATGAATACTCAAATTATAACATTTAACTTTAGCTCTAAAATCTCTGAAGCATTAAGTGGGAGAATAGAATTTTGGGCATATATGAAAATACAAATATATACTACACCAAAAGGCAGATGCGATCTATAAAGAAATATGCATTGTTATATGTATTTACTGGGAGGTACTGTATCTGTTAGAAGTATAGAATTTATAATTATGCCAATATGTATCAATCCTTGTTTTTTTGCTTTTTTAGCTGTGTAACTGTGGATAAGTTGCTGACTCTCTCCAGAGCTCAGTTTTCTTTACTGGTAAAATGGGGATAATAATATAACTTAGCTAGTAAGGTGGTTACAAGCTTTAAATGAAAATCTATATGCAAGATTTTTGGCATAATATTAGGCAAACGATAAATATTTCTCATTATTATTTAGTAGTTTTCTGATTTTTTTTGTTTCATTGATTAATATATATCCTTGTTTGCAGCTCTAAATTTTATTTTATACTCTTTCCACTGATAGCTTTTGCTGTTTGTAATGTTACTGACTTTCATAAATTTACTTTTCTTTTCATATTTGTAGAGATGTTCTGAAATTCTCTATAGGTTTTTTCCCCTCATTTCTGTATATACTGTCCCACTTCTAATCTAAAATTACTGCAATAAGTGTCCCATTTGCTTTTGAAAGCATTAAATAAATGTTAAATAAAGAGTATCTTACCATTGTATCTCAAAAATGAATTTAAATTGGATAAACAAGACTACCCTCAAAATACAAAGGATATCTTCATTCCAAAATATTAATTTTGGATGGATAACCAATGTAGTTCATTATTAAAAGTTTATATATATATATATTAATTTTAAAGCTTAAAATAAAAATAGGAAAGTAAAAATATCATTTAGTCTTAAGTTTGTTGCCTCATAGTTGCAATAAGGCTGCTGCAGCTACAGATATCAAGACGTAATTCTAAGGCAGGGATGCAAACCATGGAAGTAAGACAACTTTTCATTCAGCTGTTATGAAATCTACCTGGCTTCGTGGTTGACAAATGTTTTGTCAGTTTTGGTTAGTTTATTACTTCTAAAGTTCTCAAGGCTTTGACAAACTAATATTTTTCTTAGGTTTGTGCTGGTTGGATTTTAGCATCTACTAAATAACACTAAAAATAATGAAGTAGAATAGAGACCATAGATTCAAGTATTTTCAGAACAAACCAGGATTGCCATTTAATGTTTTTTAAAATTTACTTTCTTATAAATATTTCCTAAAAATAAATCAAAGATTTAGTAATGAAAACCCTGCTGAGCAATAGTGTGTCAAAAGATTACCTTTGATCCTGACCATTGACTTCTATATCTATAAGTAATTAAATATTTAGGGAGTTAATTCATTTTCAACCATCAATTTTCATCTCAGGTTAAGTGGTTTGTCTGTTTGACTTCATTTCAAATTACCAGGACCTGAACTTAGACATCACTGGGCAAAGATAAAAATCTCAAGGGTCCAGGAGCCCCAATTATTAGTCTTTCCTGTGGAGGTGACCATTCAGGCTGCATAAAGAACATCTTTTCAATACAACCTTTGAACCTTCCACGACACATGTAAAGGCGAAAATAGACATCATTTATAAGATTGAGAAAGTTGTTGTTTTTTGAAATAACATTTTTATATAATAAATATATCTAACACTTTAAAATTGGTTCCTAAGTTTTTATTTTCTTCTGTAAGAACTGTTCTCTTGGAAAATGTCCTGATTTGTTCATTTTACAATAAAAAGAACTCAACTTTTTGACTGAATCATTGTCAGCTCATCTATTGCTTATTTCCAAATTCACCTTGGAAACACTAAAACATCTCTGAACACGAGGTAAAAAAAATACTATTTGTTAGGTAAGCAAATTAGAAATGTAAATAAAGGCATGCATATTAATTTCAAAAGGTCACCAAAATTGCAGGTGCAAAATTGCAGGTGCAACTAATTAACCTTTTGAGCAAGGAATTGTTTGATTGCAGGAGCAATTAGTGAAAGAGAAAAAAAGAAGAGATGGTAGAGTTTTGTCGAAAATTTAATCTCAAATTGTATGAATTTTTAAACTACCTTGCAATAAAATTAAAAGCATTAACAATTAAACTGGCTAACATTTGGCTTTCATAGCATCTGTCTATTTTGTAGTGATAAAGAAAACAAATACTGTTACAAAAAAAGTGAAGTTTTTCATTAATATCTTTCTTTCAAATAAGCTTTTAATTCCTCAGGAATATTTCTCTAAACTTGATCATAACAACAGTTGGGAAAAGAATAACATTTCAGGTCTGGATCAGTACTTGTACCATTGTGAAGAATGAAAACTCATTAGACTAAATCCTTTCTCCCTCATCTCAATTTTCCATAGTTAATTTATTTTGTAAATGAAAATAATAATATAGAGCCTTCTAGAAAAAGCATAGATATATAAATTATCATGTATCCCCCTTTCTTCCAGGAATTCAAAATTAAAAATTGAAATCCATTTTAAGCAAAACTAGATGAAAGATATAATTCATGGTTTTTAAATAAGAGTAAGGCCTACCAAAAACATTTAAATAAGGCAGAAAACTCAAGTGGAGGAAGTAAAGTGAACTATAAAAAGAATGAGTAAATAAAGGGCCAAGTGGTGGCAGGTCTCAGAAAAGACCAGCAAAACACATTTCCTGAAGGCCAGGGCATTAACAAAAAGTGTAAATCTGAATCTGTGGATGACAATAGTAGGGGAAATTGGGTTAGAGAAGGCCAGCAGGAAAAGTTCTCTTTGGCTTAAAATAATAGGAAAAGAGGATGTAGAGCTACACAAAGTTTAATGAAGTTTGTTTTGCAAGATGTTTCCTTCACAAACCAAAGGAAAAAAAAAAAAAGCTTTGTTCATGAAGCCTAGAATGTAACCCTTGTGTCTACTTTCCATGCAATCCGAGGAATTGTTCTGCAAGGCTAGTCAAGAAATAGACAACTCATTCAATAAAGAGTAATGAGAAAAGTAGCAAGCACAGTATCAGAACATAGATATCATAAGAAGTTAGAAAACTGAATGAGAATTTTTAAAAAGACAAAAAAACTGCACCCAAAATTTATTGTTTTAAAAAAGTAGATGAAAATGATAAATTAATATTTCACCACGAATTTTTAAGAAAAGATTAAAGCAATCACCTCTTTGAAGGAAAACCAAGCAAAAATACAGAACCTCAGAATGATACTAGATTACAGAATGAGATGAAACAACTATGGTATAAACAGAATGAAAAAGAAGAAATAAATAACATTATTATAAAAATACAATTAAGATGAAGTTAGAGCATGAGAGAGGTTTACGATACAGGTAAAAAACTAAAAATGAGAAAAGTATAAATTAAAAGAAAAAGAAAACAATAATTATAATGGGTTTAAAAAGGAAGTCCAACTTAAGCGTGTATGTGGTACCTAGAAAAGAAAACCCCAAAAAATATATAATTTAATGATGTGTACTTAAAGTCTAAAAGTATATTTGAAAATAAAATTTATAATACATTCAAGAAAAATAAAATAAATCTTAAAAAGTATATTGTTAGGATGTAAAAACTATATGGTTAGGTCCTGTGTGAGGAAAAATTGACCTCAAATGGTCCACATCAAAATACATCATAACAAAATAAAAAAAAATTAAAAGCAGAATCTCTTAAAGCAGGAAGTTAAGGCTAGCCTTTTCTCCCTACAGTAAAATCCAACCAATGAAGATGGGGAAGCAACATTTGTGATATTTAAAGAGAAAGCCTGTGACCGAGATTTTACACCTAGCCAAACTGCCCTTCTAGGTTAAAGACTACTGAAAACAGTTTTGACCATCGAAGAACCCAAACTAAATCACACTGAGATGCCAGTTTTACCTTTTATATTGTCAAAAATCTGAAAGTATATCAACATACTCTTAAACTAAAGGATAACTTCTATATACTGAAATAAAGAGGATGGATTGATATAATCTCTGTGGAGGTCACTTTAACAAAATTAATCAAAGCTGCAAAATACATATTCACTTTAATCAAACAATTCTATTTCTAGAAAAAACATTCTATAAATACATTCTATAAATATTCACTTTAATCAAACAATTCTATTTCTAGAAAAAACATTCTATAAATACATTTGCACTATAAAAATGATGCATAAAAAAGGTTATTTACTCAATATTATTTGTCATAACAAATTATGAAAAGTAAAACAAATGTCTATCAAAACCGAACTACTTAAATATGTTGTGATTCATCCACAGGATAGAATACTATACAACTATGAAAAACGAATGCGCTCTCTATGTACTAATATTGAAGGGTTGCTAAGCTATATTCGATGGGGAAAAAAACAAAGTATCTTTTGCATAAAATTATAGACTTTTATACTAATATTTACTGCATAAAAATAATGAAGTTTAATAATGTGGTTACTATACTTTCAGTGGTGGTAAATATATATAAATATATATTTTTAAGTTTGTTAACTTTTTGAATAAATTACCTATTCAAAAAAGTACAGAAATATACACAAGTTGTCACAAAATTAAAATTGATGAGTGCTATTCTAGATACATTTTTCTAAGTTCGATCAATAAGGTTTAATATTGAGAATTGTTCATCTATTTTTCTAGGTAAAACATGATGCAACACTTCAAATATACATATAATTTTGTTTTGATAATCTTGCGTACTCCAATATGATAATGGGGTAGGCTTAGAAAGACATCTTTAGGGTATTTATATACAATGCCCTTATATTATAGTTTAGTATTTTTTTAAGTTATTACTAAATAGAATTTCAGATATGATAGGAAGAGAATTTAATAAACAGCAGATATAATTTGAGAATAAATGTCAAATCAAGCTTCTTATGTGGTCACTGTTTTTTGTTTTGTTCTGTTTTGTTTTGTTTTCATTTTTGTTTTTTGGTGCACAATTGACCTTGCTCAGTGTAACCCTCAGTGTAATGGTATTCTGTAGGTAAGACTCAGGATATCAGGATACTGGCCCTGACAGGATTCTCACAACCTTACTAAGCAGCTGCTTAGTAAATCGCATGGAAAGCCGCCATACTAAAATGTAATCAATTTCCCTGTGATTTTTATCTTATACTCCTAGGTCTACTCTTGGACCTTTAAAAATAAAAGATCCCTCCACAGAAAAGTTCTTTAGATATTTAAAGGAAGTTATCCTGTTTTCTATTAATGTCTTATCTTTTATCGATGGGTAACTTGTGCCTTTTTCTCTTTTGTTTTTTTCTTTTTTTTAATTAAAAAACATGAGTTTTACTAATTTTGCAAATTTGTGAACATATATATCCTTAAATTAATTTACAAAATTTAATTCTTGTTAGCTAATTTAGCTTTGGAGAAGTTTTATATAGAAATCTCATACAGACATGATGAATTGACTCACATAAAAAATGTTAATGCAATTATGCATGCCTTTCCTACAAAACTAATTGTCATTTGTATGCTTTCAATATATGTCAAGGAACACATCGATAGAAATGATGCTATACTCTGTAATTTATTCTTCCCTTAGATGCTTGAAATTTGCAGGCAATTACCAAAATAGAGAGCAAAATAAGACAATAGTTCTAAATTTACTTTAAAATATAAACTCAAGAACAGAGAAGTACTGATGTCACTAGCTATAGCTAGCAGAACCAAACACTAATGAAGAGGTACTTTACTATAATCAGACTTTGGAAATGCTATTCAAATTGAATTTGTAAAAGGCAGGAAGTAAGTTATTAGATTTAGAAATTTTATAATAAAATCATTTGTTATATATTTTAATGTATCCTTAGTGCTTCCACTAGATTATATAGTATATAATATAGCAATAAATATAAAAACCATTTTTATATTTTGAAATCTCTGCATGTCATATCTTAAGGTTGTTGACAGTTGGAAAACAATAGAGACAGTTCTTCTAAAAGTAGATTGTATTTTTGAGAAGCAGAGATGCTGTCATACTGCTTGAATTCCCTGGGCAATAACAGCTAAACCCTATAAAGAGAATTCCTTGTTCCTATGGGTGTGGTACCAGGTAGTCAGCTGGTCTGAGGCTTGGCTAGAGGCATGAGGCAAAGAATTGTGGCTGTGGCCCTAGGCCAGAGTTTTTCAAAGAGAAAGGAACCAAAGAGATAGTACTAGACTTTATAGTCAGGCCAACAGTACAATACATCTCTCTGTCTCTAGCAGTCTTTTTGTTGTTTTCAACTCCCACCCAAAAAATAAGAAAGAAAGCAAGAACCTCTTAAAAGAACTCTCATAACATTTCACTGGGAAATATTTGGAATTTGTTTTTATAAGCCAGGAAGACAGATGATAGGAAGCTTAAGAAATAAAAAGGGAAAGGAGGTTATATGGTTATGGGAGACTTGGGAAAATATAGTAAATGTGAGCCAGAGGACAAAATAGCTCCTGGAGTCTGCTGATACTCCTGCCTGTAGAGATAGCAAATGTCTTAAAATATTTTATCAATATGTATAGAAGAATATTTATATGACTCATCCTGTAATGTTCTGATAGAAAAAATTGGGGGATTTACAAAGCTGGGCAAAAAAACAAAAACAAAAACAGCAAAACTTTAGACCTAGTGTAGACTTACACATATTCTCATATTCTGGTTACCAATTCTTAATACAAAGTCAGAGGTGATTAAAATTGTTTTTAATAATATAAGAGACAAAAGGAAGTAGGTAACCATCTCATACAGAACTTATTTAATTTAACGAACTATTTTAAAATATTTAATCTGTATGGATCACTATAGTTATGACATAATCAAAATTGTCCTAGGGAAAAATGTCCATTCAGTCATTCAGTCATTCACTCATTCAACCACTTATGCAAAAATTTATTTAAGCAACTAAATTGTTTCACATATTCCAGCCCTAGAACTTATCTAGCAAGACAAATAAAGTTCTTTAGAATACTATTTTGTAGTATGGTAATCTTGAAATAAATGTAGAAATTCCTTTACAAGAGTTTAAATGTAATAATACCGTAATTTGATTCAGTAAAGATTTAGATTCATGTCGATGAGTCTTTACCTCTATTTGGTTTTCTTAGGTCCAAACATTGACCCCTCAAATATGTTTATATATCTTTAGTATACTATGTATACCATATATACATTAAATCTTTCACTTTTTCTTACATAAAGAGTAGTATGAAGAGATCACAAAAGATATGAGGAAAGGCCACTCAGAAACGGTATTAGGATATAAAATTTTAATCATATAATAATAGTTTTGAACAACAGAATGTTATTCAACTTTTAAGGCTATCTATCATTCTATAAATATTCCTAACTTTGTAATCAAGACCTAGCATTCTTCTAGGTCTGAGACTGCTACTTGTCCAATTGTTTTCTTAATCTTTTTAATAATAGAAATAACAGCATAACTCTATTTTGTTCTTTGTTACAGCAACTTAACTTAGACCTTAACTAATGTAACATAACTCTGTCATTATTCAGCTTTTGTAATGTTGAAAGCTATTTAGTCCCTTTGATTTTAGTGGACTGGATGTACTCAGGATTTTTCCAGCTCTAAATGTCCATGAGCCTAAAACTGGAAGTGGGTACGTGATTATAGAAAATCATTGGTATTTTTCACCATAACCATCCCACCCTCACAATACTTGAAGGATCAAATTAATTTAGTGAAATAATTAATTTAGTGTGTTTATATTCTCTGGTAAGAAAAGTTCCGTTTCAAAGTCTACTTCTCTCCTTAGCGCATACTAAGTGATTTATGTGGCCGAAGACTCATTCTTTGATATTGGGTGACGTTAGTGTATTTCGGGTTAGACCACTAATTACCACTATGTAACGTGACTGGTCACAATAGGGCAGGACCCAGAGAAATATGGGCATCATAAAGCAAGCTGAAGGAGAAAAACATTATTGGAGAAAAAGGGAAGAAAAGGTAAGCAGTGAGACCATCTCTCACCAGAAATGAGAGAGAACAAAAGAAAAAAATTAAAATTTGTCATAGAGAATCTGTAGGGGCGCCCTTAAGAAAGAGCATATTCACAGTGGATGGTTGAGCATATTGTTGTTTTTCAGTAGAGCTGTTAGTGACTATTGAGTTCAGCTAATTACAGTATATTACTAATGAGGCCAGGTTTAGTCCCCATGTGAGTCAGTTAACTGTGCCCTGTACTATAACCACACAGCATGCCCTTAACTTTGGCCAGCTGTCTCCAAACTCTATGCTCTGTGTCACAAAAGGGACCAGGTGTATGTGGATCAGTGAAAATCCATTCTCGCCACGAGGAAAAATTCTCAAGGCAGATGGCAGGTCAGTAATGTCACTTTAGTGTATGAAATACCACATGTATTCTCAAATTGAAAAGTAAATTGAAGATTTGTCATCCACCCAATTGTAACTGAATATTTGGGCAAGAAATTTGATTGAGTTTGGTTTAGAGAGTCAACAAGAGGGTGTTTGTGGGTTGCTAAAAGCACTACTACTTCAGGGTCTCAAACTTAAATGACTTTGGTGACCAAAGTGATACTGTGGCCTTCTATATAGAAATAGGGAGTGGTGGACAAGTGATAAATTGAACAATTAATTCTGCACCTAATATGATAGAAAAGTACAGTAACAAAAACTCATCAGATTCTTGACTTATCTAGGCTTGTTATTCAGAAGAATCAAAAAACTCACATCGTGGGTGAGTGTTAAGTGACTGATAATATAACAAAATATATTGGTTTTATGAAAAACACTCAATATTTAGTAGTTTTATATTGTACTCTTTTGTTTAAATGTGTATTTTCTTACTAGATATCGAATTCTACAAAAAAAAGCACACTTTCTTGTTTGTCTCCTCAATACTGGAATATAATATGGAATATGACACCTCGACTATGAATGGTAAAAGCTTTCTAATGCATGTTTATAGTGTAAAAACAAGATTACATAACATTCTCAATTATCTATAATATTAATTTTACTTTTATACATGTATTTATATTCTGGTATATTAGAAGTTTATAAGCATAAATAGATAGAATTTGATATGCAAAAGCATATTCCAAGTAGTGGAGAATAAAAAATGAAAAGTTCATTTACTCTATATAAATTGCTGTAGTCTTACTTTAGACTTTAACATGGAAATTAAATGGACTTTAGTGTACATCTCAACAGAAACATTAAGAAAAGTACTTGTTTAGTTGCTAGATTTTATGTTATCTTAAAGCAGATGAGGATAAAACAGAAATAAACAGTAATTAAATTACACAGAAATTTCTGGATGAAATAAAACAATTCTTTACAGCTTCTAGGTAATGGCAAAGTGTTTCTGGCAAGAAAAGCATAATTAACAGCAGTGTTAAAGCTTTGCTTTACATTCTTTTGGCAATTGAGTCTACTAAGTTGAAAGCTGTTAAATAGCGTATTTGAGTTTCATATTAATTTGCATTTCACTTGACTGCCTTTTACTGTTTTGTAAGCATGAAACAGGGAGGTCTAGGTTCAACACAACAAATTACTGTACAAAATAAAAAAATTGCTACTCAAGCAGCTTTGTGTTTCTACTGGGTTTGTCATGCTGTGAGTAAAAAACAGATAGAAAAAAAAAAAAAGAAAGAAAAGAAAAAAATGTTGATTCTTTAGAGGCATTTCAGCACCAGATCTGCACTATCAAAAATAGTCCTCGAACATAGAGTTATCTAGAAATTCAGCAGTTTGCAAACAAGTGCACTAGGGAGTAGCTTTTTCACACTAAAATATTTTAGCTACACATCAGCCAGTCTTTGAGGACAGCCTGCTGGCTCCAAAGGCCTACAGTTTGCTGTTGAAATAGCAGAGCAATAATATTTAGCCAGTGCTGACAGGGAAGCCATGATGGGTCTGCTCTTTATAGTGGCTACTGCATTTGACCAAAATTTGTTTAACCGGTGGGATCAAAAAGCAAAATTTCATTTTAATACTTATTTCTTAACCTTTGGTATCTTTATTTTATTATTTTAGAAGTGCTAAGTATGTGGGTCACCTATTCTTTCCATAGGTGTTGATCACAAAATATGAAATGAGACAACTGATTTCCCAAAACAACAATCTTGTGTATGTGTGTGTGTGTATGTGTGTGTGTGCTTGTGTTTGTGTGTATGTGCAGGTGTGTGTATTTACTATCAATTCTGTGTTTTGGTTAACAGTTGGCAATAATAAAATTAGAAGCAAAGTGAATCTTGCTATAAGTGAGGGTATTATTATCTAGGTTTATTAGTTCTCTACACTGTTAGAAACTGTGTTATTGCATAATAATGTTCTTAAAGTTATTAAAATATTTCAGCTTCCTTTTTCCTATGTTAGATTCCTCCTACATATTAATGTGGGTTTCAATAATTATACGTTAATCTAATTAATTCATATGCCCATGAGGTAACCCAAGATATTTTAAGGTTGTTTGACCTCTCACCTTCTTATTTTAATGTATTTATAATTTTCACCAAAAACCTGCAAGGGAACAGGTATGTAAAAAATACAACTTTAATAAGCAAGGTGATAGCGACTCTTTATTGAAGGAGCTTACATATTGGCAGCCATCCAGATGGGAAATAAAGTTGTTTAAATATTTGCTCATTAGTGAAATGAAATGTTATCAATTTAATTTATCCCCATTTCATGTTTCTTATGTTTCAAAGCAACTTTTTAATACATACTCTAAAGGTTTCTCTGGAGCTCTCGTGTTATAATTTGCTTTCTTTTTCTCTCTAACTAGCTATCAGTTAAGGAAGTCACCCTGAACACGATGTTGGGCACCCCCTAAAATCTTCTTACCTCACTTGTTTGAGAGTCTGGCTATAAATTTCAGTGACTGCAAAATCACAAGATGTGCACCCCTAGCAGGACTCAGGCGCTGAGATATGTTGATGAAGGAGACTGTAGGTGCCAGATAGCTGATGCATTCCAGAACTGTTTGGGGCAAAGAAGAGCCTGTCACAGTAGAAGAAACTGCTGTGCAGCACTAAGTTTATCTTGAGACATTCAGATAGTGAGATAAAACACACATTAATCCCTAAGGATAAACAGTCCTTGTTGAGGTATTCGATAAGCATCTGCTTTGTCAGATTTAGCCCAAATGTGGATATACAGAGAAAGATGAGTGGTGAATTATTGAAACGGGGTTGAGTCAGGAATGGGGACACTAGAAAGAGTAGTAGATGGTGTCCACCTTACTTCGATTACACATCCAGTACAGTCCTGTCATCCAGATTTACTGAGGATGCTGCACTTTGGGTTGCCACAGATAAAGTTAATATTATCATTCTCTTCTGACTTTTTTGTTTTTGACCAGGATCTGCCATGGAGAACCTAGAGAGCAGGAAGGAGAATGATAACATCTCTAAACTCCAGCAGCATTAGGGACCTTCACATCGAGTTTCTCCAGTTTAAAGATGCTGCACTATTTTGTACGTTCTCGCCATAATGTTCAGCACTTTATCAAGAAAAAACAAGCACTGCATACATATTTGTTAAATGAGAGGGATTATGAGGTTTGTATCTTCTGACTAATGCCAAAAGTTGTCCTTTATTATTGTTTTATTTTTCTGAAAAGGAACATGGGTAAAATTAGATCATAATCTTGTACATGCAGTAAAGCAAAAGTTTTTCTTTCATCAACCATTTTCTGGTTCCCAATCCCATGTATAACCTTCTTCTATTTAATGTGTCTGAAAAAGCTAAATAAATATACTCTTTATAACACAAGAACAACATTAGCCTGGAGATATCACCACAGATCATTATTACTACCAGCAAAAGGCAAAATTTTGAACAGAAATCCAAAGAATTTTCCATTTATTTTGAATACTACCCTAATAGTTTTGCTTAGAAGAAAGGTTAGCTGATCTGTTACTTTTCCTTTCAATTATGCTTGCATAATGATAAATTTAAAGCCAAATGGATTTTTGAAATACTGACTAAATTCTCATGCAAACAATGCATTTTTTGAAAATGCATTGAAACAACTCTTTAGAAGTCGTGCCCACTTTTGCAAGATTAATTCTATAAATACACAGTTGATAAGTTGCTATATCAGGGTTTCGGATACTAGTTATGAAACAAATGATTTCAATAATTTATATCTATTTCAATATTTGTTTTTTATATATCAACAATATTCTATTTTTTTATGAAGTCTTCTGCGTACTTCTTAGGCTTCTTCTCCAAGGCAAATGTAAGGATACCTTTAGAAAAAAGTATCAAAACATTTTTTTCATTGCTGATTTCAAGTTTTTTCTTGATCATGGTGGTTTTTCCCTTCCTGTCTGTGAGAATTTGTTTTACAGCTGTTTCTAACTAGTAAATTTTTCCATAAATTCTATATTGCTCACTGTGATAGCCATCTTAAAGATGGCCCCCAATGAAACTCACTTTTTTTCCTTTCATTTTTTCCATTTTTATAACTATTTAAATACACTCAGTTCCTGAAGAAAGAACTTTGGAAGATTATTTAAATACACCTGCCTCATCACTGTATTTGGGGATCAGGCAATTCGTTGAGTTCAGAGGGAGGAGAATTGTGCTCCAGATGTAGTATACCCAGAACCTCACTCATACCTAATTTAGATGAATTAAATGACAAGATTTGGAAATTTTGAACTAATGAGTTTTTTGACTTTGAGTTGATGTTATAATGAGTTGAAACTTATGGAAACTTTTGAATATGAAAGATGAATTTTAAACGTGGGGCAAACATGAATCTTTGAGGGCCAAACAGTGGATTGTGACCGGCAATATAATCCCTCCAAAGGGTTCACTTTCTAATCCCCAAAACCTGTGAATATGTTATGTTACATGGCAAAAGAGACTTTGTAGATGTGCTCCTTGTAAGTAAAAAAGAGAGGGAGTGGTTGAAGGTCAGAGAGAGACTGAAGATGCTATGCAGCTGGTTTTTAAGATGAAGGAAGGAACCATGAGCCAAGGTATGTAGGTGACCCCTAGAAGCTGGAAAAGGCAAGGGCATAGATTAATTCCTAGAGCCCCCAGAAAGACTGATTTTAGCTCAGTGAAACTCATTATGGACTTCTGACCTCCAAAATTGTAATACAATACATTTGTGTTGTATGTCTGTGTTGGTTTTTTTAATTTGTTACAGTGATTTGTTATAGTCCTAGTCTGTTTTAGCCTTATATATGTATATTTATAACAACTTTGGTTTGGAGAGTAGGTTAAAAAATGCAGATGATAATGTGATTTGATTTTTTCACTTTTTATGTTGTCCTTGAGGTTACACATGCTCTCTCTCTCTCTCCCCCCGCCTTTTACGTATGTGTATGTGTGTATATATATGTGTCTATATATGTGTGTGTGTGTGTGTGTGTGTATTCCATTATATATTATTTTTGATAATAGTTCTTTCGATATTCCACATTCTGACCATCTATTCCTCTAGTGATAGACATTTAGTTATTTCCAACTTTTACTTATTGCATTACTGTGACTGATCACCCTCCCTAAATTCAGCCATTAGCTGTGATTTCTACCACTCAGTGATTGTCATTGTGGTTCTAGTTCCACTTCTAATAGGATGGCTGGCCATTCTCCCATTGTCCCTAACCTGGACCTCTCCTTGTGCATCTAGCTCACCATGGAGAATACTCTGAGCACTCAGTTCCTGAAGAAAGAACTTCGGAAGATTATCTCATTCAGTATACTGAAATGGAGCTTCCTCAGATCTTTCTTAAATCAAGTAGTTTGTACAAGATCATGAAATAAATAAAATCATTATCACTTCATATGGTTGTTAGTTTTCTCTGTTCACTCAGTAGCTATCACAGTAAAATTTGTAGTTTATGTGCCTCATTGAAAATGACCTGGCTATTAATCGTTACTCTTATCAGTATTTTTTAAATACTATTTAGAAATAAAATATAATATTTATGTTTGTCTTAATATTTGTTTTTGTTATTGTAATTGAATCCAATTCAAAAGGAAGAAGGCAATTAGGCATTGTTTGAACAACTGTAGCTTCTCTAGTTCAATAATAAACTGTGCATTTGTTAATGATCATCTATGGCCAATTTGCTCTGAAAAAAAATCAGAGAGGATCAGAATCACTGGGACCTTATTATGACTGTATTGTATTATTAGAATCTTATAAAATTTAACCATTGAATTTATGCCTGTGGTTTCACTGTTGGACTCTCACCCAAGTGGTTTAATATCGAATATCTAAAAACACATTCCCAGACCCTGAAACATTTAAATGTGCTAAAAATCAATTTTACCTATGTGATTCCCAGTTGAATGCCACTTCTGATGTACATCAGCTTCAAAAGAAATTAAAAGATAAGTAACATGATTACAATCAGATTAGCTTGTCTAGGCAGACAAACGAGATTGCAGAGTTGTCTGAGTAAAGATACTTCCTAGTGAGACCAGTTTACATCGCATTAAACAAAAATGAGTTTCCAATATGTGTACTATATAACAAAGTGGGTAAATGGAAAACTGCACCCTTGAGACTGAACATGAGTCAAGCAAACTGTTATTTTGTGACTATTTGAGGATTGACTGCCTGTCAGAACGTTTTATGAGATATCTTAGAAAAAACTGAATCATTCTATGAGATTTGTTGCTCAAAGTAAAAGAAGTATACTCTGATTAATAGAACTGATGAAAGTCAAGAGGGAAACTCAGAGTAGGAAAAAAATCTTGGATTCAACATTGTAAAATAGGATCATAAAAAATATTTAGAGGTGACTTATGAAAAGGGTCACATCTAACCAGAGAAGAGAAATATATGTTAATAATTACTAAGTAGACAATATATAAGAAATGGGGTGGGTTCGGTTTCAATTAACAGGATATCTATGGTGGGGGGAAAAAACTCCTGACTCTATTTATCTTACTTGTAAAATACTTTATTATTATTACTTATTTTTTCCCAGAAAGAAAAGGAAAAAGAAAATAAAGTTGTACAAGGCATGTAGAAAATAATTGGGCAATATTTATTCATGCAAGTGTGATAATGCTACACTAAGCTATTTTCTTTTTAGTCCATAATTATTTTGGTTATAAAGAAAAAATATGCAGGAAATTAAAATAATTTAAGTGCCTTCATGATTGTACACTAATATAGATGCCTTGATGATTGGACAATTCCATAAGTAAAGTTGCTCTGGCAGCAAGTTTTAAAAATAAAAAAGCAAAGCACATGACAAAACTTTTGAAGTTAGAGTAAGGAATATAACAAGGAAGAAAGGAGTTGAGTGAAAGTGAGCCCTAAACATGAGAGCTGTTTTTCACCACAATGAAATAGTCAATTCTCCAAATGTTTCAATCTAAAATACCCATTTTCCAATGTTTTTAATGTCTTTTGATTGCAGTTACAATACTTTACTGTTTTTTCAAACTGCACAGAGATACAGAAGAACATATCTCTGAATGAATAGTGTATTTAGAATAATTTGCTGAAAAAACATTAGCAAACATCTATTTGGAATTTGGAATATTTACTAATATTTCCATTTTAACAAAAGCAAACAAAAACAAAAACAAAACAACGAAAGACTATAGGTAAAGTATATCATTGGCTTAAGTTAACCTTTTTATGGAATGTACAACTCTATCCTTTCTTTATGTAACCTGTAAAAGAAAAGACATGGTAAAGACTGTCAGTTAGGAATTTTGGGAAATATTTCAAGTAAACTTTTTCTCTTCTTCTAAATATAAAGCAGTACCTTATCACCTCAATTTCAGAAAAAGTCCAGTTTACGTATAACCTAAATATCAGATGCACTATGTCACTGTGTTAAGAAGCTCTTAGGTCTTGGTTCACTCCTATTTTTTAAATGGAATTTAAATATTATCAGAGAAATGTAAAGAGCTCAGTGAAGTGTGAAGTGCTCATCAGCCAAAAGCAGCATGACACTCTGACAAAACATGATGATCCTCATGAATATGTTTTGACTAATATTGTATCAATCATTGGCTACTCCTTTTGTGATCTGGATATTTAATTTCTAGTACTTACTTCCAAAAATCAATAGTTGGCTCACTCTTCAGTAAATGCCTTTAAATGGGAGTCTTCCTAGAGTTAAATTGATTCAATTTCTATGTAGTGCTATATTTAATGAGTAGTTTGAAAGTGGGAAAACTGTCTTGGACTGTATCAGTCTTGAAAGAATACCAATAAAAAAATTTCAATTTTCATGGACCTTTGAATGTAAGTCCACATTTTTTCTAGTCTCTAGCTTTTTCTCCTCATCTTCTCTGTTATCCCTCTATGCTACAATTTTATCATCTAACAAGGGGTTAGGTGAATAAATGAGTAAATCTATGCGCAATGCCTAGTGTATTGTCTAACACAGTAAATGTTCAAGCAATGTTCATTAACATTATTCCTTTTACCTAGCACAAATAGGCTTGTTACGTTAATGTAATGTCACCCATATTAAACTATATCAAAGTGTGTGTTTTAGCACATTCACTGGATTTCCTGAGAAAACTAATGGTATTTATTTATTTGTTTACTTTTTCGTACAATGTGTGTCAAATAGTGTTGTTCATTTAGCACAATCTATAAATCGAGACAAATATACTTGAGATGTTTTTATGATTTAAAGTCTTCTTGAATTATAGATTGTCTACCATACTTACAGAGCAAAGTGAAGCTATTTGGTCTATAATTACTCCAGAGTTTTAGTTTTCTCCTCCAGAATAATCTCTCCCCCATTCCCCCATACCCTATCTCTCTCTCTCTCTCTCTCTCTCTCTCTCTCTCTCTCTCTCTCTCTCTCTCTCTTTCTCTCTCTCTCTCCCTCTCTCTCTTTCCATCTTTCCTCTCTCCCCTACCTTTCTCAGTTATATTTAAAATTATATTTCATTTTTTTAATATTTTGTTTTACTCAATGGAAAGATTCTGTGTTTCTAAATCACTTGAAATTATAAATCTTGAACTATAAATTCAAAGAGGAATTATGCATTTTTGACCAAGATTACTCTACTACATTTTAACTTATTAAAATTCTACCTCTACTCTAGAGTTCTGTGCTATTTTCTCAGGATAGAACTTTGCTTACTTTGGTTTCATCTGTCTTTTGAGAGACCCATTTTAGTGAATGTTTCACTTTATTTATTGGTTTCTTCTTCATTTGGTGCTTTATGTGTGGTGCTGTCTGGCTCAGGACCATGACTGCAGCAGGAGATAACCATGGTCTCAGGTTTCTGCCACTGGACATTCTAAGTTGTAAAACATTGTCCCTGCTAAGCAAATTCAGAGCTATTTCTTGATAGCCTTCCTGTAACATACCTTGGTCAATATTAAATTAAGTTTTTCTCCTTAGATATGTGCCTTTTGTATCCTCATTTAAAACCAAAACATTTTTGTTTATCTGAATGCCTGAGTCTCTAGTCAATTCCCATGTATTGAGTTACTTAAGTTAAGAGGAGTCTCTTCAATAAAACGTGAATGACTATTGCTCCATGACTCAGTGATTATCAGAAAGCATGACTGAATAATTGCTGTATATTTTTTTACATTTGTTGAGTTTATTTGTGTTTTGAGTTAACACCTTGATGCTTGCATGTTCTATCAGACATTTTCTTTTCTCTAGTTAAACTCTTGGTTTAAGTTATCTTATTCATTTCCAATTTCTATAAATAAATAAATAAATAATCTTGGTTTAAGAGTTGATTTGCCTTGAATGTGTAAAGCAAAGTAAAGTTCTTGTTCCTTGAAGAATTTTTGAAATAGGTATGAAACTGATTTCCTGCTGTTTGCCAAGCTATTAAACCCTTGGGACATAATTAGGGAGACTAAGGATCCAACTGGTAAAGGAACTGTTAATACTTAGCTCACTAATAAGGAAGGGCTTTTTCAGAGAGTTTCAAGGAGAAAACTTATTTGAATCTTACTGTAAAGAAAATTCTTGAAACATTTTAAATTTCTTAAGAGAATGACACAATACACTTACTATAGTATTCTTTATGATGGAGTATTACGTGATATTTAAAAAGAATGATGTACATGGGTTGTAGGAACATAAAATATTTCTGAGAAATAGTGTGTAAAAAGGAGTTACAGAAAAATACAAAACAGTGGTATTTATATTATATAAACATACATGTAAATTTTATCTCTGCTATCTATTATCTATCATCATCTATCTATAATCTGTCTATCTATCTATATCTATCTATCATCTTTCACAACTAGAATGGTAGGTTTCAGCTAAGAATGCATGAATATGTGTGTAAATGCAGAAAGGCCTACAGAAGAATATAGAACTAACTCATGTGGAGCAGGGCCATTTGTAGAAGGATGGGGGAAAGTTTGGGATTACAAATAGGAGGAAAAGGTGAACAAATTTATTTCTGATATATGAATGTTTAAAGAATAATGTATTTATATGTTACTTTAGTACATGAAAATTCGTTTTTAAAAAATGTTTGTATAAAAGGCAATATACTTTTAACTTTCTCCCCCACTCTGTATTCTCAAGGACAGTAGTAAATATTTGGTTTGATTTGGACACTAAACTTCTAAGTTAGCTTAAATGGACACTAAAATTATTCTATTCTGGAAGATTTAGAGTCCATAGAAGCATAAGTTTTATATAATTCGTTATTCTAGTTGAAACCATTCATTTTTTATCATGATTGTCAACACCACTTATTTTTGCTGATTATCATATATGTGCCTATGTATATGCATGTTTGTGAGTGTGTTTATAAAATAAAGAAGCTAGAAAGAGAAACAGTCCATAAAAGTTTATCACTTGTGTTGTTTGGGGATGTTAGGACAAATACATTTAAATATTAATCACCAATAAAGAAGAGCATAGTCTACAAAATGAGTGGTAACCACAGACATTAAGGATATTCTGAACTGTATAAGACAGATATGATTGCAGAGTGGTGCCGTGAATGATATCCCAAAAAGCAGAATCCCTTTCATAGGTAGCGGATTGATAGAAAAGGATTGATAGAAAGATGGCAAATCATATGTTCATAGGAATGCCGAATAGATATTCTGATATATCCTAGGAATTTGGACTCAAATAATTTTAGTGTCACATCAATTAACTATTGAATGACAGTTGATATTATTTTTTATCTAAAATCAATGAATATGATACCTCTTAGGAAAAATAATTTTAAATTCAAGTTCATTGTAATTACTCAAGCACTCATACGTGGTTCATCAGAATGTTTCTCTTGGCCTTAGTTCTCCCTAAAATGTGATGATTTCAGCAAATGCTCACTATTGCTGCCTTGAAGCATGTACTATCAAACGAGGTTTAGTTCCACGTTTTGTTTCTAGATTCTCAAGTCTTGGGTTAGTATTTAAGAGACTAATCAAGGCCCAGTCTAGTCTAACTTTTTTATAAAATATAAAATAACCGGGAGAAAAATGGGCTAAGAATGATAAGATTTGTATTCAAGTTCCAGCTTAGCCCTCAGCTATTGTGAGAATTAAGGCAGGCCCTTAAAATCTTTGGACTTTAGGTCTACAGCCATGCCACCTTGAACAAGCCTCATCCCATCTGATCCTGATCCCATCTGATCATGGAAGCTATGCAGAGTTGGGGCTGGTTAGTATCTCAGTGGGAGACCACCTAGGAAGACCAGATCCTGTAGGCATAAAAAATAAAAGATGAGGGAGTGTAAACTGACAAGGTTCTTGCAATCTGTGAGGTCAACCAAGGGTTGCCTCGCCTAAAAAATAAAACAAAACAAAAAAATCTTTGGATTTTGGTTTCTTCCCTTGTAATTTTGGGATAATAAGCATGTAGTGTGAAACAACAATATAATATTTGCAAACACTTGGAAATTTTTAAAATATTTTTAAATATAAAGCACTATTATTAAATTCGAACATTGGTGATTAAAACAAAACAAAACAAATCAAAACAAAAACACCTTAAGCATACTGTCCCCTTATTATTCCTTGAGGATGATCAGCAGCATTCTACCTCTTTCCTTTGCAGTACTGTTACCAGCTGTGCCTGGAATGCTTTTTGACAGGATTATCTGCAGGGCTCATTGTCTTACCTTAGATCTCTACTGAAATGTCACCTTATCTGAGAGGCCCTCCTCCCCTGACAGCCTATATCAATTAGCCACACTCACCCAGCTACTACTCTCTACCTCCCTTACCATTTCATATTTTATATCAACAACTGAAACATTACCAAGTTATTCACATGCCTGAGTTTTCTATCTAATACTTCCTTCCCCCAGCACACACAAATGTAAAATGTATTAGTATATTGATATTGGTGTGTCTTACTGAGGCTATCTAGTCCCTCAAAGAGTGCTTGGCATATGGTAGGCACACAATAAATATTTATTGAATGACAAACAAAGTTACAATTGTTAGAGGGAGATTTAAATTTAAAAAATATAAGCAAAATGAATTTTGTGATTCTTTTATCTTACAGTGACTCACTTAAGAAGCTTTTATATTTATCAAAGAAATACTGAAAACTTGCACAATGACTATATTGTGTCAGAGTGTCACAATTTTTGTGTTTTACTAATATAATTTATTTTTAGAAAACTGCGTAACATTGTCTATAGCAAGGAAATGGATTGGTGCTTGTGTCCTGTTGAAACATGAAACAAATGCACCAATATGTAGAACTTTAAGTATCCATAAGAATCAAGGGATCCTTCGTTATTTAAATGTCAATTATCTAAAAATGGATCAATCATAATTATTTACATAACCAGTTTGGAAATATATGGAAAACAATAATAAACAAATAATCACATTTATTTTATCCATCTATCTTAAATTCTATGTACACCATAGATGTGCGTATATGCATGCGTCAAAACCATATTAGATAACATGAATTTTATGTCTTTTACTTTCAGGTTCTTCATAAGAGAAGAAAAGTTAAAAAGTCTAGAAAGAATTTATCTAGAAGAATGTGAAGCAAGCCACAGGGCAATATGTTGACAAGTTAGCAATTCTAATAAATTGAAAATTGACTATAAATAACAATATATTCTTTCTGCTATACTTTTAGAGCATAGCACCATCAGCTTTAAATGTAAATGAATTTTAATTTGCAAATGCAACAAAGGCGAGTGTATGTGTGGATGAATAAAGAAAGAAGTGGATGACATATTTTTCATTTATGGATATGTTATCCTTTGATGTGCCCCACAGGGGAATTTTTTTTTTTTTTTTAATATTTATGCCTACAGCACCTAATCTTCCATCTTCCTAGGTGGTCTTCCATCCAAGTGCTAACCAGGCCCGACCCTGCTTAGCTCCCGAGATCAGACATTGGGCTTGTTCAGGGTAGCATGGCCGTAGACCATGGACCATGGCTCCACTAGAGTGCAAATCCAGGACTTTCCGCATGTAAAGCAGATGTGCTAATTGCTACACTATGAACCCAGGTCTGGGAATTTTTAACCCTATTGCTAATATAGTAGCTGCATTGAGTAAACAGATAAATAAGTTGTCAAGACACACTTTTAAAGCAAATAATTTAGAGTTTCAGAAGTGATGAACTTTCTCCTGGAATCATGTTCATTCATAATACCTTTTTTTCCTCTCAAATTTATGGGACTGATATAAATACAACACCCTAAAGAAACTCAGAATAGTTTATTGATTATCCATAGAACAGATGAGACAAGAAATATGCCCCCCAAATAGTCTTTGCAAAACACAGTGTAGCTGTGCTAACAAACATGTATTGTTATAGTATTACTCAAATTTCTCAAACCTAAGTAGTTGAGAGGTAAGTGATCTCAAGCATTGGGAATCTGAAGATATAACGTTTTGTATGACTACTGCAAGCTGCATGGTTCTGTTTGAAGTTTTTCATAAAATATATGATTTTGTTTAAATATATAATATTATAAATTATCAATAAATGGTGGGATGTTTCCTACTTATCTTAATAGTAAATGGAAGATCAGCTGTTACATTGAATGTATCAACTAAAAAAATGGTCTAGGACAATAATAGGTGGCATCATTCTAGCAAGTATTATTTTATTGCTATGTTCTCATAATATTTTGTTAACAGTCTTACATTAATACATAACTACAAGTAATAACAACTATTTTCTTCATTCAATAATGATTAGGTAATTACTGAGGAATGTTACCTAAGAAATTGAGTAATAAATAAATCATTAATGGAAATTGTGTTTTGGTCTTGGAGGTTGGGGAAGGAAATGAAAAATTGTTTGTTATGTGGTAAAATGAATGAGCCTCTCATCTACTGCTCAATCTTTCTGAGTGCTTCGAGGTAATAATGACCAAATGTTTTATTGTTTTTGTTGTTATTTAACAAAGAAAAATAATTACCAATGCCATTCTTTATCTTTTCATTAAAGCTGCAATTTAAACCATATATAAATGAATTAAGAATTTCAATCAGATCATAATCTGGTAATCATTTTTCCTCATCCAGTTCTTACACTTTGTTGTTTTGTAGTTTTGTTGCATTATTGTTTTTTTAGTTACATTTTGTGCCTTAAAATTATATATAGTTTTTGCCTGGGAAGTTGTTCTTTAGGAGTACTAAAACTTGAAAAGATAACCATGAAACTACCCAACTTGGTGAGTCTTCTTCTTAATAAGAAAAAGACTGAATTCATTCCATTAATTGAGTTTTAAAGTCTTTGTGTGCCTTTTTTTTTTTTTTTTAAATTCATAAGGAAGAAACAAATCAGCAATAAGAATTTAACTCTGGGTTCGAGAGCTGTCAGAACCTTTGCAAATAAATATCCTTTTTACTTTATCACAAATTTGTTTCAAACATGAATATTAAAACCACTGCTTTTCCTCTGCACAAATTTCCCATTATCATTCTATGGCCCACCTTGTGAAGATTAAAAGCCAATACCTTTGAGATATCATTGGTGATTAATTCAGGCAATGATCTGGGTTTACCAAAAATTTGTTTTGCAATGACATTCACATTCTTTGTGTCCTCATAGATTTAGCTTCATTTGGGCATGGCTCTAGTATTTATTATTATTATTATTTTAATAGTCAATTTTGTTTGCTAAAAAAAATCACATACCTTGTTAAAATATTTTTAACATCTATTTTTCATAAGGCAATATACAAAAAATGTTCTGTATAGACTATCATTACAACTACAAATAAAATATAAATGTAATAGCTACTATGAGGTAAGAAATTATCTTTCGATCATTAACTTCAGTATACATTTTAAGATTATTTAAATGAATCATCAACTTTTTAAAAAAAGATTGTCTGTTTCAGTTAATGCAAAACTGATTTGTCTATAAAAATAAAAAATAACCAAATTTTCTCCTATTACAGAAGCTTTTTCTAGATCATAAATGTGATTAATAAGAAAATTTGAGCCTTTAAAAAATTTGCATTCTAATTGAACTTGTAAATGTATTATTTCCATGCAAAGCACATCTCATTTTAATTGAATAAAATTTGTATTTACATTTAACTTTCCACTTTTAATAAAAATGACTGAAATGTTGCAAAAATGACTGAAATTGCTGCAAAAGCAGTAATTTCATACATGTGGTTGATTGTTTTCAAATATAACTACAATAATTCCTCCCATTTTCATGTCTACCCCTTCGCAAAGTGACCTTGCTACTCACACCTCCCATCAGGAGGTGCAGGTGTATATACTGTGGCTGTGGCAACAAATTACCATAAATTTGGAAACTTAAAACAACAAAAATTGTTTCTTTCATGGTTTTAGAGACCAGAAGTCTGAAATCAAGGTGTCAGCAGGGCCACATTTCCACTGAAGTCTCTAGAGGAGAATCTTTCCTCTACTCTTCCAGCTTTCGGTGGCTATCAGCATTATTTCGTGGCTGCTTACCTCCCATCTCTGCCTCCATCCTCTCATGGCCTATTTTCCTCTCTATCTGCATCTTCTCCTCTGTCTGTTTTAAGTACCCTTGTCATTGAATTTAGAGCAGGCCCTAAATTCAATGACAAGGGTACTTAAAGCAGACAGGATGGTTTCATCACGGGATCGTTTAATTTAATTGCATTTAATTTAATTACATTCACAGGGTCTGGTTATTAGAACAGAGTGTATTTTGAGGGGGAGGTCATCATTTATTCCATTACACCAGCTTTAAATCTGACCTGATCTTATGATGAGTTTTGACCACTGGTTTATGACAAAATAAGAATGGGCTCTAGTGGCACCCAGCTTCTGATTCAACCTCTTTAAAGCAGTCCTGTGAGTATAATGTAAAAAAATTTAGCCTCGCTTATTGGAGCATGAAAAGCCACATGGAACAGAGTCAGACTTTTTCACCTACACTCAGGATCAGCTTCCAGTTATGTGGGTAAAACTATCATAGCCCATCTGGCCCCAGTCAAAAGTCAGACAACTGTAGTGCACATGGGAGCGCAGGCAACACCAGCAGAACTATCTATCTAGGTCCAGCCCAAATTGCTGACAGTATAGTGAGCAAATGAAATAGTTTGTTTTAACCAGTAAGTTTAGGGTGGTTTATTAATTATCAATAGATTACTGAAACAGAAATCAGTACCGAGATGTAAGATAGTGCCGTAACAAAAATTCCAAACAAGCAGCTTTGGCTTTGAGGCAGCACATCAGGAATTGGCTGGAAAAATTGTAAGACTGAAGAAAAGGCAAACAAATTGTTTGTGGGCACTTGAAAAGCAGTGAGAAAAATGTTAATTGAGGTGAATTTTGTAATGCAATTGAGAAAAAAATAATGATCAAAACTCTCATACACTCATCTGTAGTAAATTGGAAGATAGAAAATTTACCTAATGAACATATGAGTCTGACTAAGGAGATTTCCAAGCCAAATATTAAAGAAGTCAATTGATTTATTTTAGTATGTCCTCAGCAAGGTTTTAATGTCTCATAGAGTATATTAAAATCTTGAAAACACATTTTGTTATAAACATATCATTTTTTATTACACTTAGTAATAAACATATCATATCAGTAATCTATTTCTGTGTAACAAAAGAACCCCCAAGACTTGGAAGCTTAAAAGTAATTACTTGGTTAGGATTCTGAAGATCAGCTTGGATTGAACTCAGCGAGACACGATTTCTGCTGGTTGTGCTTAGTGACGTTCACACAATTGTGAGTTTTTGTTTTTGATTTTTTCAACAGCTTTACTGGGACTCAGTAATCTAAGATGGCCTCATTCATGTATCTTGAAATTGGTGCTGTTGTCAGATGGTTGCTCTAGAGGGCACCAGCTGGCAACTTGTCATGTGCCTTCTTTTCCTCCATGAGGCAAGTTAGGGCTTCTATATCTGGTGATATCAAGGCAAATTTCCAAGTGAGGTAGAATAAAAGCTATAAGAACTCTTGACAACAGGGCTCAGAAATGGTCAAATATCACTTCCATTGAATTACACTGCTTTTCATCTCCTTGATAAAAGTACATATATTTATTTAAAAATTAAAATGATGCTACCATTTCTACAATTCACTAACTATAGTTGGGGTAGTCCAAAGAGTCATTAAAAAGTATATAGCTTTTACTCGAGAGACCATAGCATGCTTATTTCGATCTTTGATGATTTAAAATGATTTTGAATTTTTCTAATTCATGTAATAAGTTCATATTGAGCTCTCATTTTCTTAATCTTCTGGTTTTAATTTTTTTAACCTATGATCCTAGTTGAAAATATAATTTTAAGAATATTCTAGTTTTAAAAAGTAAAATGAAAAGAAAAAATAACATAATAACAAATTATTCAATATTTACATGAAATATTAAATATTTGATTATTTATTAACATAAAATTTGTTAGAACATAGTTATCAAAGAGTTTTGAATTAATTTGTGGACCATGTGTAAGTGTGAATGTTTCTGTGTGTATGTATGTATGATCATGAATAAAAATAACAATCCTGGTTCATAAAATCATGATAAGTAAAAAAAAAATCCCATGGTGTTTGTCTCCAATTTTTGAGTGCATTCGATTAGGTTTGGGAATGGGGACTAGGATTAGTGGCAACCAGTGAAATACCACAATTCATTCTAGTGGAATCAAGACTAAGTATTAATGCCACTGGTGTCACATGACTCTTTGAGAGATAAAAAAATACCTAATCTTTTAACATCTGATGGGTTATAAATACTGGTATATTCAGAAAAGAAAAAAAAATAAGTTTGGCTAAACCAGAAAAGTAGTTTTCTATTGTTTTGTTTACCCAATTGTAATGTTAAAAATATTCCCTTGAGGTCTTTGAGCAAAGCTTATATTTCCTGAAGATTATTTATAGGTATCGTATGGCCTTGCTTATCACTAGGTTAGCCCCTCAACTTCTCTGTTCTTAGCATACTCCCATTCGAGAACCACAGCTTTAGAAGATGAGCTGAGCTGTGGTTTTCATGGACTATATAGCCAAATGGAAATTATAGCATTGAAATTGGTTTTGGAGAGTAACATAAATGTAGGACCATGAGCCTTAACCCAAAATTGAGTAAAATGCACATATGAGTGTCCAAAGTCAGGCAGTATACCAGCAGCAACAATAGCAACATTCACAATAGCACCAGAATTAGGATCTTCTTTTCCAGTTGAATCTGCATGTTAAGGTTGAGGTTAACCTGTCTTTTGAGATATATATGAAAATAACTCAATCCCATCACTTCTATTCTCTGGACAATCTGTGTTCTTTCCCAGATTTTTTTGTGTTCTTGAGCCTTTGCATTCTCATAGATTCGATCTCTAATCTAAATTTTAAGACTTTTGTATTATCTTCCCATTGCTGCCGTAACATATAACCACATAATGGTTTAAGACAACATAAATTTATTATCTCATAGCTCCGGTGGTCAATTATCACAGGGCTAAAATTAAGGTGGTGGCAGGGCTGCATTTCTTTCTAGAATCTAGGGGAGAGAGAGTTTCCTTGTGTTTTCCAGCTCCTAGAGGCTTACCACATGCCTTGGCTTCTGGCTCCCACCTCCATCTTCAAAACCAGCAAGTGTAGATTGAGACTTTCACACTGGATCACTCCAATGTCCTTTTTGGCCTCCCTCTCCCATGTAAAAGGGTCATTGTGATTACACTGGCATGTCCAAGTAATCCAGGATATTTATTATCTCTACTTTAAGGTGAGCTGATTTAACATTCTTTATTCCGTCTGCTTCCTTCATTCTGCTTGGCCATGAAAGGTCACGTTTCACTGGTTCTAGGAATTAGAATATGAACATCTTTATGGGACTATTGTTCCATCTACCACATCTTCCATGGTTGGTTTCTTTTTTCTATCCTAGGTTTTGCCATATCTGGACTTCAGCCACCTATCCCTGATTGCCACAAAGTGTTTACAGGTATAAGACTGTTATGAATGTTTGGGGTGACAGTTTACACTAAGAAAACTAAACTATGTAAAACATCTAACATTTTTGCTTCAAAAAAGTAACCTCATGCCCATTGGAAAAAAAAATATTTTTTTTTACTCTTATATGGTAACAAAAGGATATTTTTCCTTCTATGATAATTTAGACATAGGAAATTACAGAGAAGCCATGAGAAAAATATGGTTTCATATGATTACCACTCTGAACAAACACTCCTGGCAGCTGGGGAATGTGGGCCTCTATCCTGAAGGAGAATATACATCACAGCATCCGCAACAAGTTGGCAGGTCCCTCATCAAACTGGTGTGAAAAGAAATTAGCTCTGTTTGTAGCATTCTCACAGAACTTTTATTCTGCAACAGTATACACACACCTCACTTGGATTTAATCCTCATCTAAATCTCAGTCCTGATCAGAGTGCTGATGTTATTTTGTTGGCAGCCATCCTGACAGTGAGCTAGACTTGATAATGTGATGTGATATTAGATTACACTTCAAATAATGATGTTAGCTAAACCCAAATTTTGTTTTTTTTTATCAAGAGAATATAATTTTTTTGTGGTAGGCCAAGACTCAGGGTATAAATAATTATTAATCAAATAATCATGATCATTTCATTCCCAAATGCCAGTAATTCCCTTATTGTAGGTGGAGATATGACTCAGTTTATGGCCACAAAAAAACAATGATTCCTTTTACCTACCTTCTTCCTGTTTTGGGTTATATTTAATAAGGCCCTCATCATAGGAACTGTCTTTTAGCTATGAAGTTAGACAGGTTTGTGAGAATCGTAAGCAAGAGTGGGGAGGGAGTAGGTAGGTAGGGGAGACAAGGGACAAAGTCCTTATGATACATGTCACTTAGGCACTTGGACCCAGACTGGATATGCTTCCTACTAAACTGATACTTCCTACTAAACTGGACTGTATTCTGGTTGAGAAAAGAAATGTTTTTTTGTTTGTTTATTTGTTTTTGCTCAACCTACTTTTATTCAGTAGTCTGAGACTGCTGCCACAGCATAGTAAATGTTGCAAAGTCCTACCTAAGACAAATAAAAAACATTATAAAAATTAAAAATGTAGAAAATTTGAAAATCTAGAAGAAACTGTCTTAGTTAGCTCAGGCGAGCATAACACAATATCACAGACTAGGAGGCTCAAACGATTGTGAGGAAACGAATTTCTCACAATTCTGGAGGCTGGGTTCAAGATCAAGGTGCTGATAGATTCAGTTCCTGGTGAGACTTGGTGTCCTGAGTTGCTGAGGACTAGCTTCTTGCTGTATATGGACATGGCCTTTCCTTTGTGTGTGCACAAAGAAGGCAAGAGTGAGCACTCTGGTGCTTAAAAGGACACTAAACCTGTCGGATCGAGGCCCTACCCTTATGACCTCATTTAACCATTATTATTTCCTTAAAAGCCATTTCTCCAGTCACATTGTGAGTTATGGTATCCAAATGAATTTTTTAGGGACACAAACATTCAGTTCCTATCAGAAGCTAAATATAATAAATGTTATATAATCACACTTGATTATATTACATTTAGTAAATTTATAATGTAATCAAATATAGTGGATTATGTGTGATATGGTATATAATGTATTGTATATCATGTACAGCAGGTCCTTGAATAATGTTGTTTTGTTTATTGTCATTTTTTTTAACATTGATGAGATACCATAGGAACTTAACTTTCGTTTATATCAATTAGCCAGTGGCAAATGGGTTTCATGACACATTATTCTGCTTCAAGTTGCAGAAGCTATCGATGACTTTAAGCAAAGACTTACTTCATTGCATTATATATTATATTAAGTAATATACAATATATCTTACATGATAAATAATGTACAATAGATAAAATTTTAGGCCTAACAGGAGAATATATAGAATAGGTTATAGATTATGCAATTTATTGTCTATACATAAATTTAATGTATTAATTAAAATGTAATAATAATCACATACACATATTTTTACCAACTTTTTAAACTTGGAAATGTGTTAAAAATCTTTCACTTTAATAAATATTCTAATTTTTAATTATAAGGTTTGTGTATTTTGCTATTAAAATATAGTAGAATGAAAATTATTATATGTACACCTTTATTTGTATCCCTAATGTTATTTTTTATGGTGAATTCTTATAAGTAAAATGATATTTTCTAAGGATTCTGAAATATTATCAAATTTTTTTCAGAAAAAATTAATTTACAAAAACATTTATGAAAATACTAAAATTTTTATTTTTAAGTTTTTATTTTGATAGCAATGAAATAGCACCTCATATTTTTGTTTTTATTACTTTAGTAATTTAACATTGAATTAGATTTCATCAGGTGGGGTGTTATTTTTATTTAAATTTTTATAATATATATTTTTTTAGAATGTTAAATATTGGGGAGCTTTCTGACTATGGCCTTGATGTTGTTGAAAAAAAACTTGATTCTAGATGTTTATAAATGTTCTGATGTTTGTAAATATTCCCTTGAATAGAAGCCAATATATGGTTTATATAAGTTCAACTGGCAAATGATGTAAACCTAAGCATAAAAGTGCATTACCTAATAAGAACTGGACTGTATTCTCTCCTCTGGCAGGATCAACAATTATTTCCCCAAATAATACATTGCATGAATTAGAACTTTGCCAAAAATGTAGGTTTCAAAGTATTTTCAGAGACTTTTGTTCTTTTAATTTGTTTATGCGTGTATATACACACATATATATATATGTATATACACATATATACGTACACATACATACACAGACATGCACACACATAAACCTGCATATGCGTGTTTGGGCTGAGTGTTTGTGTCCCTCAAAATTTGTATGTTGAAATCTAATTCTTAAGTGCAATGATATTTGAAGGTAGGGACTTTGAGTGGTAATTTGGTCATGAAGGTGGTACCCTTCTGAATGGGTTTAGTGTCCTTATAGGAAGGTGTGAAAGAGCTAGTTTAGTCTTTCTCCACCTTGTGAGGACACAGCAAGGTCAGCAACCCTGAAGAGGCCCTCATCGGAACCCAACCTTGTTGGAACAGTGATCATGGATTTTGAACCTCTGTAACTGTGAGAAATAATCGTTTGTTGTTTAGGCCACTGAGTCTATAGTAATTTGTTATAACAATGCAAACTGACTGAGACACATATACATACATACATGCATATTAAAATATTTCATTATTATTATTATTATTATTAATGCCTACAGCACTTGGTCTTCCTAGGTGGTCTCCCATCCAAGTACTAACCAGGCCTGACCCTGCTTAGCTTCTGAGATCAGACTTTGGGCTTGTTCCGGGTGGCACGGTCATAGACCATAGATTGTGGCCCCACTGGGGCATGAACCCAGGACCTACTGTGTGTAAAGCAGACGTGCTAATTATTACACTATGGAATCACGTCCCGAACATTTTTTTTTTAATCTACCATATCTATTAGTTTTTCCTGGAGGTTCCTATTATTGTGTAGTAGAAAGAAAAATACTTCTTCAACCCATGAATAAATGTATGTAATTTACTTCTAAGTCCTTTATGGTTTCTTAGTGAAAACTGAAATTATTTTGAAAGAAAATAAAGCTAAAAAATACCCTTTTATTTTTCCTTTTTCTTGTTACTTGCAGTTACTGTTTAAAAAGAATTAGTTACAGCAAAATTTATCCTTTTTTCACATGAACATGAAAGTTTTAGTCCTTCTTTCTTAGCTTCTTTGTTTATCTACATCTATGGTGAGAAAATTTAATTTCTACTCTCTTAACAAATTTCAATTACATAATACAGTGTTATCAAATATAGTCACCATCTTATACATTAGATCCAAACCTTATTTATCTTATAGGTGAATAGGTAAAGAACTAACACAACTCAATAGCAAAAACAAATAAACCATTCAACTGAAAAAAAGGCAGGGCGACTAAATAGATATTTTTCCAAAGAAGACATACAAATGGTGAAAAAGTACATTAAAAGGTACTCGATATCACTAATCACCAGAAAAATGAAAATCAAAACCACAATGAAATATTACCTCACATCGATTAGAATGGCAATTATTAAAAAGGGAAGAGAAAAGTATTAGCGAGGATGTGGAACAAAGGGAACCATGTGTGCTGTTGGTAAAAATGTAAACTGGTACAGTCACTATGGCGAGCAGTATGGAGGGTCCTCAAAACTTAAAGATAAACTACCATATGGTCCAGCATTTCTACCTCTGGGTATAAATCCAAAAGAAATAAAAACAAGATATCAAAGAAATATCTGCTTTCCTATGTCTATTGCAGCATTATTCACAATAGCCAAGATATGGAAACAAACAGAGAGTCTGACACACAGTGGAATATTATTTAGATGCTAAAAAGAAGGAAACCTTGCTGTTCGTGACAACAACAATGGACTTTGAGCACATTATGTAAATGACGCAAACCAGACAGAGAACTATAGATACTGCATGGCATCAGTTATATGTGGAATCTAAATTAAAGAGGTGAACTCACAGAAATGGAGAGAATGGGAGAATGGTCTCTTTTTTTTTTTTTTTACAGGGAAGAGTAAACAAGGCTAAAAAGAATGGAGTGAAGAAGCCTGAGACGGCAAGTGGTCATCATATAGTGATTGAGGCATGATTTTCCTAAAGTCATCTGATTTCTGGGGGGGATTGTTTAGGAGGGATTACTCCACTTTCCAATGTTTGCTCACGGGGTGTCAAAGTCCCAGGCCTGTGGGAAGGGGAGAAGTCAGGCTTGTGAGTGACTATTTTATTTTTGTCCAGATTGGTTAGACTGAATTATTTCTTTTTAATTTCATCACCATAAAATGAAAATTCTATTACCCCCAAATAAAGAAACTAGTCAGTTTTCTCATGTTCTTTTGCTTCCTCTTAAATGCAATAACAAAACAAAATAATTTAAAGCAATTTAAGTGTTTTTAATCAGTGACATTTTATAAGCAGGATAGTTTATGCCATATCCAAGTGTATAGATATGTACATGTTTAGACATTTATACCTGTGTCTAAATGAAAAATAATTATGAAATAACATATTTAAAATCCTAAAAGCAGTCAGATATCTTTCTTCTGTCCTCTAATTTCAATTTTTAAAAAGGCTGTTGTGACACAATCAAATTTTTTGAGGATCCTGCATATAGAGCTTTTCTACAGTTTAAAATGTGCGGAATGAGATTACCATGCTGTTTTCATCATTTTAAGAAATTTTAGTCATTAAAAACGTCTAAAGACCTGAGTTGGCATGGCTCATTCATGTTAGGCGCAAATGGAGAAGGCGGCTGCCGCCAGCCATCAGCTGAGTCCCAGCAGGAAGTTTTGGTGTTTGGCTTTGACTAGTGTTCTCAGTTTATTGAGTTCCTGGGGCAGAGTGAGGGTACAGACTGAGCTGATGAAGAATCTACTCACATCTTCTCACCTCCGTGATAACGCTTTCTAGATAAATTCCCACTGAGTACTGCTGAGGGGAATCCCCTTAGAGCTTAAAGAAAGGGATGAGCCTTCTCCTAAATAGATTAGGTACACATAGAGGGATCACCAGGAAACAAACAAAAAAAAAACTTTAAGCATAGACTCAATATTTATTCTTTTTACGTGCAAATTCATAGACATGTTAGTGTGTATTTCAAGTCTTTAGTGAGACCCATTAGGTTATCAGGAAATCAAATGAGTCTGTCTCACTCGGCATTAAAGAGGAGAAGAGAAATCGTTAGATCATTACACATAGTATGTTGCAGAGGTATTTTCGTCTGTGCATGTATATGTTTTCATGTGCCCAGGGTCATGATTATAAAATGATGTTCTCATTGTAGGTAGTAATCATTAAAGTTTGAAGACCCTGCCTTGTAGGATGTGGTGCAGAAACTTTAAGTCCAGCTTGCTTCAGAAAAAAAAAATTATGCATTATTTTTCTCCTGTCAATGGAAAAAATCATTACATGGCTAGAGCCAGAGGAATTCATATCTATATTTTCGACATTTCCCCCCAAAATCTGTTTCTTATATGATTTACATTTTTGCTAAAGCAATATTTGTTTCCTTAATGTTCTTTCCTAATTCTGGCAGCCAACCTTTCACTTCAGTCTGTACATTGCTAGCCAATCTTTAATCCCCAGCTCCATAAAGTGCATGTTTTGTTTAACTTCATGGGGCTCTCTAAGGAGATACTATGGACATTTTCCATCTCTAGAGTACTACGTTGTTCTCCTTCCATTCTGTTACCTCAGCCTTTTTTTAATATTAGTTTTTTTCCCCTTTCTTTTCTTCCCCTCACTCTGGTAACCCACCCTTGAACATAATGAGGTTTATCCCACTAGTCTATTACTTGCCAAATACTGTAAGCAAATTTCCTTTGATTCCTTTAAATGTTTACCTGGATGATGTTAGATCTTTCATATCAGATTAAAAAATGGAGTTCTAATGAATGCAGGTTAGTGCTGGCACCTTAAGATCTGTAGCCGCAAAGGCTAGAATTGAAGAAAGGCCATTTCTTAGGAGGAAAAGATGTGTGCTGATCTTATGTCTTTGTATGTTTATTTTCCTCCTACACTTTGTTAAGCAGAAATGTACAAGAGATTTGGAAAGTGCATGTGATATTTTTCCCTAATAATTTTATGAAGTTTTTTTTTTCCTTTTGTTTCTTGTTTTCTAATTTTAGTATCTGTTTTCATCATTTCTGGGGAGGGAAATTATATAATGTTAAAACATTACTATTTTTCTGGAAATAATGACCATTTTACCTTCAGTATGTGTGTACCCATCTTTGAGGAAAATTTATCATAATGCTTGAAGTGTTCTATTTACAAGAAATTTTGTTAACTATGGTTTAATTAAAATCATTTTCCATTTTGCTGCTTAGAGTTTTAAACCTAGTAGGGCTTTGAGATAGCAGCAGCAGCTGAATAAATGCAATTTGTGCCCGACACTCTGCGACGCGTTTTATGTACCTGTGACCAAAATAACCAGCTATCCACAGCATCCTTTTTTCATTATTGGGTATATGATTACATTTCCCAGAATTTCTTTTAGGTGAGTACAGTCATGTGACTAAGATCTCTATGTAAGTAGAATTTGCCACCGTAGGCTTTAGCTAGAAAAACCTGCCATGTGTACTCCCTTCACTTTCTCTTTCTTACCGACTCAGCTGGGTCAGCCTAGCACCCCAACGGCCACATGATAAGCATCCACCGACCATGCAAGAATTTTACATAAATAGTAAATTATACCCTAGCCCAGAAAGCCACCAAAACAGGCCCTTATTATTTAAGCAGCATAGCCTATCTTCTGCATCTCGTTTTGTTCTCATGATAATATTGATAAATAGGTGTTATTTTACTTTTACCAGTGAGGAATCATAATTATTTAAGGCAAAAGTGCAAAAGTCCATATTTCAAACCCAGCTTGTTAATTTTGCTTCCTGATTTTATAAGTGAGACGGCTGCTCATAATCAATTTGTTGAGGACTCTCAACTTAGCAGAGTAGGAACATGAAATGGCTTTATTTTTTCCTTTAAAACCAATACTTGTGTTCTGTTAAATGTTCATTTCCCTATAAAGTATTGGAAAGGCATTACACTACCTCATGCTAATTTTATATATCTTTAAATACCGTCAGTTATTAAAATAGACTTTTCATTTTTAAGCATTTATTCTGTGCATTTCAAAAATCAAAATTAAATCTACTCAAAATGTTTCTTCTGTATTCCCTTCATCACTGTCTATTTGTTTCTGATTTTAAATGATGAAGGGCATTGGCTTTGCCTGACACAATCAGACTACATTCCAGAGAGAGATTGCTTGGGTCAAACCCCACCATTGCCATTTACTACTGGCATGACAATGGACAAAAATGTCATTTCTCTGTGCCTCAGTTTTTTTCTCCTGTAAAATGTCAGTAATGATTCTACCCGTTTTGATAGTTTTTTTTTTTTCCAGTGAATGTTAAATAAATTAACTAAGTGCAGAATCAAGCATAGTATAAAGCCTTGATAACTGTTAGGGTTTAAAATTCATGGTGCCCAATGACTTTGGTTAGGGGGCATCAGACTCCATTTCTGTGTCCTTATCATGTTGCTCCCATGTGCATTCACCCAAAACAAAATCGTAGCCCCCAATCCTGTTATTCTCCAGTGCCAACCCCTAGATCTGTGATTTCATGCAGAATTCAATGCTTACATCACTAAGAAACTGCTGTTTGTAATGGAGTGTTGCGGTCCTGTTCTGCTGTCATTGTCCCTAACGTGTTTCTGGACGTTTTCCTCCTCTGCTCAACATCAGATGGGCTATGATCAATTCTTCCCCACTAATAGAGACAAAATGTTCACAAACTCCCCAAACTTTATTATTTTTTTGAGTCTTCAATAATGAACTTTGTAAAAACAACCTTACTTCCTCTATGGGAAAGGAAGGAAACAATGGCCTCTCTGTATAAAATAATCTCACTCTCCCTCAAAGGACAACCTTTAGACTCTGAACATTTCTCTTGCTGGTATCACAAGGAGTGACACAGTTAGGGGAATGTATAAATGCCAATAACAATTGTTCTCTTCGCCGTTGGTACATGGGAAACTGGATGTCTTTTATTCTTAACTGTGGAGCTCAAAATTCAATTTCAGGGAAAGAAGACCAGACTCAGCCCAAGCACCACCTGGTTACATTTTTGTTAAATGGCTTGGTCAAGCCAAAGTCACTGAATTAGCCTGTGATAGAATCAGGTTTAAAAACCAATCTCCAGGCTCTCAGTACAGTGTTTTTTCCTAGAACTTTACGAGTGCCTCCATAATGTTTAAAAATAGTAACAAATAAAAAAACAAATACATAAATATATCAATACATAAATATGCATATGGATTCCTTCAAAGAAACAAAAAGTTTCTACCTTTAGTTTATTGGGAGAAGAAAGAATCCCTCCCTGCAGGTGATAGCCATGAAGCATGTCTTTTCTGAGTGTTGCCAAAGGAAGGAGAGAAGGCATAAGAAAATAAATATTGCTGTGGCTATAATGCTTTTTATTAGCTCTGGGACACCTTTTTAATCTGGTAAATTTTAGGATCAGGTCATTTTCTATAATAGAGTTCAGTATAGATTTTGGCATCACAATATTCACATATTTAACCTTTATGTAAGAGGACAGCTTCAAAGCGTAATCTTTCCCAGCCCTTCAGTGGTCTTTGTTAAAAGTCAGTTTGGGTTTAAAGCTGTCATCATGGGGAGCACCAGAAAAGCCAAATTTCTTGTCTCTAGACATCACTGTAGCTTTTTTGGCAGCTCACAAATGCAGCACCCATGTATATAAAATTTAAATCCACAAAGGGCAAGCTAAACTTAGCCTTTAGAAACATGCTATCCATTCACATTCTTTTACAACACAACTACAAGTAAAATGAAGAGCTGGTGATTTAATGGAAGAATTGGGGTTTATTTCTCTATATTTGAGAATTTGGAATCAAACAGAGTATTCTTCTCTTTTAAAATTTGGATAACTATCTCAAACTTTTTTTTAAAAAGTAATAAAATATGTTTCTTCAAGTGAAATTATTAGTATATATTCACAAGTTTTTGTTTCTCAACTCTAATCCCAAGCTCAGTCTCTAAAAGACATTAGAGACTATGCTGAGGGAAATTAATATGTTAGGCTATATAACAATGCACTTCAATATCTTTACCTCTTTGATTTATGAGTTGTGTAAGTATTGTTTTCTGAAGTATTTGTTCATCTAGAGTTGGATACCATTCAACCTTTCAATTTTCTCTCCTTTGCTTGCCCTTTTCCTCAGACTACTTCACAGAGATAATACTCGGTACACTTTGATTTTGCTATTAGACTATTTTTGTTTCTGTAAGATTTCCATTTCTGTTTAATTTTGATAAAACTGGTGTTTGTTCATATTAGTTCTGAAGAGATCACATGAAGATTGAAAAAATTAAAACATATTTTGTGGAGAATTTTAGAGAAATCACTTTTAAAGACACTAGAAAGAGTAAATGTGAGTTAGTAATGAAGTTGCTTTCTTTGGTGGCATATTTTGGTATTTAGAAATCACCTTGAAAAGGAAAAAACGAGAAAACGATAAGAAAGACACTTTCAATATATCATCTTGTGATAATCATCAGCGAACCAATGATTATAAAGAAACAAAACAAATATAGTATTTTCAATTGAACACCATTTACTTTACTACAAACTGTGTTATTACTGTTTATTGGAAACTTAAAATAATCTTTTAAAATTATGTCTTCATAAATTTTATGTATGGATAAAGTCTCCTGCATTTTTAACTAAGAGAACCTATAAATATATGACTGGGCATAGTTACCATAAGTCAAACAATGTCTGTGCAATGAGTTACTATAAAAAAAATTAAGTGCATCTCATATTTCATATTTCTTTCCACAAATTTGGATGCTATAAGTCCTTCAATAACTTCCTACTGCTCTTAGAATAAATATCTCCAATCTTGAACATATACAAAAGGCCCCGCACAGCCTAGTCCCTGTCTCCTTATATCTCCAGTCATGTTTTGTGTGTTATTCTTCTCAATTTCTTCTTTGTTACCACCATAGCAAGTTTTTCATCTCTTGATACACACCAGGTTCCACCTCAGGGCTTTTACATGTTTTTAAAGATATTCTTTTCTCTACCAGTAATGCCTTTACCTTTGCTATTCCCTTCATCATCCAACCTACATTTGCTCTTAACACATCCTTCAATTTAAGCCTAAGAGGATGGATTTGGTGGGATCCTCTGTGGATTCCACCCCAAATCTGAATTTGGTCTTTTGGGAAATTTTCTTTCTTAGCCTTCTATATTTAATACTGTAGTGCTTACTTATATATTCACATGTAATAGTATTTGCTTAAAGTATTATTGGTTAGTAATGGGTAAATTCCTTAAGAACAAGAGCCCTGTCTATTTTGCTCTTCAGTTTTTCACTTAGTGCTTAACCTAGTGCCTAATACAGAAAAAGTAGTCTGTGATTGCATTAACTAAGCAATTATTGAACCACACTTGAATTATTGAAGTGATAATTTAGAAACAACTTGAAATCCTGAAATTTGTGAATGTCAAGATAACAAAGGGAGCAGTGGGATCTCTAGATGTGATAGAACTAAAGTTATGTGACCAGAAACCATGATCAGCTTGGAGGAGGAAGGCTCTTGATGTGTGCATAGGATATCCGCCTTCTGAAACTTCATGTCAGCTTACGCTGCTGACAAAGACAGCTCTATGCAAATACTGCCATTACTGGACTGCAGGCTGTAATGTATGCGAATACCCCAAAGAAGAAAATGTAGGTAGCTTCTTCCCCCAAAGGTTAAAGCATAATAGGCATTCACAATCACAAGACTGAGAACTCGAAGTCCCAAAGTCCTGTGGTCTTTCTTTTTTAAGATTGAAAAAAACAGAAACGAAAACACAAACACAAACAAAGACAGGGTCAGACATTTTCCTGGAACAAATAGCCTGAACCAGGTTCTGTGCCTCCTCTACTCTTTGCACATGCTACTGCTGCTCCATTCATCACTTTATGTTATAGTCTATCTGTTTACACATCTTTTTTTCTCTACTAATTTCTGAGATCCTTTAAGAAGAGAATTATATTTTTTATCAATTAACTCATTAATTTAGATAAGTGCTTTACAAACTTCTCTTTGAGATTATGATATTCAGGGAATGATATATTTTACTGTTCAACTCAGTGCACCCTGCACCACCCACACAGATAACTGAAATGATATTACCAAGATATAATGCTATTCTTATTTTGTTTTAAGCACTCTGATATTTTATAGTCTATTTGACTGTATTTCAATTATTTTAAATACATTAGTCATTATATGATCAACTTGATCAATTTCATTAACCAACAATGAATGGCTTGTGACCACAGTTCGGAAAACAAATATTAGATTGTGAGCTACATGAAGGCAGAGACCATATCTATTTATCCTCAATCAATAAACACTGAGTGACAGGAATTAAATTTGGTGAATAAATTAATGACTATATCTTTAGCACTTAGAAACACTGCATGATAATTAATACCTGGATGTTGAATGAGTGTGTAGGAAAAGCTTAGGCTTTGAAAGAAATCTGGAAAAGTTCTATATTTTGAGTTTTCTAGTATAACGTAAATAAATAAATGTCAAACAGTCATATGAATTTAGTCTATTAATGTTTATACTGAATCCTTGAGCACTTAACATTAAATTAAAAATGAAATTAAACGATGTGATTGACATGATAAACAGAATTTGTAAAACCGTTGGTGCAGCCATAGGCAACATGGTCCACTATTAAGACACAACGTGAGTTTAAAATTTTTCGCTGAACATCTTTTCTTAATATCCCGACAATATCTTTCTGTGCTTTTATAACGTTTTGGCAAAAAATGTCTAACTTTAGGTGTGATTTCTTTCAAGAGTATGAAGCATCCTTCACATGGTGGTTTCTTTTTTTTTTTTTTTTTTAGAATTTGATGCTTTCAACTTCTAACTTTAGGAAGAATCTTTTCAATTGAGGAGTACTTTGGGAAACTTTTCTGCTATAGTTGAGCTAATTAGGAAAACTATTTTGGAAAGGAAATAAATTATCTTTTGTTAAGAAAGACAGCCCTAGCGAGAACCCAATGGTTGTTCCCGTAAGGCAATACCAGGGTGCCAGAGATCATGAAAGAACTGGCCGTGACACTGACCTTTGGGAAAAATAAAAACCTTTAGTTCCAAATATTTCTGCATGTTCACTCATTCAATATTCCTTGCCAGAGTCTTTATTTATTAAATTGCTTCCTAACCAATCTCCCTGTCTATAGTTTAACCCTTTCTATAGTACCTCCAGAGAATTCGCAAATCTAAATCTCTAGCTCAGAAAGCTTTCATGAGTCTCCAAAGCTCTGAGGGGGGACGGGGAATCAAAGCCATAGAATGAAAGCCCTTCAAGCTTTGGTATCTGATGACTTCTTCCTCCTATGTGTCCTCCAAAGCATCACGAGGGTCACCAAAAAAAAACTGGGCATTCTGTTTCCTAAATGTACTCTTTATTGGGAGCTTCTCCCATAATCTTTCCCTACATATTTTCTTGCAACTTGTATTTTCTTGCAGGATCTTCCCTGTTTCCTGCCCTTGACCCCCGCAGCCATAGGACTCTCCCAAATAGACACAGGCTGGTAGAATGGTAGCAACTGTGTAGATGTTAAAAGCAAGCAGTGGCTGTTTGATTCTAATTGTGTTACCATTATAACTGTGGAAATGAGCAAGTTAGTTAATATTCATAAATTTCAAATCTCTCTGAAAATGGAGATACAATGGTGCAGAATTTTAAAGTATGTGAGAATGACATGTATATAAGCTGAAGTACATTCTTTGTCATTTTCAGAAGTTATGTTTTCAATTGGGAGGAGATAGTCACTTTCGAATCTTGATTTTTTTTTTTTTGAAGAGATGATTTGTCATCTTTTACATCTCAGTTCTGCTTTTTCCTTCATAAGTACGGTGTTGGTAACTATACAGCAACAAACCTTTGCATAGCATTAAGTGTCAGACATTATTCTAAATGTGTTGCATATAGTACCTCATAAACCCTACGCAGTAGATTCTGTTATTCTTTTCATTTATAGAAGAGGAAAGTGAGTAATAGAGGTCTTAAGTACTTATCCAAAATCACAAATCTTACGTGTGTGGCTGCCGAGTTTGGCATAACCAGTCTAGCCCAAAAGTTTGTGCTCCTAATCACAGTCTACTTTGCCTTTGCTAGTCTGTTATGAGATTCTAACAGTCCTGTGCAGTAATCCCACCTCTGTAAGACAGTTTTCTCATCTGTGAAATGGGAGATATGAAACTTTTTGAGGTAGTGGAGAGGATCGACACAGATAATGAAAGATGTGCGCATTAGTACTTAGTACATGGTAGCAAATAGATACACACTTATATTGTTACCCACATATTTAAATGCCTCTTTCTGATCTGCTGTAGGCAGTGTGACCTGTATGTGCAGGTTGTTTCAAACTAATTTTATGTCAAATCCAGGTTCCTCAAAACACACATTAGTAGATTAAGGTGAGGTATGCCCGCAGTTCCACATTGATTTACAAGAACACCACCTCCCCATCTTCTGTACACTGAAAGCACTTTTCACAGTAATGTCTTCCTGATTTTCCAGACACAATATGGCTGTTCCTTCATTTCGTGTATTATCTCTGTTTTGAATGCCTTCTGCCCTCTCCAGAGGCTTACAGATTACTCATCCTCTAAGGCCTGAAATATTTTCAAACTTTTTGGGCAAAATGAAATGTTCTCTATTCTGCTCCCCAGCAGTTTAGCCCTCTCATAGCACACATTACATTTGCTTAAAGTTCCATGTTTGAATTTCTATTTTTCTTAGCTTAGGGAAATGATCTTCCTTAGGAGCAGCCATGTCTTATCCATCCATATATCCCATATACCATCTAACATAGTACCTGGCACATGACAACTATTTAAAGACCGATAATTTGATTTGGTATGTCCACTATGGATGTAGACTAATGGGAATGATTTTATAAATAGAGTTGTCTTCTCTATAGCTAAATTTTTTGCTTAATTGAAATGTCTATATTTATTATTTCCATTCTAAAAATGTATAACAGTTACTTGAGAGATGCAAATAATTACATGAGAATAAATCGAGTTATCAAAAGATGTTATGTTATAAATTTTCTCTCTGTATTCCTTCTAGAGAACTCTACCATTAAGACATATTTATAAGTCCTGGCCAATTCCAGTTGGAATTAAATACAAATGACAAATGATAGCTTTGGTAATTGTCAATTTTCAGAATTAGAATTTATCTCCAAAACCAAATTGTGCTTAGACTCTTATAATTCCCCTAAGACTCTATAATTTTTTTTCTTGAAATCATCAGATCCTCTATCAAAACCAAATTTCAAAGGGATTCTTTTTTTAAAAAAATCTCAATCAATATTCAGAAGGCTTGTATATTTGCCTCCCCTCAAAAAAGTATTATTTGTTTATTAAGATGGAGTGATTTCTAAATATACCGTTACATTGCACACCAATAAATGAGTTAGAAAGAAAAATAAAAGTTGCTTGAGAGAGGTGACATCTAATTTGATTTTTATAAAATGATAAAAAGATAGTTACATTAAAAATGACATTTAAAAGCCATCTCTAAAAGTTTTTTTCAAAGCAATTTTATTAGAGAATGAGAAAGCCTGACATTAAGAGAATGTATTAACATATTGTTTACTGCGGTACAGCAACCCTGCAGTCTGCTTCAACCTGGGCTTCAGGTTTCTGAAATTAAGTCCAGTTACTGCACTGTAATGATGATTTGTCTTTATGTCTGCACCTACCTATTGTCTTTGAAGTCAGGTAATAGCTGCAAATCAAATAGCATATTCTTATTCCCCGTCACATATCCTGCTTCTAACACATTGGAGTAAACAGATGTGGCTTCAACAAAGCTATTGTCAGCAATACATGGCTTTCAGTCACAATAAATCTTTCCATTAATGATATTAGGGAGCAGAATTGGTCTTTTGCACTTTCTTCTCCCTCTGCTCTATTTTAAGGCAATGCCTCTGTAAACAAACACTTAAACAGTGCAAAGTATTACATGGTGTAAAATAAGCTTGATCCATTAGTATGTTGTGAAGTTGGGGCTTAGAAAAATAAAAGGAAATAATGTGATCAGTGCAGGAAGCGAAAAGAACGCTCTGTACGACATAAGCAAACTGACAAAAGACAGAATGGCTTAGTTTTATTTATAAAAGCCTTTACATGTTCCTACATTTATTAAAAAGTGACCCTCTTGAACTCAGTCTGAATAGTATTGAAATGCTGACAAGAGATGAAATGGAAGAGTCTGCCAAAACATTTTTCCATCAATGGTGATGTTTTCCACTTATTTTACCCTAGATAAAAATGAATAAGGGAATTGGAGAACTTGCTGCTTGTCATTTCAATAACAAATAAACACCTACCTAATAATACCTCTGAGAAGGTTGTTGGAAATTTATTTTTTATAAGCTCTTGTGCCATGAGAGGGAAAAAACTTAGTTTACTTTAATAAATAGAATTTAAACCTCTTAATATCTCTTCTCTGTAATAAAACAAAAGAAAAAATGCTGTTTCTTGAGATTCGATCACATATAAAAAGTAATGAAAGCAAGTGAAGGACCTTTGAATTACTTTGAACCAGTTTTGTAGATTTGGACCAAGTTCAGGATTGGTTTTGTAATTTTCCTCCCTTCTTCCTCTTCCTTCACTTTTTTTCATTAACTTCTTTTTTCAAAAGAACCTCATTTTTACATAAAGTTTAAGAAATTGTATTTGGAGGCTTTAAGAGAGTAAAAATAACCCCAAATTTTAAAAGGCATTGATTTCATTCTCTGATATGGTGCTTTAGCTTTGTTTCTGCCAGAGTCCTGCCCCACCTTTCACGTTTCTAGCTCCTGTTCATCATTCAGGTTCAGCTAGAGAACTCTCCAAAGGCTTAAGGACACAATTCTGGTGTGAATGCACATAGTACCTTGTGGTCATTTCCATCAGAGCACCTGACATACAAGAACTGCTGTTTTCTTATTGGTTTCTTTCTCTCCATGACAGCTTAAGGGTTGAGGACAGCACTGTTAGAGATAGTTACATTTGAGATGAGGAGGAATGTACTAAAGAAGAAACAGAGTTGACAGAGAAGAACCAGGATCATGCCATGTTGCAGGAGATTGAAGGGCCAGGAGTTTAAAGAAGGAAGGGGCTGTGGCTGCTTGAAAGTACCACAGAAATGGAAGAATGAAAATCACTCTTGAATATCGTGCTTAGAGAAAATACTGTAATGTTTTTAAAGTAAGTGGAGGAGCAAAGGAGTGAGGCATTGAGGGCAGAATATTCTATTAAAATACCTGGTGATAAAAATAGTGTGCTTGCTTGAGGAAGATATATTCATAAGAAATGAATCCCCTAAAAAATTGTCTTTACGGTATGGAAACTCAACATGTCATAAAAGATGGGAAAAGGACCAGTAAAAGGAACTGAGGTATCCATCAAAAGGGAAGCATAACCAAGGATAAAGGTAAAGAGTTGGCTTTGACAAGAAAGAGGAAAGGTTGTTTCTCAGATTTGTGAGTAAACAAAACAACGATTCAGAACAAAACTGATTTGAGTTGTAGAGAAAGGCCAGCAGTCTCATACAGTTCCATTAGTTACTGATTTTGTATAAGAACAAGAACATTAGGCCTGGACATAAAGGTTTGAGGCGAGGGTAGAGAAAGTTTGGAAGAGACTTTTTGGAGACTGCGAGAGACAAGTAGGAAATTGACAGGCAATGCAAAGAGACTAGCCAAGGTTAGAAGGCAAGTATTTGTAATCAATTCAATTAGCAGAAATTTTGCAAATTTTTAGCAATACCAGATCACTTAAAAATAGTAAAGAAAGATAATGGGGACTTTCCGAGGCTGACTATTTGCAAGAATTTGGATTCTAAACTGTAGCAGATGCATTTCTTAAAAGGCTTCTAGTGTATAATCTAGAGGCAGAGTAAGGCACAATACAGGTTATGACCTGAAATGGCCTGAGATTTTGAGTCTCATAATCTCACATTTCACTCCAGGTATGAATCTAACCTGCAGTTATTGATAAATTAACATTTCCCTGCCTAGCTGGCCCCACCACAGATTTGCTAATTCTACGGTTCAATCAGATTTATGCATCATAATGAGTATCCCAGGTGGTTATGACACAAGTGGTCTGATTTAGGTATTGAGAAACATCACTGTAATCACATATTGAGAAATGCAGGCCCTGGACAATGGGGAGTAGATCAAGAGACTGTAGATCACAACGATAATGAACAAGTCAGGCTGTAATTAGAGAGTAGCTAAGGAAAAGAAAGGAGCTGTAAAAAAAGAGTTTAACTTCAAAGAGTGAGCATTGGAAATGAAGTTCTTTATGAAAAGTGTATTATATTTTAGAGAAGCAAAAGCTCTTCTCATTCCTCCCACTCCTCTGTCTTGCTTGCTATAATCCAAGAGGGCCCTACTTTGTAGAATTTCAGGACAGTAAATTAGCCACATTTCATAGTTGTTGGAGCTATATTGCATTAAACATCAAAAGACATGGGTATAGCATTATTCTGCTTTCTTCTTCCAGGTGGCTGACAAAGTAAGAAACTCGGTATCTATTGAAAGATTTGCTAGAGACCTACAAGTGGACAAAGACATAACCCCAGTTAATAACAAAGTTGTGCTTGCATTTTCCATTTTTCATTGCTCTTTTATACATTACTCTTCTGTCCACTTCCACATTCCATTAGCTTCTGAGGCTGTTGTGCATTAGCACTGTAAGAACAGGAAAGAAAGAAGAGAATAAGTTACATGAAAGGTGTTTATGAACCAAGTGGTATCAATGACTCATCCACTTCTACATTCCATTAGCCAGGACTCAGGGACATGGCCACAGCTAACTTAGGTAGGCTAAGAAATATTGTGTCTAGGAGGAAAAAGACAATGATTTTGTTAAACATGTAACTGTCTCTGGAGAGTAATTACCTCAAGAACATCTATTCAGTTGTCCCCCAGTAGGACATTCTAGTAACGAAAAGTCTATGTTGGAGACTGTTCACCATAGCTCTGGTGGAATCCAGAGGCCAGCAGAGAGATGGAGAGTATCCAGCACGGACAACTTCATGTGAGACCTAAAAGGTGGTTTCTCTGGCAGAATCTTGATTGGATGTTGATATCCCTTTGAGCCTAAAGCCTGGTGGTTTAGCCTTCCTGTTGTTTCCCTAGGCTTTCTGTGAGATTCCTGTGAGTCCCTTCTTGTAAGTTTGTTATCCAGAGAAGGTTCTATTGTTTATATATCAACACTCTCTTTCCTGAAATTGTCCTCAAAGTCTTACTGTTGTTATAGAAACATGTAAAATCTCCAAGAGCAGGCTTCTCTTTCAGCCTTCTCAAGTAATTTTTCTTTTTTTTCTTCCTTTTTGCCTGCCGTATGATGTCTCGTACCCCGGGATCCGCATTGACTGCGTCAACTTTCAAAAAGTATCTCCTCTGAAATACGTGCTTTCAGACGATACTGTGCTTCCATACAATGTCTTTGTGGTCTCCCTAATTTATCAAAGATTTTATTAGGTAGCTTACTCTCTGCTACCTTTCTATTGGTACTCAGTTACGTGGTGTCTACAATATCCACATAGGTAATTCATGCAGCACTCTACCCTCTCAATTTCTTAATATCCTCACTGAAATATTAGTATATTTTCCCCACTTCTCTTTCAACCATTTGCCCCTGTTTATAAATTCAATGTTGTCATTACCTAACAATCTTTATTTCACAAATCTCGTTGTCTAACCAGTACCTTTTGTCTTTTCAACTCATTTCCTCTAGTACCTCTTCTTCAACTATTCTTTACCTTCTTTGGAGCTTCTAATCCATTGACCCTATTACTTTTTCACTGTCTATTACCACCCTCACCCTATTTTCTAACTTACTCAATTAGACCACATGGACCAACACTATAATCATTTCTTTTCATTCAACTTCTTTGTATCTCTTCCTCTCTGTTATTCTTGTTAGGCTAAACAATACCTTGATTAAACCAAATTATGTGCTGGCATCATTATTTGCACTTAAGTACCTAAATATTTCAAAGCTGTTTCATGTAATTGGAATGTGCAAAAGAGTAACATTGTTAAAAAAAAAACATTACTTTTTAAAACAAAATCATATGTTTAGTCTCCAAGGTAACTTTTATATTTTATATTTTTCTCTTCCCAAACTATAAAACACCTCTTTAACTCTTCCTAAATTTAGCTATCAATTTTAAAGAAAAAAATACCATTGAACCTACCATCTTATCTTCATCCTATTAACAATGTTATATCTAATGAAAAATTGTTTTCGACTTCAAGAAAAAATAAAATCTTCTTAAACTGGTTTAAACATTAATAAAATGTATTGCATCTTATAATTGGAATCATGAGATCAAAGAGCATATAGATCACTATTCAGGTGAAGATTAAAAGAAAAAAAACACTAATAGCTAGCTAGTTAGTTCTCTCTCTCTACTGTTTTAATTCTCTTCTTTTCATTCATTGTTGTTTTCATTCTTTTTTTTCCTTTTTCTTACTAAATTCTGTTTATTGATGAATATTACCTCTATTATAATAAAATATTGTTTTCTATGGAATGTATAAAATGGTCTCCAATGGATTTACATTCATTTTATTCTATCTTTGTAATCATAGAAATTTCAAAACACACCCACACACAGATCTTATTCCTAATTTTTGAAGTCCTGCTTCGATTTATGTACCACTTCTGAAACAATGTTCCAGGAATATTAAGATCGACCTAGGCTGAGAAATATACCCAGCTTTTGACCGGCGAGAATGAGGTTCCATGACTAAAAAATCTACCTTTACTCTATACTGGGGTAGAGGAAATTTTCCAAATAGTTACAAAAAGAAGGGAGTTGAAAAGAATTGTTAGCAGCAAAATTACAACAACTACCACATGTATCTAACATGTTTTCATAATGTACTTGGTTTATTTACTTTTCCTTACCTAATGAATAATTGAAGAAAAATTGTAGTCTTTTTGATGGTTAAACACTTAATATGTTGAATAAATAAGTGTAAAGTGACCAAATTAGTGAATAAATCATCTTAATTTTTCTATATAAAGGAAATATAAAAGATAACTTACCATAACTTTTTTTTTACAATAAATAATGATATTTTATTCTGTTAAGGCATAAAATACCATTTGATTACCACGGATTGTCATTGGCTAAATTCCTATTAACTAGAAGAAATTTTATTTCTATTAATTATTTTTCATTGCTTTTTAATAAAAATATAATGTAAATCCTTAGCCATGTATTATACTTTATTATAGGTATATTTAATAGATGAAAGTACATTAGTAAAGTTATCTGATTATTAGCAAAATGTAAGAACTAAAAAAATTGTATTAAATTTATCCTGCTGTTTCTTATGTAACTATTTCTACTGAGATTCTCATATTATCATACACATACATTTGTCAACCTTTCAGCCGAATAAATTTATTAGGTGACATACTAAGTGTGTTATAACACAGAAATGGAATCTTTTCCCCAGTGAGTGTTCATTTAAATAATTTTGTTTTCGCTATAAGAAGCTCTTTTTTTTCTTTTCTTTCTTTCTTTTTTTTTTTTTTTTTAATGACATAGCCTATAGTGTTAGAAGCATTGACGACTACAGTCCCTGAAGAGAGATAAAATGTGTGAGAGAAGAAATGAACACCTGCTGGAGTTATTTTTGTTTTGACTAAAGAGACACTTTGATATGCAGCTAGAGGGAGGAATATGCAAGTGAAAGAATGTAGACAGTGATTAAAACCATGTTTCCTTGCCCATGGGGTTTCTGTACACATTTTATCAATGTTTCTGGAGGTAAAACAAGAAGGTGTGTAACCTTTGTATCCCACTGCCACAGCATTAATCTCACCCGGAATGAAGACAGAAGGTCCCAGTATGTGGTGCCCATAGAACAAATATGTTTTAATAGACTAGAACTTGATGCTATCACAAACACTGGCATTTGCCAAGTTTAACTTGAAATAAAATCTAATCTTACAAATAACTGAAATAGAAAAAAATACATAAAACATCTGTTTTGCAATCTTTTTGATGTTTATAAATTGAATCATCAACTTAAGTCAATTAACCTGTCCTTGTGAATTAATGGGCTATGGGTACTGATTTTGTATATTAAAATCGATTTTAAGGTGGTTCTTATAGCATTTAGATGATGCCTCTCTAGAAAGGAGAGTTTATCTTCTAGACATTTCCATGATACCTGTTTAATCAGCATATTGCATGCAGTGTGGCAAGTGTATGAACACCTAGTCTAGCACGTTTGATAACTTACTTGAAGAAAGTATTAGTAAATTATCATGTAGCACATATATAGGAAAGGAAGAATAATTTTCCTTATGCTTCTAGGTTTTTAGCTGTGACCCCCCTGCAATGAAAGGCAGATTAATAGGAGAAAAACAAACTAAAGTTTAATAACATGTGTACCTCCTGTATTCATGGAAGATACCCAAGAAAACTGAGTAACTCCCTGAAATGGCCCAAGTCGTCACTGAATAAAAGCTCCCACTAAAGACACAAGATATTGGGGGTTGGGGAGCCAGTTATGAGAGGTTTTCAGGCAAAGCACAGTAAGAGAGATCAAAGTTGATATGCAGATTTAAACTCTGCCTTCTCCAGTGATAAGAGTTTCTAGAGATTTGGTTATCTCTCTTTCCCTGGTAGCGCCAGGGAGACACACTACAAATTGAAATTTCCCTTATAAATGTAAACGTCTCTTACAAAAGTGTAACTATTGCTCAGTTTTTGGAGGTTCTTCTGTGTCTGTTGTATCTTAAAAATAATTAGACTAAAATCATCCTTATATTAAAGAGTTATATTTTGGGGTGACAAGTTCTTTTCTCCTTCACATAAGTAATGTTGGGGTTGGTGAGAGGAGGAGGTTTGTTTTTTGTTTTTTTTTTTTTTTAAACACTTTTTGGGTTCCAAATGCTTGGCTTACAAAGTCTCATTTATTTGTTCTTGCGATTATTTAGATATTTGTTCTTACAAATTCCCTCTTTTTACATAAAAAGAAAAATTGGTAGAGAGCTTTAAGTAATTCAAAATAATTTATCTAATTTAAAAAACGCTCCATTTTGTGAGAACTGAAATGTAATCCAAGAAAACTAGAGTGAGATCAAAAGCCATCAGATAAAAAAATAGCCACAAATGATCAGGATACCGAAAGGCTGTCAAGATGCATCCCTCCTGATTCATTTTAATTGCTACTGCTGACCACTGCAGAGTCCAGTAGCATTTATACTGGTGTCTATTCTAAGGGATTCTGCGGTGATAATGTTCTTAGCTTTGTGTATGACACAAAGAAACCAAGTTAACTACAGTAGTGTCCCCTTATTCAGTTTAGCTTTCCACAGTTTCAGTTACTCCTGGTCAACCACAGTTCAAAAATATTAAATAAAAAATTTCCAAAATAATTCATAAGTTTTAAAATGCTTGCCTTTCTGAGTAACATAACAAAAATATCAAACCGTCTTGTTTTGTCAAGCCTAGGACAGGAACTATTTCTTTATCAAGTGTATATACATTCCCCACTTGTTAGTCACTTAGTGGCTGTCCCCATTATAAAGTCAATTGTTGTGGCATCAGAGTGCTTGCATTCAAGAAACAATTATTTTGATTAATAATGTCCAAAATCCATTTATATAACATTTATTACAGTATATTGTTGTTCTATTTTTTATTATTGTTGTCAATCTCTTACTGTGCCTAATTTATAAATTAAATTTTATCGTAGTTATGTATGTATAGGGAAAACATAGTATATAATCAGTTCGATAGTATCTGTAGTTTCAGGCATCATCTATGGTTAAGGTGGGGAGCTACTGTATAATAATTTTTAGGTTTTGTCAAAGATATTCTAATGACCCCATCTGTATCAGTCAGGATAAAGTAGGCACTGCTGCAGTTACAAGTAGAGCAACTGATTCAGGGAGCTGTTTCATCTGGTGACTCAGATATCTAAACTACTATGATCTTGTGTTTTGTTCATCCAAAAACATGTCCTTCGTGATTAATGCAGCAGAGGAAGAAGACTTCTGTTCTGGAGTATGACTTCTGTTCTCATTTCGTTGTCTAGAATTATCACATATTCTGAAGTAGCTACAACCAGATTGGGAAATGTGCAAGAGGATGTAGATGTTCAGTCAGTAGAAAATATTTTGGCCACCTCAGTCATGCAGCAGGAAAATATTTATCTGATTAGTAGTGCAACTGTTGGGTCAATAGTAGCTATGAGTTAATTTTCTATGCTTTAACTAACAGTTTTATTCTTTTTGTAATATTCATTAAAACCCTTCTATAGAGTGTACTAAAATTAATGAATACAAATTTGACTGTTTAAATAAATGGAAATAAATAAAATTTGAATATTTAATATATCATTTTCTCACTTATTTTTAGTATCTGAAGGGATGGTATTTTAAAGGAGAAGTCAAGTTCTATACTAATTAAAATAACTTACTTTGTATTTCAAATATCTCTACTATTATGAGCACACTGTAATTTTTTTTAACTAATATTTGTATTATAATAATATTGTTCAGGTTTGCTTAATTAGAGTGTTTACCCTATATTTTACTTTAGTTAAATCACACATTTGATTTTTCAACAAATATCAACTAATAAATATTATATAATTTTGCAAATTGATTTTAATATATATTAATGTTTTGACTTAAATTTTCATATATGAAGTTTGAGTATTTCAAAGTTTGAATAGGATTATTTTTTTCAAATAATGTAAATAGTCATAGCTGTAGGTAAAGAATATTTTAAGATCAGAAATCTCCTTCCTGTATAGTTTTTATATGGTGTATGAAGATAATTTAATGGAGATATTTTTCTGATTCTTGATTTAGCTAGCAGTAGCTGCTTGCTTACACATAGTGGAAAGAGAAAGAGAAATAAGAGAAAGAAAATCAACCTATGCTTTAAATATTATCTTCAACAATATGAAAAGAGTACTAAGGTAAAAAAAAACACATAGATAAACTACTGGTTTATAATATCAAACAAATATCTTTGATATTAATCTGCTTTAAACAAGATAAAACGACTTACTTAGAATTGAAAAACAATGTTATTTTCATTATTCTCAGGAAATAACTTATTCTACCAGTTTATGAGATTTTGTGTGTTCTGAATGATTGTGGTAAAATTGATTTGTATATCTACAGATATATATTACATTTTTAGTGTATACATAATAATGATGATAATAGTGAAATACCATTTACTGAAAGCTTACCATACTTCAATTATTTTTTAAGGATTGTTATCAATTGAATTATTTAATCTTTAAAATATTCTCATGGGGCTTATTATCATCATCTTTTGCTTTTAAGGAAATAAAGGTATGCAGATCAAAAAATAGTATAGTGATATTTGAAAATATTAATGTGATCTATGTTAAGCTTAAAATAAAAAGCTAAAATGAGAGGTGACAATGTTTATTTGAGATTTTAAAAACTGCAATTCAGGGAAGCACTGATTCAGGCAGAAACCCAAACAATGTTCTGATTATGGGGTGAAGACAAAGTATTTTTATGAGAAAGGGAAGAAAAATAATTACATGAATCAAAGGAAGAGATTTCTATTGGTGCTGATAAGCTAAGTTATCTTTAGCTATACACGACAGTGTGAATTCTAAAGAATGTACTTAATTTTCAGTCCTCATAGTCAGAATGTTTGCTTTCTTGTTAGCTTTATAAACAGTTGTTTGGAATACAATGTCGTTTTGGCCCAGTCTGAATGTTATTTTGCCCAATTCAAACAGTCCAAAGGTTTAAGGAATGAGACACGCAAGGTCTTTCCTGTGGGAAGTTGTCTTTAACTCCATTTTGAAATGGCTGTTTATGTCAATTTTCTCATCTATATTTTATCAGTCATATGTAATATTTTCTTGCAGTTTTCTACTGTTAGGGCTAAACCCTGAGTTTACCACCCAGGCAGGGACAAATTAATTCCATCCAGAATAAATTGCCCTATGAACTGTAAGACTCAGAACTGACTTTCTCTTTTTGTCTATATTGAGACAATACATTAGAAAACTAGGCTTTTGGAGAGAAAAAGAAAGTGTGTGTGTGTGTGTGTGTGTGTGTGTGTGTGTGTGTGTGTGTGTGTAATATAAACTCCAATTTGTTTTTTCCCTATTTGGATCTTGACTAAAGAGTCAAATCATAGATATAGACTAGAAATGACAGGTAGAAAGAATTCAGATTTTGACCCAAGACAATTTCTCATTCAACAGAAAAATAGGAAATCATCTAAGTAAGAAAAGAGATGAAAGAGAGAAGCAGTTGGGTTACAGTGAATCTTCTCACCACTTCCAGCATTTGGAGATCAGCGGAGTAGAGGGTCATTTTGAAGAATGTGGAATAATGTGCGATCTTGTGTTGCTCATTTCACCCCACATAAAATCTTAGCAAGGCAGGAGAAAGGAGAGAGAAGCAAGGAAGGAAGGAAGGAAGGAAGAAAGGAAGGAAGGAAGGAAGGAAGGAAGGAAGGAAGGAAGGAAGGAAGGAAAAAGATAGTGACTAGAAGAAAAGTAAGAAAGAATGAGATCAATAATCTTTGAAATCTTTTCTTGTTTCTGGGACAAAGCTCTAAAAAAATCATTGTTTTCAACTCCAGGTACACATTAGAATCATTTCAAGAGATTTTTACAAAGACTTCCCAGGACCCAAATGTAGAGACTAATAACTTCAATTCATTAAAAACTAATACAGCGATTTTGGTTTAAAATTCAGTTTCTTTTGATGTTTAGTCTCGGCCAGTATTTAAACTAAATAAATTTAAACTTGATATTGAGACTGTTCTCCCATTTAAAAAGTCTCTTTACCTTTTCCCCATTCTCCTCTTTCTTCCACTACTTATGCTTTTAGGATAGCTCTGGGTGTGGAAAATAAATTGGTATAATTTCAAGAATTTGAGAGGAAGGAAGCTGTTCTGCATTCTGTCCCCTTCCTGTCAATTTCTTCTGTTATGACTGACTTGCCCTGTCATTGTGTTTTTACTTCTATCCTCTGTGCACCTGCTTCTAATGAAATTCCTCTTTCATGTGTTGGCTACAAATGTCTACTCTCCCTATCTTGGTCTCTGGTTAGGGGATCAACCTACTTCTTTGACTTATATCTACTCTTAGCTAGTCTCTCCATAACTTATTCCACCAGGCCCTCTGTAACTATCATTGGGGCATGTGGGAAATTTGGATCTCCATACAGTCTACTTCATATAGGCTTACTCTTACCCTCCATTAGACTAAAACTCTCATCATGCCATTTATATTTGTGATCCATATGCACTGTGGCATCATTAGGAGAAATGACTCCTATAGATCTACACAATGGCTTGCCCACTGACAAGCAGAATACAGCTAAAATGAAAAATAGTTGCATCGAATACATTTCAAAGGTTGTGTCATGTCACATAGCCTTATTTGTACTCAATTCACTGATGTGCCATAAAGTTATGAATACATACACAGTGTTAATAATATGTTACCAGTCCTTAGATACACAATGGCTAACAATTTTTTTTTCTGGTTAGATATCAGCCTATGCCTAAAGGCCTAGATTCAGTGCACCTTTCAAGGGTTTAAAGTGAAAATTCATTTAGGAGGTGTATATTGCTAGATAGGTGTGGTCTCTAGAGAGTCAAGGACAGATCTCCTGATGAATTAGTTTAATTATAGACTTTATAGAAGCTCTCTTGCTCTGAAATTCGCCCACCTACCTGGAGTTCTCTACTCATTCCAGTAGCATGTTGGCCCTTAAGGGAAGGCAGAAAGAAAAGGTCCTTCTTTCTTTTTTCTTCTTGATTTCCAAGCCATTCTATAATTCCTCTCTTTAAATTTGGAAAAAAAAAATTTGATCATTTTTTGTTAGATGGGGAAGTGTTCTTTTGCCATACATTGCATTCTCTATTTTATGATTTTCAGTAAAAATTCAATGCTCTCCTTCTAATTCCTCCTTTTAACTCCAAGATACAAAATGATACATATCTTCTTAAATACCAAATTCTTCCAAATTAATTAATGCTTTGATTTTAGGCTATTTTGTTTGCTGTGAGTTAAAAAAAAAATTAACCCAGAATTTCATTTAACTTATTGAATTCTAGTCTGTATCTGTTCTCTTTGGAAAGCAATAAATGACAATAATCTAGTAGATGGGAGTCATGGAACAGCAAGTATAAGGAAAAGAAGTTCATGGTTTAAAATTTCCAAATATGCAAAAGAGAGGGAAAAAGTAAATATTCGGAAAATAGCAAGCATTCAATAATTTTTAGCTATTATTGTTTCTACTGTGTTTCAGCTTCCCATTGTTTCATCTGATATCAAACTCCTCAATAATTACTACTTGTCTGCCAGCTTCACTTGATCCTGTAATTTAAAAAAAAGATATTTTCATGGACTAAGATATTTTCATATTAATTAATTCATTTCTTCAATAACTAATTATTGAAAACTTTTTGTGTGTTACGTGGAGTCTCAATTTCTGGGGTATAGCTGAGAATGAGAAAGAAAAAGCATTTTCCCTTATGCCCTCATCCTAGTAAGGCAGACATACACCAAGAAGGTTAAAAAAGAATAATTTCAGATGACAAAGGATATATATTAAAAAATCAATTATGATACTTGGATAGAGAATAATCATAATATTTCTGTGAAAGTGGTTATTAGAAACGTGTTGCCATTAAATATGGGTTGTGAGCTAAAAATCAAGAGTTGGCAGAGCTAAGTTCCTTCTGCATACTCTAGTATTAAATCCGATTCTTCCTCACTTACAGTCAGAGGCCAAATCCTTGGGTATGTGGCTCCTTTCTCAATAGTGAGATCTATCTGATCTTCCTCACTTTCTTTTTTTCTCTCTCCAGTCTTTACTTCCATTGTCATAGCTCCTTCTCTGACTCAGACTCACCTCTCTTTCCTTTATAAGGAAATTTATAATCTGAGAATCTAGAATAATTTCCCTATTTTAAAATCCTTAACTTCATCATATTTGCAAACTCTTTTTCTGTGTAAGGCAATATATTCCACAGGTTATGAGAATTGGGGTATCAACATCTTTAGAGAGTCATCATTTTCTTGACTTCATTGTTCATATTACTTTCTATGAAGTATTGCTACTTTATGAAGTATATAAACTATTTTTTGGTCATTTAAATTTCATAAACAGTTGCTAAATTACTGAATCTACTAAAATATCTGACCACCGTGGATATTTTATCTTTCAAAGTTTTAGAGGTAATTTTGCCTTCTATATCAATTGAGATAAGTGACAAATAATTAATTATAAGTAACCAGAAATTTAGACTTAAAACATACTCTTTTACAAGTTAGACTATGAAAACCAGAGATTCAGCAGAGAATTGACAGACTCTCTAATTAGCTTTTGTAATATGAAGTTACATTCCTGTTATATGAATGAGCCAGAGATGCCTGTTTATCAACCCCTAGGTTGTTTATTCTTCACTGTAGATTGAGGCACATTAGCTCGAAAGCCTGACCAACAAACTCAAATTTTATATATATATATATATAATATTCAAATAGCCCAAATGATAATCTGCTTGCAAAACATATCCCATAAACATCACCCAGAAGCTCTTATCCATTCATAAGTCAGAGCCTTGTAGTTTTAAGGACCCAAGTTACTAGCCCTTTAGCCCTGGCCCATCAGAGACATACCCAGTGCTGCTGAGAGATATTGCCTTTGTAGGCAAGCACCCTCTCTCCTGGGAGTTCCTTTGCCCTCCTCTCCTTCTGCACAGTGGCCCCTTCACCTAAGCCTCTAGACAATGTCACACTGTGAGGAACTTCACCTTTCATGCAATCTGGTCCAAATGCCATCCAATACAACTCGTGTGTGTTACTGCCCCTTGTTGTCATATATTTTCCCTTGATCAGCCTTGTTGATAAAATAAGGCATATTAAAATTTTTAAGAGTTTATTCAAACAAAAATTGATCTGAATGGGACAGTGCTAAACCAGAAGTGGTTAGATATAACCCACATATAGGAGCCAAGGGAAAGACTTACATAGAGAAGGTGCAAATGCAAAGAAAGGAAATCATTTGATTGATAATATCTTAAAGCCTAGTTGGCTATGATTGATTGCCCTTACTTTTTGATTTCTTAACCTTGAGGCATTTACAGGGTTAGGTTGTGGTTTGTTGATGAGGGTCACTAAAGCCTTAGAGCCACTTCAGTGTAATGGCCTCATTGTTTAATTAATTTAACAGCCCCAAATCCCTCGAACACCCTACCAGAGTCTTGAATTTCAGATTCTTAACACTGTCAGCAGTAAGTCATCTGGTAGGGAATTGGAACTACCTCCTTACATAAATATTTACACAACTGAAAGTTGTTATTAACATGTAAGTATTCATAATATTGATATTTACCATTAAGTAAATCTTACTAAATACCAGACACTTTATGACGCAGTTAGCAAAATCACAATTTAATTTTCATGATAATTAAATAAGCAGGTGTTATTTTTTCTATCTTACTTAAAACAAAAATGAAGGTTAGAAAGTTAAAGTTGCTCCAAACAAAATAAAATATTAAACTAGTTTGATTTGATATGCTGGCTTTTATTATATTTGCAAACATTTTGGGGGGTTTGTAATGTTTCACTAATCTGAGATAAGTTTTGTCATTTTTAATTATCCATAATAGCACCTAATATGTTACCTTTCACTTGTAATATATATAAAAAAGAAAACTCCTTGAAAATATTTTTGACCCTGAAGAAAATAACCATTATTATGCTTTTGTCTTCATATTCTATTTAATATAATCTCCGCAAATAATTCCCCTTAGAATGGCTTTCAGTTAAAAAAGTTCTCCATGATTATAAGTAAATTATGTACACAAATATCCTAATAGGGTGTATCTTGCCGATATATATGCCAGGAATGCACTGAAGACATTTTAGTATTTTCATTAATATAAGTAGGTCACTTACTTGCTAGACTAGGGTTAGCAATGAAATATGTCCTTTTGAAACGATGTAGGTGACAACTTAGAGTCAAGTAACCAGAAGTTTAGAGGCTTGCTAATTAGGGGGATCAGTAGAGAGGGAAGTACATCTGCAACCGGAAGTCAGTTGGCCCAACAAAAGGTAAACGAAATCTGGTTCTCAAAGAGCCCAAAACAAATTCAGTCAGTATGCAAGAAAATTTGGACTTAAGTGGTTGAATTATACTTAATGGAAAACCTAATGAGATTGAGGTAGACAACACAATGAGAATGCTATTACATGGATCAGAATATTTGTGTGACCAAAGGCCAAAGGGTGAGACCCATGGAATTAAGAAGAAACAACGTTTTTCATTTTATATGACAATTCTAGAGCATAAAGACAAGAAATACTAAAAAAAAAATGAATAATAAACATTTCTTAGAAAGTAGATTTTTATGGAAATGAAAAACTTCATATTGAGCTAAAACTCAAAATAAGAGGAATTGTTTGTGTTGAATGTTTAATGGCATCAGATTAAGTTAGCTAGCCGTAGCCATCTAATGATATGTACTGTCTTGTCAATAAGTGGGAAATAATATTTACTGAGTCCTATGATTTACATTCAGCTCAGTCATTGTGATATACTGAGCTTTAAAGTGAGAAATATTCAAGTTCCCATAGGTAATACCTCTAATACATCCACTCTCTTAGCCAAAAGCTAAATTAAGTACCAAGCTCAAGTGTTTCTGACTTTTCCCATGATTTCTCCTTTTGATAAAATAAATCCTTTAGTTATATATTTAGCATTTTCAATGGAGTTCTGCTGCTCAAGGAATTTCTTCCTCTCCTTGGATTAATACTAAGATTTAATTTTAAAGGACAGTATTATCTTCCTCATTTTCTAGCTTTAAAACAACTTTCCAGATCTTCTCCAATGCTAACCAAACCTAAACTCTGGTCTAGTAAATGATGACAAAGTGTTTCATGTAAATAATCATCCAGTGAGTGGTGGGGATGGGAATCCTCAACACACAGGCTTTTAATATCATTGAAGTGCTGCCTTGGTAGACTTAAAATAATCATATACGTATATTTTTTTCTCCCTTCTCAGGTCATACATTTATTGTCATTACTCATTTTTGCATTTCCCAGAACATCTAGCACTATATTATGTCTTGAGTACAGAATAAAAGGTTGCAGAAATAAACTGAAAATCATCTGAACAGTTGTTAGCCATTGCCAAAAGGCAAATCAAGGAAAAGACACATTCTTTTGCATATTTTGATATTTCATAAAAGCAGAGATAAAATATTGTTCCAAGTTCAATGTAGGTATGGTGGATCAAAATTCAGACAATATGGATAAGGTATAGACTCTATTTCATCTTTCTACTAAGAAGGGGAGTTGGCTATTAATTGCAGTTTCAGTCTATACAGGTTTCAAACTTTAATATATAAAATATCTTAGAAATATATGTAACATTTTTAGAAAATCTATTTCCATGAAGAGTCTTGTTTTAGGTTCCTTAGGTTTCTATGAAATTGGTTTGCAAAATACATGAAACTGAATACAAAAAAAGATTGGAATAAATATGCTCTCTTTTATAGAGATTTTCCTTCGTGATTATTGAGGGTAACTTTGCATCAAAACCTTGAGAATCAAGAAGGAGACAAAGATTTAAGGCATAAACCTTTTGATTATGTTAACCATTAAGAGATTTGCAGAGTAAGAAGTATGATAAATGACCGTTATCCAGCTATAGCTATAGTTCACCTTTTTTATGTGACGTAAGGAAATCTGTAAGAAGTTGACTTCTAAAAAATAGAGCTCACTGCTAAAATATTTGAATTTCATTTCCTGAAATGTCATTGGATTAAAGCATATCTTCATTGTTAAAGAATTTTTCATTGCAGCTGCACAAATGTGCAAGTGTGTGACATTCAGCAAAATAACCTCTGATATTTCAGATCTGGTTTCAGAAACCACTGCATCCGACGGTGAGAAAGGGGCTTTGTATCGTCTCATCTGCTTTGAGTTGCAAATCCCCCGAATCCTGTTCCAGAGGGGGATCATGTCACTGAAGCTAACTACCACGACCACAGAAAATTTAATAAAAGCCTTAGCAACAGTAAGAGGTCCTCAAGGTGAGGAGATGCTACAGTTTTATTACCTTAACTGTGCTTGCATAATAAAACTATTATGGAGCAACAGTAAATATTATAAATCACATATTTTCATCTACAAAACTTCATAATGAACTGAATATAAACATCAGTAAAACATACAAATAACAAAACTACTCAAATACATGCCGCATATTAATGAAGACGGAAGGCAATTTTTTACTTCTCCAGGGTACCGCTTATAATGCTGTTGCCAGCAAGCAAAACCCAGTTATAAAAAGTAACAAATAGAAAACTGAGGGCTGGAATGCAGTAAAATCTCATTTTAGAAACCATGTGGCTAACTTAGAGCAAATTCTTACACCAGTTTTTTTAGAATATAAGATTTATCAAATTTCTCTTTATTGTATGCTTTCACTGAAGAGTCACTGAAGCAGATACAATTTCTTGCCTATTCAATAATTATCTCCTTTATTATTTCTTATATATAGAATGCCGAATTTTTTCAAGCTTCTACCCTCACTAAATTAAGACATCTGTCTTTTTTAAGGGGCAAATCTGGATTAATCTATTCTAATCATGTAATCATATTTCTTTTGACTGGTTTAGAAGTAGGTATGGAATCAGGTTTAGTTGATGCCATGTGAGTGTATGGTTCTTCCCTGGATAACTTGTATAATATGAGGCCTTGAATCAAGCAGGACCATAGTTCGTGGCAGCCATTTTGTAACTATGAATGGAACACATTTTTGGATGAAGCCAGCCTATGAAACTGGCATAAAGACAAATAGAAAAAGCCTGAGTCCTTGATAATACTAGTAAACTGGTGAATTAATTTATTTATGAACTTTTTTTAAAGGTAAATGATAAATATTCTCAATGTTTAAATTATCTAAATCTGATTTTCTATTAGTTGCAATTGAAATCAGCCTCACTGATAGATATAAAATTTTCAGGGTTAAATCACAATCTATAGAAAACGCTAATTTCAAAGGCAATTATTTAAAAATTGTCTATGGAATCTGTGAGATTCTTATATTAAAAACTAGAAAATTGTTATAACGAGGCCTATATTGGTTACATGGACAAACCCATAAAGTTGTGTAGTTCCTACATATTTTCTATAGGAAGTGTATGTATAACATATATTGTTCCAATTTTCATTAATTATTAATAGCTTTTTAACTTGTAGAAAATCAGAAAAATTGAATAGAAACTTGAGAAAATAAATGCCAGAACATTTTAAATAGAATTTTGAGAAATACATATTTTATAATTTTCACATATTATTGTGATTCTTAATTTTAATGGGTTAAGTAAAAGGATTACCTTGAGTTTCATAGTTTTGCCCAAATTATGATGTTAACGTGGTGGGTCATTTTCTCATACCTACATACATTTTCAGAGCAACGGAGTTGTACAATTTTGACAAGTAAATTACCAAAAGCTTAACCACAGTCATTTTTGTATCCATGTTTAGGGATCTTGATAACAATAAGCCCAAAAGGCAATCTTGCCTAATTATAAAATATCTCAGAGTAATAACATGAAGTTGTCAGCTGAAGTCAAAGCCTTTGTAATGAGGAAATTACATAAGGCATGACCTGAAATACATTCACTTTTTGTTAGCTTATGATTTTTGTATAGTATCTTCAGTGAAAATATAAAAAATAAAAAATACATCAGAAATATTTTTTTCTAGATGCAATAGTTAATACCATTAATTCAGAAGTTTATTTTTAAATTTTTCATTAGATGTTTACCATTGATATTTTCCACTGATATCCATTTTAAAATGATAGATTTTGTACTGATACAAATAATGTATCTATTAGTCTTAATTTAAAATTTCTACTCTGAAACTGTATGTCAAAGAAGTGATAGACTTAATTCATTAGTTCAATAATTAATTATTGAGTATCATATCTCTATATCTATTATGTATCTATATCTATTATATCTATCTATCACAATTTATTTAACTATGTCTGTCTGTCTGTCTATCTCAAATATTGTGCTAAGTGCTGTGGACCTAAATATATACTTTCAAAACATATGAGAAAACAAATAAAGGGGGAAGAAGCATTACAGAATATAATAATTACTATAAATAAACCATAATGTCATTTATAAAGTAACGGGGATTATGAGATAGGAGGGGAATATACTTTGATAGATTTCACAGCAAAGTTCCAGTTGTGGAAATGGGATTTCTGAGACCTAGGTGATAAAAAACAGATGAGCGTACGGGAGCAGAGAAATTGATCTAGGATGTAAGAACAATGCATTCAAAGACCTTGAAGCTGAAAAAGACATGGTCCATTTGAATGTAAAGGAGTCCAGTGTGGATGGAACATAATTTCTATATCTCTGTTAAATCAATCCCTGCCTTTCTTTCATGTTATCTCTTTCATTACAGAAATAAATGAAAGCCGTACCAGTTCAATTTTTATAATAATTGCATGGTTGAGATGTCAACTTTCAATGAGAAGAGTGAATGAGATTGGGCCAAGGGCATTTATCTCCTTGCACTTTGAATCAAGTTCCAAATGTATGACTTTTTTTTTTTCCTAATCTGAATTCCTTCCTTATGATCTGCCTTTCAATGAATCTTGCATCCATGTTCAAATCTATAACCTGAATTATGTTTTTTCCCTACCAGGATTGCCTGGGATTTTTTTCCAGAGCAGATTTTGAGAAAGGAAGAGTCTTTTACTTACGGTAGAGATTTGAAACAAAAAAGAGATGTAGACAAGAAACAAATAGCATTTGACACTGCTTTATTATTTCAGACAGCATTAAATGCATAGATTAGAGGTGTAGATATTACCCATGCAAAGAGGAGAGCCTCACAGACAAAGTAGCATATGCAAAGGGACTGAGGCAGGAGACTTTAGCATATTTGAGGAAGAGAAAGTAGTATAGTGTAGTTGGAGCCAGAGCAAAACTAAAGTTGAAGAGAAAGGGAAAACAATGCATGAATATGATTTATAAAGTCCTCTAGCAGATACTGTGAGGTCAGACTGAGCCTGAGACTTTACCTGAAATAACACACTTGTTGAGCTTTTCCCTATTCCCTACCTTGCTTTTCCTGTGCACTTACTAATTTTTCCTGAAGACTTTTTCCTAACAAACCATTGACACCTGAATCCTTGGCTCAAAGTAAGCTTTTAGGAGACTAATAATTCATGCTCCCAGTTCACTGCATGAAAAAATGTAAGCAGTAATAAATATTGTTTTTGAAGTATAATAAGTGTCAGAGAACATTATACGATTAATGAATCATAGACTTCTACGTAAGAAGTCTATAGTGAGCTGGCTAAAAAACATAGAGTCATACAGTTTTACAGCTGAGAGAAGCACCTTTGAAATCATCAAATGCATGCATCTTATTTTACCAATAAACTGAGGTTTGAGAAATTTGGGAATTCCTATCAAGAGCTTGTCAGAAAGGTCACATTTTATGACCCTGTAATTCCATTTTTATGGAATATAGCCTAAGTAAGTAGTCATAAAAAAGATTTATGTCTAGAGATTTTCATCTGACTATTATATATAATAGTAAAAAATTTGGAAGCCCTCTAAAAGTCCAACATATGAGAAAAGATAAATACATTACGGAATATGTGCTGGCATATTTATTCATATAATAAAAAGCATACTTTAAAGGAATATTTGAGAGATGTGAAAAGGCTCACACGTTTAAGCAGAAGAAAAGGGTGTAAACTGGCACATTTATTAGAAGTAAAGAATGGAGGGAATGCATCAAAATATTAATAGTGGTTATCTTTGTGAGGGTGATTTATATTTTCTTTTTATACCATTATTCATTTTCAAAACTTTCCAGAGTAAGCATATATTACTTTTATCAGCATTTATTAAAAAAAAAAGACTATAAATCGAGTCTTACAGAATTAAAATGGCATCTTCCGAAGTCAAACAAATGCATCACTGCAGAGCTAGACATCTAAGAATCTTGATTCTTAGTATTGGTCTCTATTCCCTCATGATAAGTTAATTTTTAAGTGGATCAGAGAAGTTCAAAAGTATATTATTTGGTTTATCATTATTTTGTAACTTCACAACATAGGTGGATTAGTGTGAAGGATCTAATCTCTTAGTTTGTTTCTGCCTTCCTCTATCTCTTCTTTTGCTTTTGACTCCTGTGTTATTTCTTCCTTTAGTCTCTTCCACCAATTTTCTTTATTAAGCTGCTTTGTGCAGCAAAACTTTTTTTTTTTTTAAGGGAGATATCATTAGTAATTTTTCCAAATAAGTGGTTACTTACAGTCCTTTTGGAGGGAAAAAAAATAAAATTTCTTTTCTTCTCTAAATCATAGAATCAAGAGCCCATCTTACCTAAGCAAGTCAGTGCCCATTGCTTTGTATAAGGAGGAATGCTATAGCTGCCTCTGCCAAAATATTTCTCAAAGTTCTCCTTGGGAAGGAGGTAGATATATTTTCACAGGGCTCTAGAAAACGATGGAAAGGAATTAAAAATTTTGTGAAGTATTATGTATGTTTCAACCGAGTTTTCACCTAACATTTGCGGGTCTCAGAGTAAAAGTACAAATGGAGGCCCACTACTATCTCATGCACACATGGTGAAAATGTAGTCCACGTGTTTAAGTCCATCCATAGCCCCCCAAACAGCCTTCCTCTTGGTTCTCATTACGTCTAGGAATGTGACATGCATGGCATTATCTACTTTTCAGAGGATGACATCAGAGAGGAGACTCATGAAGGTCTTAGATGCTTGGTCAATTTGGGAATGGATTCCTGGGGTCCCGGGTACCCAAACCTTGGCTATGTCTTCTTGGCCTTGGAAACCCCTTGATGGATGAGTGAGATGTAGCCATAAACGGACCAGAACGAGTCTTCCACTGTATGAAATATAGGGCAGAGTGATTTCCCCAGGCTTAACATGCAATATGTCAAGAAAATTATCATAATCGTTCAATACCTGGGTCCAATGGCATCCCCTTTTGGAGGTTTTTTTTTTTTTTTAATTGGAATTTTTACTGAAATAAGTATGGATTTACATGATGTTGGAAGTAAGAATAGAGAGTGATCTTGCATATCTTTTGCAGAGTTTTCCCATCAATGTTAACCTTTTTAAAAACCATATTGAAATACCACAACTCGGGTATCGACATTAATGGAATGCACTAATCTTACGCATATTTTCTGTTTTACTTGTTCTCATTTGTGTGTGTGTGTGTGTTTTGTTTGAACTATTTACTTCACATGCGTAAATTATACAACATACTCAACACTGTAGAAAAGATATTAAACAGGACCATTATGTGTTCTCCTTTTACAGTCACAGCCACCTCTCTCCTGACATGCCTCATCCCCATGAACCACTATTCTATTTTTTTATTTCTATAATTTTATCATTTAAAAATGTTATAGAAGTGGAATCATGCAGTATGTAACCTTTGAGGACTGGCTTTTGTTTTTCACTCAGTATAATTCCTTGGAGATCCTCCAAGTTGTGTGTATCAATAGTTCAATCCTTTTTATTGTGAATTTTATTACATTGTATATAGGTACCACAGTTTAAATATTCACCCATCAAAGGCCATCCAGATTGTTTCCTGTTTGACGCTATTATGAATAAAGCTGCTACAAACGTTCATGCACAGGTTTTTGTGTGAAGATAAACTTCCATTTCTCCAGGATAAATGTCCATTTGCACAACTTATGGGCTTATAATAATTACATGTTTTGTGTTATAAGAAACTGCGTAGTGTTTTCCAGAGTAGCCATATCATTTATCATTCTCAAGAGCAATGTAAGAGCGATCCAGTTTCAGCACATTTTTACTAGAATTTGGTATTGTCTTTATTTATTTTAGTCATTTTGGTAGACACATCTTATTGTGGTTTTAATTTACATTTCATCGATAACTAATGATGTTGACCATCTTTTCACGTGCAGGTTTACAATCTAGATATCCGTTTGGGTGAATGACTGTTTTGTGTTTTGTCTATCTTATGATTGGATTGCTTGTTTTTACTGTTGAGTTTTGAAAGTTCTCAATATAGTCCTTATATCAATCCATTGTAAGGTGGTTTGCCAATATTTTTTGTGTGTCTTTATTTCAGGTTATTATGTCTTTCTGCTAGATTAATTCTTTTCTTATTATGTAATGTCTCTCTTTTCCTCTAGTAATTTTCTTTACTCTGAAATCTACTTTATCAAATACCAACATAGCCATTTCTACATTTTTTATTGTATCTGTCATATACCTTTTGGCACCTTTTTATTTTAACCTACTTTTATCCTTTAATTCGAAGTACATTTTTATAAATGGCATAGAGTTGGGTCATATTTTTTATCCACTATGTCAATCTCTGTCATTTAATTGGTGGATTTAAGCCATTTGCATTTATTTATTGATATACTAGAGCTTGTTTGACATTTTTATTATTTGTTTTCTCTCTCATTTTTCTGTTTCTCTTTTTTGACTTTTTGTGAGTTACCTCAACTTTTCAAAAGATTTCACCTTGATCATTCACAATGTTTTTGAGTATTTTATTTATATAATTTTATAATGGTTGTTGAGGATATTACAGTATACATATGTTACTTATCATATTATTCTTGAATCAACATTTACCACTTTGTGTGAATTTTAGAAACTTCACTTCCATTTGTGTCCTGGTACTTTCATCACTTTTAAATATCATTGTCTTGAGTATGAGATAGCATTAAATACATTTTTTTTAATTAGCAAATTTGATTTATAAAGTTCATGAGGAAAAAGATAGCCATCATTCCATTGTTCCTCTTTCTTACTAAAGTCCCAAGAATCATTTAGGTCTGGGTTACCTTCTGTTGAGTGAAGAGACATATGATATCTCACTTCTCTGTCATTTTTCTAATCTTGGAGTCCTAAATGAATTTATCTTTTCTTATCACTTCTCAGAAATCTACTTATTCTATTTCTTTATATCAGGAATTTTAGTAGCATTTAGTGAGGAAGATCAATGTAAAAACTATCTAAGAAGCAAAAATTAAGGGATACTGAAAATCAGTTTTATTAAAAGGTTTAATAAGAATTTAAGAAGGGAAAGTCAAATTTTTATTATTATATTTTTTTCCTATTTTTGAAGTTACATATACCCAAAGTGAACAATTTCCTTTGAATGTAACTAACTCCTCCCTATTGTAATTCATGACTCTGGAACTTATACTAATCCTGATTTTAAGTATAGCTCTAATGAGTACTAGCTCACCATTACTTTTGCATCTTTTTTTTTTACACTTCTACCATCAGAATAAAACACTTGACAAATATTTTGAAAACTTGAATAGTTCATAATTTGTTGCACAAAGCATTTCATCTTCTTTGTTTAATAATTGCAAAAACATTTTAATTTATGGTTTTATAAACATCACTGAAAATAACAATTAATTATTCCATTTTTAAATTATCTATTTCTTGCCTAACTTCAGTATTTGTTTACTAACAAACTCTATTAAGTAAATTTTGTCATATAGACATCACAAAAGAACAAAGAAAAATCATTGTATTTCCATCATAAAGTTTCATTAAAAATTTAATCATAAAGGTATAAAAATGCTGTCATGTTTTCTTTTAACAAAATGAGATGGTCCGGGCAATTGTAACAAAATACTGCATAATGAGGTCCTTCCTGTTGAATAACTATCAGAGATAACGACCTATTTTCTTTTTGTTTTTAGACATATATTATTCACACATCGATTACTGACTTTGAGCTAATTCCTGCAGGATATCATCATCTAAAGGCATATACTCTGAAATTTCACTTGTATAATCAATTTGATAATTCTTAGAGTCTAGACTCAATGTTATCTGTCTATTTGCATTCACCTTCTGATTCATCTAATTACAGTAAAACGTCTTCTTCTGACAATTTTTCTTTTCTTTGTCCTTAAAAGCAAAAAATAACAAATTATGAATTTGAACTGTGTTCAGTGAAAGCTGAGAAACAGATCACAAATATGATTTCAGTCTTCTTTTATAGTTTCTTAAAATCTGATTCAATACTTTATTCTCTACAATATGAACACTGAAAAACATTAAATTCGTGACAATTTATTTCAGTATTGTGTCACTTTTCTGTGAGACTACATCATTTTGTTGTCTTGTTTAGTCTATTTCAGCATAATTGTGAATAATTTATAAGTAATGAGTAAATAGTAACAGTAATAATTAATAGTAATGATTAATGGTTGAAATAGTGAATGAGATTAAAAGTAGAAACATGTTTCAAGATGTAGAAAAATAGTTCACTAAGACTTTATAATGCATCATAGATTTATACAAGGTATAATGAATCCTTATAGTAATTGGATTTAGAGTAATAGCCTTCAAACTTTTTTTCGAAAGTTTAAAAACTATGTAAACTTCTTGAGCATTTTGAACTTGTGCGTGTGTATGTGTGTGTGTGTGTGTGTGTGTGTATTTTATTATGTTTGTAAAATTTCAAATCATATATATTTGGAATATTATAAATTTTGATACTTTAAATAAAACATCACAATTCTTCAACCTTAGCCAATACAATATAAATAACATAGTAATTTAATTCCTACCCTATCTTTTCAGAAATATAAAAAATTTCTCCCTTAAGAATTGGAAGTGTTACCTCTTTTTTTTCTCTTTTAACTATATACCCTTCCATTCTCTGCACAAAATTTAGTCTTAATTTTATTCTTAAAGATTTTTTATTGATTTTTTATATTCTCTGTAACTATGTGAGCATATATGATTAAACATATTTTCATAATTGCTGCCTTTGTCTCCAACTGTTATTTTATTTCCTCCAATATAGAGCAAATATAAGAAAATTATTACTATTAATCAATCCATTAAAGTGGCATAAATATTTTGCATACTTTTACAAACAAAAAGTAAAATTAAAATTTTGCCTTAGTGATTCTTTTAATGATATAGATGGATTTGAGATTTATATTTTCCTTATTAAGATTATAGTGAAATGTTTTTTGGTGGGAAAGTACAGTTTGAATTCACACACTTTTTGAAATATGACCCGGGAACTGTAAGTACTTTCATTAGTTTGGAGCATAAAAGAGTGATAGTTTGTTAGCAGAGCCCTGATGTAATCAGAACTGTACTTTCTAAGGCTGTTTTAATCTTGATGAACCAAAAACATTACCTGTAAAATGGACAGTAGGCTGTTAATTTCACCTACAGCTTTATTTACAGTGATTTTTATTTTTACTTTAAAAAAATTGATTTTCACATTATAATTTTAGTGGCATTTTTAATGTTATCAATTTTTTCATAAATTTACATTAAAGAAAATCAGTTATTTTTATTAAAAATGCAGGTTAAATGTCAATTAATATCACTATCTTTATGATTTCCAATGAACAGACTAAATTTTGGAGAAATTCAGTCCATTTTATTGGACTCACTTTCAATCATTTAAAGTATTAAATTTTCATTTAAAATAAAATTTGTTGTGATATTGAATTTTAATTTTTGAAATGGAACATAAATTAAGTGTATGCATACCTAAATTTTTACATATTTTTTACATTCTTGAATGTATACATTGATGTGAAATTTCAGAATTGAACATATTTTGTAGTTTAAATGTATTATTTATTAAGAAAATGGCATAATCTGCTATTGTAGGCAGAATAAAGGTTCTAGCCCCTGGAACATGTGACTATGTCACTATACATGGCACAAGGGACTTTGTATATGTGATTAAGTTTACAGACCTTAAAATGGCACAATTACCCTGGATTACCCATGTGGGCTCATTCTAATTACATGAGTCATTCAAAGCAGAGATCTTCTCCAGTTGTGGTCAGACATAGCTGTGACAATAGAAAATAGACCAGAAAGAGGTGATGTGAGAACCACTGGACTGCACTCATTGAAAGCGTTGAAGATGGAGGAACAAGGCCATAAACCAAGGAATACACGCGACTTATACAAGTTGGAGAGGAGAAGAGAATGGATTGCTCCTGAAAAGCTTCCAGAAGGAACGAATCCTACTAAAACCTTGATTTTCCTCATGTCAGATTCCTGACCCCCTGAACCATAAGATAATGAAGTTGTGTTGTTTTAAGCCACTAAGTTTGTGGTAATTTGTTACAGTAATACTAATAATTATTATATTTGTTACAGTTTTGATTGAATAATAAAATATATTATTTCATCTGTTATCCAGAAAACCTCATAAATTTGAGGGAAGCCCAAAAGAAAAATATAAGAGAAACAATAACTTTTTTTTTGTGATAAGTCTTTCATTTACCAGTGCCACATTTCTTTGTGCTTAACAGTTTTTCAATAAAATTGTCTAATCTTCTTATTAACATAACAGTGTTATAGATTCTTTTAATCAAATAAAAAATTACTAATATCATAATAACATGTATTGGAAATAATATAATTCCATTAACAGTAACAACAGAACTTAACAAAAGTTAACTTGATCTTTTAGTTTCTAAAAAAAACTGAAAGAATCTGAAAGAAACTTTCAGTAACTGAGGGAAATCAAGTTGTGTATTAGAAAGTATAATATACTTGCAAGTTATTTTAAATGCTTTGCCTTTATGAGGAAGCTTTGCAAATTTGTTTCTAAGCAAATCTCACTGGACAGAAGGAGTTGTGAAACCACAGACTAAAACTTTGTTAACATTTTATAGACTTAGTCTTTAACACATTTTTTACCCTTAGAATTATCATCACTTAAATTTTCTCTAAAATTTGAAAGTTATATAACAAATGATCTAAATATAATGATGTCATGAAAAGGAAGAAAATGTTTAGTAACTATCATAGCTCAGTATTATTTACATATTCTTGCATAATAAATCACGCCAAAGTTTAGCAGCCAAAATGACAACCATTTTATTATCTCAGAATCTGTGGGTCTGAAATATGAGTACCACTTAGTAGAGTGCCTTTGTGGGTTCAAGATCTCTCATGAAGTTGTTTTCAGGATGTTGGCCAGGGCTGCAGTGTTATCTCAGGACTCGATGAGTTGAATTATCTGCTTCCAGGCATGTGTTGTTGGCAGGATTCAATTTCCCGTGGATGACTGAACTAAGGTGGCAGGTCTTCATCATTACTCATGGGCTTCTTCATAGGGTTCTTCACAACATGGCTGCTTCCCCCAGCGTGAAAAATCCAAAGGGAAAGAGCAAGAGAACACCAAAAATGGAAATCACAGTCTTTATAATCTAGAGGTTTCATCGAACCTGCCATATTCTACTCTTTTGAAGCAAATCACTGAATCCAGTGGAAGAGATTCCACAAAAGCATTAAAGCTATGGAGGAAGAATATTGAGAGTAAACTTAGAGGCTCAGTACTACAAGAGCTCTTCAGATTCCTTGCTTTTTGTGAACTATTTGTTTTTAACCTTAAAAAAATAATCCTATTCAAATGGTGTTTATTCATTCTTTATTATTCTGTGAGCAGTGGGAAGACTTTAAGAGTAGATGAGGAAAGTCAGTGTATATGACAAATGCAGAAATGCTGTCTTATTCAAAACCATGCATGCTGAAGGGAAATATGTAGTAAAGTATCTTCAAAAATCAATTGTTTCTGAAATAAAGTATATATGCCTTATAGTAAATTACATGTAGCCTGTATATTAGTTTCCTGGGGCTATTGTAACAAAGTAGCACAAACTGGGCCACATAACAAATCTTAGTGTCTCAGGAATCTGGAGAGTAGAAGTCCAAGATCAAGGTGTCAGCAGGGGTTGGCAACTTCTGAGGCCTATGAGAGAAAATCTGTCCCCATTTTCCCTCCTAGCTGTTGGTAGCCTCAGGCATTCATATTTCTTGGCTTATAGATGGCATTTTCTCTATGCCTTGCCATCCTCTTCCCTAGTGGGTCTGTCCCTGTGTCCAAATTTTTCCTTTTTATAAGGACCTTAGTCATGTTGAATTAGAACCTAATCTAATGACCTCGCTTTAACTTGATTACCTTTGTAAAGAATTTATCTCCTAACAAGGTCATATTCTGAGGTGTGGGAGTTAAACATCAATACACCTTTTTTAGGGAAACGCAGTTCAATCCATAATAGCCTGTTATATATTTTTTTTATTATTATCATTCTTATACTAGGGGAGAAATCTGTTTCAAGCAGGCATGTCATGCCTCACACTGTTCTATGTGTGGACCCCAGATGGTCAAAATCTGTATTCTGTGGATGCTGCAGAGAAATGAGAGCTGAAAAAAATGGGAAAAGATGAAAATGTCTTCCAGAAATGCTAGAAAACCAAACTCATTGTTCGAGAACTGGCACATACGCCTGCTCATTACCTCTGATTCAAGAAACAGTTTGCGGCCGCAGCAGCTTTGCCAAAGTCCAGTAAACTGTGCTATAAATGTGATAAAGAGTAAAGATGGCTGACTTTTAATCAAGAAAATGAAAAGTCGTGGCGGTGTTCTTTTTTATGAACCAAAACTGACTCTTCCATTAGAAGCATGCTCAATTTGTTATCTTAAAAAAATTATATTTCTTTAACATAACATTGACACAATCTCTTTATCAGGGAAATAATCATCTATGTTTTCATTGTGAAATTAAAATATGGAATGCTATACTGTAATAACCACACAGGGAAAAGTTATTATGCTTATTTATAGTAGATCCAAGTAAAACCTAGATTTGACTTTTAGAAATATTATAATTTTGCCTTAGTGTCTTCTTTTTTTGTTGATATTGTTATTGTTACATTTTAAATTAAATTTAGGTGATTTGTTTTGTCCCTACAGTAAAACCGAACTGGTTGAAGTTTAGTGCCAGAAATCTTAAGTACTCAACCCAACTCTAATTTAATTATGTGTAAATCCCTTAATTCTTTGAATCATCAATGAAATAGCAATTATAACACAACTGAGAATGGAAAAGGATAAGGTGACCACTTATGTAGTTATATTTCAATAGTTTATTTCATTACAAAATTGATTTCAAACAATAATACCTTAAAAATATTTGAGTTCAATATATTGGTATGCATTTGTTTGTATGATGATGGATAAATTTGATTCTCTTAAAGAAATATGTCAAATATATTTATAATGCAACCAAATTTAATATGTTATATGATTTGTACACTGGGTTCTATGGAAAGACGATGGTAGCATAGGTTTGGAAATAATTATTGAATGTAACACTTGTGAAAAATAAAAGCAGAAACGGACAGGAAAATTCTTCAAGATATGATACGAAAGTGTAACAGAAAAGGAAAAAAGAAGCAGGATTAAGCAGGTTGAAGCTCCAGCCATCACACAGATTGGACAGATGGTGAACCCAACTGGGAACTCCAAGGTGAAGATTTTTATTAGATCAGACCCCTGCTGGGCAACAATGAACATGCCTTTGCTTCTACACCATGACCAGTCATTGGCTTGACTCCAAGGGTGAGATGGACCCTCAAAGCTCCTCAGGTAGAGTCTTTCAGCTCACAACAATCCTCGCAGCTGCATGGCAAGTCCTCTCTTGAAGGAGACTGCCTTAATTGTTACCATGGTCCATGCCTAATGCCACATAGATCTACTTTACGCATGTTTGATATTCAGCCTTTCCATGGATAAGATGTCCCTCTCTCCACCCCCAAAACAAACTTTTCCTTATGCAATTTTATATTTTAACCCTCATGAAGAAACACATTTAAAACCCACTCCCATGGGGGTCCTGTTAATATATCCTGGTTAATTTTGTTGTTTTTGCTATTGTTTATGCAGCTTTATTGAGATATATTTCACATACTACATAATTTACCCACTTAAAGTGTACAGCTAAGTGTTTTTACTATATTCATGGGTTTGTGCAACTATTACCAAAATCTAGTTTCAGAACATTTCAACATCCCCCAAAGAAACTTGGTACCCATTAGCAACTTTGCTCTTCCTCTTCTGTTTTTAAATTGTTTTTTATTCTGGGTTCCTTGTATTTCTATCTATATTTTAATATTAACTTTTTAATTTTTGAAAATGGTAGTTGGAATTTTAATAGAGTTTAAGTCTTCCAGCCCATGATTATAAAATCTGGTTCCATTTATTTGGGTATTCTGTACCTTTTAAAAATATCTTTTATAGTTTTCAGTGCACAAATCTTGCTTTTTTTAATGTTACTATAAACAGAATTGTTTTCTTAATGTTTTTCGGATTGTTCATTGTTAGTATATGAAATAAAATTGATTTTTATATATTGTATCCTACCACATGGGTAAACTTTTTCATTACTTAAAATCATTGTATTTATTTGTTTATTATCTATTTATTTTTTAATTTCGTGTGTGTATATTGTTTATATTTTTCTGTATATGAGATTTGCCATATTCAAATAGAAATTGTTTTACTTTTTAAATGCCAATGTGAATGCCTTTTATTTTTTACTTTCAATAGAATATTCAATAGAAATGTATTTGGATTTTATGAAAAAATAGCGGTCTTTAACTCTTAATTATAATATTAGCTGTGGGGTTTTTGTTTGTTTGTTGTGTAGATGCCCTTTGCCAAGTTGAAGAAGTTTTTTTCTATGCCTATAAATGTTTAATCATAAAAAAGTTCTAAATATTGTCAAATACTTTTTCTGTATACATTGAGAAGATGTGTAGTTTTGATTTTTTTTATATTATTAATTTTTATATTTAATTTCCTTATATTTGTGAATTTTCTAACATTTTATCTGTTTTGATATCTAATTTAGATTCACTGTAGTAAGAAAACATTTTAAAAATGATTTTAAATATATTTGTATTGTGGCTTACTGGATGGCCTCACACATGGTTTATTTCTGAGAATATTCCTTATGTTCTTGAGAGAAATATGTATCTGTTGTTGTTGGATAAAGTATTTTATAAATGTCCATTAGTTCTAGTTTGTTTATAGTGTTCAAGTTTTCTATATCCTTATCTGTCTTCTGCCTAGTTATTCTATTATTCAAAGTGGGATATTGTAGTCTTCAGTTATTATTGTTAAATGGTCTATTTCTACCTTTAATTCTATCAGTTTTTAATTATGTATTTTGGTGTTCTTTTATGTGGTGCACACAATTATAAGTGTTATAATTTTTTGTCTCTAGTAACCAATTTTGACTTAAAGTCTATTTTGTCTGATATTAATATCACTACTTCTGTTCTCTCAGGTAGCTACTTGCATGGTATATCTTTTTCTATTATTTTAATTTTTAACAATTTGAGTCTTCGAATTTAAACATGTTTCTTATACACAAGATATAGTTGTATTATGTTTTTTTATTAAAATTCTGACAAACTGCCTTTTAATCGGAGTGTTTAATGCGTTATATTAATACTCGTCAATGCTGGCAGCTATTTTGAGATATAGTCTCTTTTTACCCCTATCAGGTCCATTATATTTACAGCTCAATTACTGACTTGGACCTATGCATGATGAACATGTATTTGGTTAGAGAGCTAAATCAGATACTGAAAGTACTCCAGTTTTAGGTGTTAGCTATTTGTACTTCTTACAGCTGAATATCAAATTTTTTTTGATGGAAGATCTGAGGATCTAAGTAATTCACCTTCATGGCTGCCACAGATGTCATAAGGTTTTCTTCTTTTTAATTCTCTTTCTTTCTTTCTTTCTTTCTTTCTTTTTTTTTGCATTAACTTAATTCCATTGATTTCATGATTACATCAAGGCCTAAGGCCATAAAATGTTGCATTCTCTTACCAAATAGCTTACTTTTTAGAAGTACTAAATACTTAAATCTAGTCTAAAACTTAATCATTTATGTTTCATGATGATAAACTGGAGAAAAAAATGTTAATTTGCATTACTATTATCCTATACTACTACATATCCTACATATAAGATCCCCTAGAATTTTAAATTTAATTTTTATAGTTCTGTATAATTTGGATGTTAACCTCAATAACTGATATATAGTAATGTTAATATAGATATGTTGAATAGGTAGGTATGCTGGCCCCTCTGTTGCTTGAAGGCCCTTTTTACCCTTGGATTTGACAATCCGCACCAAGATCCAAGTGTTGACACCCTCTTCACTTTGTGTTCTCAAAATCTGTGTTAGGCAACTCCATTTCAAAGGAACTCTCCTCATCCTGCTCGGATTCTGACACTAACACTGGCTTCCTTTCTACCTGGATGTTCTTTCTACTTAGTTCATATGGAAAAATTTTACTTATCCCTTGTTCCATAACCCCTCTCCCCCACCAACCCAGGCTATGATATCTTGTGCTCAGTTGCTCTGCCATGTAACAGTGACATCTGACACCAGGCATCTCTTCTGAACAGTTACATTTTTTACCCTGCTTGGGCTCTGACATCTGACTCTGGGGCATCCTGGCTCCTCTTTTCCCATAAACTCCAGTGTGCACAATTAAATTTTAATCTTTAGAAGTCTCTCTCTCTCTCTCTCTCTTTCTCTCTCTCTCTGTCTGTCTTCCCTTTGCCCGCTCCATCTCTGCAGTGAAAAACTGTTGTAAGGGAGTTAGTGAATCAGGACTCATAGAATATTACTTCTTAAGTCAGAGTCATAATATCTAGATGAAATAGAAAGTAGCGTTATGCAACCCTAAGAATATTAAATAGCTTAACATTGTATAATAGACTTAGCTAACCTCAGATAGACTTGGAAGGGATATGTTATCCAACGATTACTGAGCAAACAAATTCTTTGAGATTATTCCCAGAAAAGGATTGTACAAGATCTTTTTGAACAATTCCAATTTTAGAAAATTCATTCTTGCAGTATTTACTTATAGGGTCTAATTTTATGCTCCATAACTAAAAAAAAAAAAAAAAGAAAGAAAAAAAAAGAGTAAATTTTATAATATAATTATTTATTTATTCTTTCTTTCCTTCCTCCATTCTTTAACAAATATTCTTGGAAGTACCATTAAATGAGGGGTATAAGCCTATAGTCTAAAAGTGAATAAAAACACCTCATTTCATAGAGTTAACATTCTAGAAGAGTGAACAAAAATAAAATAATATTAATAAGTAGATCATATTATATCTTAGATAATGATAGCTTCTTTGCAGGAGAATTAAGCAAAGAAGGGGCATAAGAAATGATAATCAGAACAAGTAGTAATCCACACCATCATTTAAAAACATATATTGTAGTAGGTTGAGTAATTATTCACGCAGGTATTAAGTCCTAATCTTTGAATTTGTAAACATTATTTTATATGACAAAGATTTTGCAGATGTGATTAAGGATCTTGAGATAGGAAAGTTATCTGAACTATCTAGGTAGGATCTGAACACGTTCACAAATAACTTCATCAAAGCAAGGCACTAGGAAAATGGATACATAGAAGAAGGCAATATAAAGACTTTTGAAGATGTTGGCTTTGAAGATTGAAAGGACGCAGCCAGAAGCCAAAGAATGCTGGTAGCCAACAGAAAGTAAAAGAAGCAAAGAATGTATTCCCCCCACTTAAGACTTCAGCAGGAATATGATCCTGCAAAATCCTTGATTTTGGCCAAGTAAAATTTATTTTGCATTTTTCTGGATTGCAAAGTGAGAGAGAATAGATTGCTATTGTTTTAATCCATTTAGTTCGTGGCAATTTGTTATAGCAGCTACAGGAAACTATTACTAATTGTGCCTGGAAAAACTCTCTGAGAAGGTAATATTTGTGTAAAGATCTGATGGTATGAGGGGTTGAGGGATAGAGAGGCCAGAAGTTAAAGTTAATGTCAGATTGTGCAAGATTTTTTAAAAGATTTATATTTTGACTCATTAATTTGGACTTACATTCATATGGAAGTGGCATTTGAGTCAAGTCTGGAAAAAAATAGTTTAAAATACTACGAGAAGAGGAAATAATATATGTAAAGGCTTGAAAGCATGAAAAATTTAAGAATACCCTAGGATATTAAAAGATTTAATACCTTTCTGCATGCACCTATCAATTAGAAAGAGTTAAGAGCAAAATATGTCCTTTGGTATATGATAATGTTAAGCCATAAAACATGTATACAGCAGTTTCTTTTTCAACTTGAAAGTCTACTACTTGCATGGAAGAAAAGTGATCTATAACCTGTAGCCAGATGATTAAGTGGTGTTCTTAAAAAGGTAAGAACTCTTCTTGGCAAGAAAACTAGGAGTTATTTCATCTGATTAGGAATCATACTGAGGCTGACATCTTACCACATGTTCAGCTGCATTATAATTCATTTCTATGGGGTATGTGAAAAAAAATTTAGCAGCAGTTAAGGTTCATAGCAGTTTCATAGAAGGCTAGACATCTATCTCTATCTATCATTTATCTATCTCTATCTATCTATCATCTATCTATCATCTATCTGTCTATCTATCTATCTATCTATCTATCTATCTATCTATCTATCTATCTTTTAGTGGTTACTGTAGCTCAGTCTTGGTGGACAAATTGAAGTTGAAGTTCATTGTTGCTGATTTACTTTTTCTGGTATATATGCAAGAATTCATATTTTGAGTTCCTTATGAATGTGATACACATGAATAATAATATTTATGTTTGGCTATGTTCTAAGAACATCATATGGGTGATCTCATTTAATCTGTATGGCAATAAACACTCTTCATTTTCCAGATGAGGAAACTGTTTATACTATATTTTCAAAATGGAAGCAGAATATTTATTATATTTATAACATTATTTGAAACGTTTAATTATTAGCCTGTAGTAATATAAATAGAGTAAAAGAGTACAGGGCTAAAATAAGCCCAGGGGTGAGTTTTTATGAAGCAATATTATAATGTCAAACATTTTGGAAGGCACAACTATGAGCCAAGGAGATGGAATCATGCTGTGTATTAAAACTGTATATGCCAAAAGCTAAATGGAGCGATTGTCTAATTTAGAGCTATAAACACAAGGTAAGATCAGATGCTATCAGAAATAAGCTACCAAAGCATTAAGGCACAGTAATTATATATAGATGATATAATTGAATCCATTCGACTATAATTTGTTGGTGAAAAATCTTTTAATTGGTGGCAAAGACATCTGAGCCCCAGATTTTGTTCCTGGCATGGTCGCTGTGGTAAACAAAGTTAACACGTAGATGAAATAAGTGTTAATCTCAGTAAGGACAAATCTGTCTCCTCCAGAGTGTGAAATGTTTGCTATAATCTACCTTTCACAACGTGCCCGGCTATTTTTCTCAAGAAAAGGTAATAGAGGGCTTTGTGTCAATCTTGGTTGCTGAAAAGTTAAACATTTGGGTGTGGAAAAAAAATAAGCCCTTGTTGTTGGGTTTATTGAATAACTGCTTATGCATAAACTCTTTTCTTGGATCCATTATACCAGCAAGAAGATGGCTACCTTAGGTCACTTCTCCTCCTGCCCAAATCAGACAATCAAGTACACACTGGAAGCACTAACCACTGCATCTTCCATCACCACAGTACTATAAAGTGGTGATGTATCTTAGTTGTCCATTTCTGGCTAGCATCAACCTTTACATAAATGTAAAGTGAACCAGGCCTAAGTTATTTCCTTTATTATTTGGCCAAAAGGAACTCTTACCTCTATTAGCTGTAGGCATGAGTTGAAGATGAGTCATCAATGTAATAGAAATGATTAACAAGTTATCTATCTTATTCTTCATGTAGTGTACTTTTGCCTTCTAGATCTGTTTTGATCTAATCCCAATATATATAATTTTATTGTACTATGGTTTTGATCTAATCCCAATATATATAATTTTGTTGTTCACCTCTGTGCCCACTTAACCACATTGTTCTGTGGATTTCATAATTCCCACCTCAAGATGGGCTCCTTCAGCAGTCATGTGGTATATCAAGATTAGTGTCTTTTGTAGCTCTGACACTTTAGAGTAAGATCTTGGTTTAATTTTTTTTTAATAGTCAGCAGCTGCAGGCTAGAACAGTCATATTAAAATTTGTAAAATATGCAAAAATGGTCCTTTGTAATTTACCTAAGTTGGCAGTGAGATGCCCTTAGCTTATAATTTTCCTCTTACAAGGCTTCCATTGCAGTTAGAATAAGCTGGTCCACTTTAAACTCCTTAAAATGATCTCTGCCTCATGTCTTTAAAATGGCACAGTTGACATATCCCAATGCTTGACTTTTTACCTTAATTTCATTTCTATCAACCATTCATTGTGATACTTTCATACACCAAATATCATTGAGTAGTTTCATAATATCCATCAGAACAGAGAGAAGGTAATCCTAATATCCCATTTTGAGGTCATTTTTTTTTAATTTGTTCCCCAGAAAATAGAGTTAGAGATAGGAGCTCTTATGTGCTATTTCTTTATAAGCACAATTTTACAGAGTAAAAAGAAAGTAGAGTGAAGCCTACAAGGCTTATAACATTTCCATTTCCTCTCATTGCCTCGTTTCAAAAATTTTATAATTAGCTGTTTTATGCTTCCTTTTAGACTCAATTATAAATACCTTGAAGTCAAGAACCCTCTTTTGTTCAAGGCTATACCCAAGTACCAAGCACAATGCCTAATTTGTAGTATTTAAATAATATTTGTTAAGTAAATAAGTGTTGATGCTCTGTTAGAGGTTTCAAACGAGTAGTATAAAGCAGAATATGAGCTACCTTGAGAAGGGAACTGTGGTGAGGATACAGGAGGGCAAAGACAGATTCAGCCACAGAAAGAAGAGCTGTGATAGAGCCAGATTCCTATAACGAAGGATTCGTGCAAAAATTGAGCCCTGACGCTTATTTAATGCAAAGGAATGAGTCAAAAATATTCCTCATATCTTATTTCTTTCATTTCTCCACCAAAATTGAGAGTTGTGAGAGACCTGTAGGCAGCAATTTGAAATGAAATTAAGCAACTTGAATGCTCGAGTGTTCCTAAGGAAGGATGAAAAAGCAAGGGAAAGAACTCACAAATTGCTCTGGTAAGATGAGCTCCTAGAGCTGCTGGAGCTTTTTGTTCCTAATAAAAATGTGCCAATGAAAGCTTATGAGAGCTGTGTTGTCTTGCTGAGAACCAAACCACTCCATGTAACTTGCCTTGCTAGGGGAGTGAATGCTGTTTGTAGTAGTCTCATTGGATAAACAAACCATTTTAGCCCCTTTTAATGTTTCCATGGCTAAGAACTGTTGTCACCAATCTCTCTGCAAAGAGCATAAGTCAACAGGACCTTTCACCTAGAGCTGTGTCACTGTCACTGCATTAATTAGTGCTATTGAAGGACTTCAGGTTAACTGCCATTTTCACATGAGATAGTTCCCCTTTTTCCAAATGTATCTTAGGGCTCATAGACAGCTCCCCGGTGATACAGAGGTTTTAAAATATAAGTTGCCAGTATTCATTCAAGAGACGTATTGCTTTGAAAGTCTAAGTAGAAAAAGTGATATTTATTGCCTAGACTTTGAAGTATAATATTGTAGTGTGAAGCAGAATATGAGCTACATTGTGTAGGAAGAAAACCATGGTGAGGTTGCAAGAGAGAAGTCAGATTCTGCCACAGAAAGAGCTTTTTCCGGTTTGTTGTAAATTGACTTGAACAGACAGACAAATTGCTTAGACTTCTTTGTGAAAATATCTAGGACCCACGTCCTTTCTCTTCTACCCCATCCTAACTTCCATAATTAAATTTTCTGATATTCTATTTTTCCTTCTACTTAGACATCTTACAATATCATACCGTATTCTTTCTCCATAGCCTTTAAATTCTTTCAGGCTTAGACCTGGATCTTATTCATCTTTGCATTCCTCATACCTAATATCCTGCTCACTAGGGACATTTAGGTGCTTAGTAAGTACCTATTGAAAAATGAAGGAATAAGTCTCATGTGTATAGCTCCCTGATCACTTTTGCAAATGCATTCAATATTAACTGTGTTTCCCTCATCTGCAGAAGTATTTTCTGCAGGTCTTCTCTAAGTATTTTCTAATCTGTTACCTGATAGAAAGCCTCTTTCCTCTGGCTTTAAAGATTTGATCCTTAGGATCTCTGTTCAAATGTGTATTCCATTATGAGATACAATACCTTAAGCTACTGCTTTTCAAAAATTTCAACAGCAGAATCCTTTCGTTGCTCTAGCTGAAGTAAATGCTACTTGCTCAAAGGACTTAAGCTTACAAAGTTCAGCTTACTTACACTGCTTTTTAACAAACTGCCTGTCACTCTGCCATATGTATATTATATATATTATGTATATCTCAATGACCAGGAATATAGCTTAAGAAGGGTTATCACACAAACAAAGGTTGAAGGGTTCCATGTTGAAAAGAGTGAAATAGAAGGAAAATTTTAAACTATGGTTTGTCTTGCTTCTGCTTCTCTTCCCAAGACTCTCTATTACCAGACAAAGTTTTCTCAAAGATGAGCAAGCTTGAGTTTCAGAGAAACTCAATAAACTTGTTGCTGCTGTATTTCTTCGGCCGAATCAAAAACAGAACTCGATTTATAACCATAAACTGTTCCAAAAGTTTATAGGTAGCTTAAGTGTTTGAAATTTAAAATTCATTTTGCCTGGAGGAATAGTTTATCTGTCTTGGTTATGTTCCTACACTTGCCCACAGAAACCTATTTATCTTCCTAAATGCCATAAGTACAGCGCTGTTCATACAGCACTATAGAATCTGAGCACAAGGAAAACAATTTATGCACTTCTAAGAAATCAAGGTCTCTCCCATTTCCCCCACTTCTCCTCTCACTCACAGTCAGGGAGAATAACCATCTTGGTGTCCATGCCTCTTACCATAAAGCAGGGGTATAGGAGGGTAGGTCTAAGATAGTGAAAGACTAGTGAAAATGATGAACGATAAAGAGTAGACTCCGGGAGCATGGACTGACTGGTAGAGAAGGAGCAGCGAGGATCATGACCTCTTCCCCAAAACCACTCCAATGCTGCCAGATCATGTAATAATGTTATGTTCCTTCTACTAAATACCTCAAGAAATGGCTAATTTCACTTTTCTTCCAAGTTTGGAAGTGTCGCTCATTAACAGACAGAATTCGCATCAAAGTAGAAATAGAGCAGTATAATGTCTCTCTCTCTCTCTCTCTCTTTCTAACATTTCAGGTTATTTTAAATATTTTTTATAAGATATGAATTAGGATTTGGAATTCTGGAGTAAAGATATAGTGCTTAATGAATATTTGTCAAATTTCTATGAAGATAAATATTCAGCATAAAGTGGATGTACTGAGGGCCCAGAACATTCTCAGGAGGCTGAGACTTCAGATGGAACTGAAGGGCAGCAGTGAAAAAATAGTGGAGATGTGGCTTATCTTCTTTTTTTTTTTTTTTACGTTTTCTTGCTTCTGACAGTCAGACCAGGCCTTAATCATCCAGGAGAGAGTATTCATTGGAAGAGAGGAGTTAGATCACTCCAGGCATTGTCTTGCAGAAAGAGTAAACAGAAATAGTGGAAAAGAGGCTGTTGGGGAAGGGAAACAGATTTTGCAGTAGGCACTGGTCATTCTTGGTTGATTATTTGTCTATAATGGGCAGCTAAGCCAACTAAGTCAAGGACTGCCTGAATGCATCCTAAAGGCAGCAATGGCCTACTTCATTAAATGCAACATAATGTTCTTGGAGTAGTGTATCAAAATAGAACAGTAATTGCTGGTCTTATTATCTTACATTGCATATGCCATGACTCGGAAGTCAGTATATAACAAGAAACATTTCCTTAAAGAAGTAAACATAATTTCCTGGTAAATTAATATAAGTAAAGTGAATAAATTAGCAGCCAGAGTAAAAACAAATATTCTTCATTTTTAAACAATGCATTTAGTAAAATGACAAAATAATTCATACTTATTTTCATGAACAAGATTTATCTGTGTTAAGATTAAGTACTTATTTTACTCTGAATATTTCCTCTAAGCAAAATTGTATAGGAACAATGAATGTATGAAAACTTAAGAGGTCAATCTATCAAAAAATAATACAGACCTATTTATAATTTTCTCAAAATAACATTTATTACACATAAAATATTTTCTTTGTTGAAAGTGATATATGACACTTTAAAAACAATAGAGAAATCAGAACAAAGTTTATGTTCAAGGTAGTTTAAATGGTAAATGTTCTTGCAAACATGATTTAGTAAGCTCAAATCATTTTTATAATCAATTATTGGGCATTTTTGTAAAAATGCATCTTTTCCCTGAAATATGGTAATTTATGTAGGAAAAACCATCAGCAAATAGTTTAGTTCTGATTCTCATGACTTTTATGCTTTGAAATACTAATTATTTCATATATTATTAAATATATAATAGATAAATCATTAAAATAAACTGATTAGACTGTTAACATTTTGGTAGAACTGGCAGGTCAGGTGCTAGTCATTAGTCATTAAATATAAGAAGGGGTGTTGTTAGAATACCTATTATGAGAAGATGCTTGCCAATTTATAAATCAAAAATTTTCCCCTCCCTCAATAAGGTTTGAAATAAAAGATATAGGAGCAAACATATGACAGTTTATTGTTACAGATTTTAAGCAGTGTCTTGACAATAATTCTAATTAAAGTTGCCACTGCTTTGACCTGATAAGATGGAAAACAATAGTACTGCTACTCTTTGCCTACCTCAGGATGCTAAGCAGCTGATGATATATAATACCTTTTGACAGCCACGTTAATTATAACCTAGCTGAATGTATTTCTTTAGAGTAGAATTTTTTTTAAACAAAAGAAGAGGAAATTGTAGTGAAAGCTGTCAGAATATTTCTGAATATTGTTAATGACTATATCTAATAGCTTAAGAATGTTAATTTTTTTTTGAGATTTCCCCCCATATTTTTACAATGTGCTCAATGTATTTTCCATAGTTCCACAGTAGAATTTGCATAAGAACAGCTGAGTTACCAAAGTAGGTCAAAGCAAAGGTCAATTTTTCCCAAAAGAAACATTTCAAGGTTAATCACTTCTTGATCTAGCAAAGTGAAAACAAATATCATCTCTCTATAAGTTAATGAGTTTAGAATTCCCCCATTTTGGCTTTGTCATAATAGTGCCATATTGGAATTAGCATATTTTGTAGTTTAATGGCTGAAGAGTACACAGTGTGACTTCTATTGTAATACCAAATTATGTCTTGACTCTGCAATGCTATTTGTAGAGGAATGTTGAGTATTACCATTCTGGCTCCCAATGCCAAAACATACATTAAGCACTCTAAGTCTGAAAATAGTATTGCCTGGAATATAGGAATTTTATGCTACTGAGTACATTCCAAACAAATTATGTATATGGTTATCTTGAGCAGCAGTTTTCTTGATCAATATTTTTTTTAAACTAGAGATAATTTATATGAAACTATTGAAGCATTGAGATTTTCAAGTTCTGAGTCATCTAAGCCTTCCAGCCAAAATGAGAGTTAATAACAATTCTGGTTTTAATTATAAAAGTTGTATCTATATATAGCTATAGGGAATTTAAATAAAGTTTTAGCAGTTTTCATTCTATAATTATTTTGCATTAATCATCAGAATAAAGAGTGTGTTGGACAGTACAAAGGTTACCAGAGGGGAAGAAGGGGCGGGGAAGATAATAAGGTTAAAGAAGATCAAATACGCAGTGACAAAGGGAGACTAGATTATGAATGGTGAACATATAATGCAATATACAAACGCTGTGTTACAGAATTGTATACATGAAACTTATATAATGTTATTAACCAATGTCATCCCAATAAATTTAATTTTTAAAAAAGAATGAGTTGAAGTATATGCATTTTTTTTAAATCTGATTTTTCATGATTCTAGCTTGACCAGGTATCAGTTGATTGATTCAAAATGAAAATGAATAAATATTCATTCTCTGACTGTATGTTCCAAGCTTGATAATGTGGTGCAATGGACTGAATTGTATCCTTCTCCAAATTTTTATGTTGAAACTTTTACTCTCAATGAGATTGTATTTGGAAATATGGATTTTAGGAGGTTAACAGCTAAATGAAGTCATAAGAGTGAGGTTCTAATCTGATAGAATCTGTGGCTTTATTAAAAAGAGGACGAAAGAGAAAGATTTCTCTCTCTTTCTTTCTCTCTGCCATGTGAGGACATAGCCAGAAGGTAGCCATTCCTCAGCTAGGAAGAGAGCTCGCACCAGAGCCCAACAGTGATGTTACTCTGACCTCGATTTCCAGCCTCTAGAAATGTGAGAAAATTTTTGCTGTTTACGGCACTCAGTCTACAGTATTTTGTTATGGCAACCCACAATACTGAATACATGTAGAGAATAAATGAATTGGCCTCCTTCTCTCTAAGACTACATTAAAGAGAGAAATTTATATAAAGTCATTTGGAAAATTCAAACTTTCTACTAATGTAATACTTTAGCATTTACATTTTATAATCAAGTAACATGCAACACAGTGATGATAATAGACATACAAGTCTAAATATAGTTTAATAGCATCTTAAACTTGAATCATAATGTTTCTATAAACCCTCCTTTATATCCACTACTACTGAAAGAATAAGGTGAAGTTGCTCAAATATTTTGAATCTCTCATTACTTACCTATGAGATGATAATAATTCTTTTGCACCTAACCTATACTTCAGTGAAGATGAAGTTCAATGACCTATTTATTGCTTGTGGAATTTGTTATTTGTTTGTTTGTTAATTTTTAAGAACCTAGTAGCAGGTAGAATTTTAATATGTCTTCCAAGATTTCCCACTCTTGATATACATTCTCTGAATAATTCTCAGGTCTGTAAATATGATGGATTTTCTTTTGTGATTCAATTATGTTATGTGGCACAAATGATTTTAAGAAGGGAGATTATCTAAGAGTGCTTAACTTAATCATATGAGCCCTTTAAAAGCAGAGTTTTCTTTAGCTGTTGGTAGAAGGGGAAGTCAGAGCTTCAAAGTACACAAAGGATTCAGTGTTTTGAAAAAGGAAGTCTACATAACAAAGAAAATTGGACCTCAGTCTTATAACCACAGGGAACTGAATTTTGGCAACAGCAAGAATATTGGAAATGAACTCTTCCCTAGAGCCTCAAGATAAAAGCTCGGTTTGAGAATCATTTTGATTTTAATTGTGTAATAAAATGGAGAATACCATCATACCTGTGTGACCCTGACTTATAAAACCGTGCTGTAATAAGTGAGTGCTTTTTTAGCTTATTGTAAATTATTATATGGCAATAGACATCTGATACAGCCCTATTAAAAAAAAAAAGGCGGAACCTATTATTATTAGAATACTTTGATATAGTACAAAAATTTTTATTTTGTAATAAATTATAATAAATTCAAAAGTTAATTATAAATAAGTAAAGTATGAGAGGACCTCATGGAGAAAGTGATGAATGAGTCATTTACTTTTAAGTATGGTTTGTATCTATTTATCTAGCTAGATGACTGACTGTTTTATGTATGTAGAAAAAAATTCCCAGTGGGGGGAATATTGTGAACATCTCAAAGAATCAATGAGATCATGGGGAATTTGAGTAAAAAAAAATTAAGTTTGAATTGTAGTCGAGAATAATGTAAATAAAGACAATTTCTGGTGGCCATTACAGAAGTAGAACTGGCAGATAAAATAGAAGTATATAATCAGGGAATACTTATTTCTATAGAAAAAAATATTACAAACATCTCAGTGATTTATGTTAATGAAGTTTAGTTTGCACTCACAACAAAATAGTGCTGATGTTTTGTGGGTGACTCTACATGTTATGACTCAAGGATACTTCTTAACCCAGGGACATAGAGATGCCTGATAAATTCTCTGCATCTATCTCACAGAGTGGGACAGTGAGAAAGCTGAGAATTAGGTTGGAATTTTTAAATGGAGCAAACCTAGAAGTGGTAAATATTCTTTCCACTTGTGTACCATTGGACAGGATTTAGTCACATGGCTGATTGTAACTAACTGCGAATGAAACAATCTTGTTTCCAGGAAGAAAAGAACACAAGTTTTAGAAAGTAATGAAGATTCTATAAAAAGAAGAGTTAATAGAAATAGGTTTTATTTGGAAAATATTGCTTTAGCCTGTTGTGGAAAAAATATCATCCTGGAACTATGGAGTTATAATCATAACTAAATAGTAGAAGAATAAACTTTCCTTTGTCATTGTTCATTTTGTAAAATTATAATGAGTATTTAAATTTTGTCTGATTTTTAAATAGTATAAAGTATGAAATAATTGGAAGCAAATCTAATAATTTCTGAAAAAAGGCAAAAGCATGTGTTTTTCCCTCAAATGTTTTTACATTTAATGAAAGTTCCAACTTCACTGAATCATAATTTTAAAGTTATAGAGATTAAAACCATTCTTTCATGTGTTTTTTGCATGGTTGAATTCTCATGGGTAAACAAAATAATCAATTTTGTATGTGGTTTGTGTTTGTAGTAATATTCTGTTTGCAGTTGACATTTCTGTGCCTCTAATTATAGCTACATGGCAAGATATATAGTCACCAATTCAAGCAATTTAGTTAAACACTTCTAATCAGCTAACCAAAAACAAACAAAAAAACAAAATACGTGCAGCACATTGCATTGCCTCCTACAATACAAAAATACAAAAGGTGTTAATGTTGTCTGGAATAATTGGGGAACAGTCTCAATTCTATATATCTAGGTTTTATATCAGTTAGTGGATAAAGTAGTAGCCTTGAAGCAAAATCTCACACATTCTGAACTTCCTTACTGAATGTTCCTTTTTTTATTTCTAACTGAAAGATGCATCTTCCTGCGGGTGCTCTCAAGTGGTAGCACATTTCTCTCCTACTGTCTCAATCACTCACTTCTTGGTCTTTGTTCCACCATTCTGCCTACTCATGCCATCAAACTATACTCATAATTATATGCTCTTGGTGTGATCATGCACACATCGCAGTTTCCGCATAACCTTTCTCCACCTCTCAATTCCTTGCAAATGGATTTACTTTGAGTCTTTGCAGCATACCATATAAAGTAATTACGATTTTATGACTATGTATTATGTACTTCTTTTTTCTCTATAGTATTTAATATCATCTGATGAAGATCATATATATTTGTTAATTTAGCTGCTATCATTGTCCACTCGTACGTAAGCTTACTTGTTTATTTACTGATATATATTTTAATTTTACCAAGAGTACTTGGTACCAAATAGATACTCAACGACATCAGTTGAATAGGTAATTAAAAACATTAAAGAATAAAAACTTTTACCACATATGATTTGCAGCCTTACCACGCCTTTTAACTTTAGTCATTCTGGACATTTTTCTGGCTTGCTTTATGAAGATTAAGTAAACCTTTTTTTCATAAAATAAGCTATGTTATTACTCATAAAAAATAATAATATGTTTTCCCCTCCTATGGTTCTATTTTCCTTTATTTCTTGTTGCATTATTGTATTACCTTTTTTTAATAGTTACAAAATTCTAGTTGATTCAGGCATGCTAATTTATTCAAGCAAGCTTGTGCCATTGTTTTTTGAAAGAAAATGAGCAATATGCTGGACCAGCACACACACACATACATACACACATACAATAGACAAAATAACGGAGAAAACACAGATAATATATAATGGTTTTCGTACAATTATTTCTTTCTGGGACAGTAAGAGAATCTTTGCCAAGAAATCAATATTTGGAATCTGTTTAGATCATTATATTTGAGTGACTGCTACCTGCAAATGCACAGAACAGTAGTTCTGCCAAATATAATCATGAGAAGAAAGGAAGTGTTTTTTTTTTTCCTTTTTTTTACTGGCATTACTCCACGATAAAATTTAGTAACATGACAGATCAGTAGATAGAAGTACTCTGTCAAGTCTTAATATACTAGCCAAGTAATATACAAGCATATCTGCTCCAAGTAAGGCGACTGAAGGTACAGGAATATTTCTAATATGCATTTGCTCTGATTTTTAGATTGTCTATCAGAAACCACTGTGCTTGAACATAATGTGATATAGTCAGCACCATTTTGTATCTTTCTATTTTTACTCTTGGCAAATAAATAAAATGATCAATTTCTGACAGTCTAGTTTCTTTTCTATCTTTTAATAAATATGTTGAAAGTGTTGGAGAAATTTAAAAAATGAATGAAAGGAATAATCCAGTGGAAAATAATCGAGTCCTAGAAAACTGCCAAAAGTGTTTGTTCTTAACCAGCAACTCACATATTGAAACTAAAATAGGGAGAAAACCAATTAACTTTGGTAGCCATATTAGTCCATCGTTTTGTGTGATCTCTAATGACTATTTATACATAATAAATGAGAAACAAATGTGTGAGGTTACAGAGCTTTGTGCCATAAAAGTGCTCAATAATTTTTATTAAAACACTGAATGTCCAAGTTGACAAAGAAATTTAAGATGTGGTATCAGACTGAAATTACATATCAGTTTTTTTCAGCTTTTTGTGTCTGATTTTGAAGTAATTACTGAAATGCAATGGTTCTTTCTTTTTATGATTATACATACAGAACCATTCATTTCCACGAAGCATTTACTGAAAGCCTAGTATATAGTAGGTTCTGTACTGGGAACTACACATTTAAAGATAAAGAGAGTGTGACCCTTACCTCTGATCACTCTGATACCATGTGTGAGAGGCTGACATATAAACAGAATATTACACCAGAACTTCAAGAACCAAATGATTCATGGAATTATGATTTATGACACTCTTTATATCATGAATGGCCCCACTAATATTGAAAAAAAAAAAACCATCAGAGGGCACTTGATTGATTTTTGCATTATTTCTTATGCATCTAAATACAAAATCTTTGCAAATCAGAAAACTTCATTCATTGCAATTGAATGTGAGCTAATTTAGTGCTATTTAATTAATTAGGTTTCTTAAGGCTTTTATGTGGTTTTAAGTTTTTCAATCCTGCTAAATATATTTTGTAAAGCAATTTGCTTAAATTGTTTGGGCTTTCATTTCTTGATTTCAAAATGAGATAGCAACACCTTCATAGGTTTTCTAAACTTCTCAAACGAGATAATAAATTTGAATCTCTTTGGACATTGATGATGGTAAAATGCTACCTGTGAATTTAGAAGAGCTCTATTTATGTCACCACTAGTGAATTCTGAGTAAGTCACCAATCTCTAAGGACCTATAAAATGAAGAATTTGGCTGTTGATTATTCAGATCATTTTTATTTAATTTATCAGCCTATGAATCCAAGATATATAATCACTATAAAATACAAGTAATTGTGATAATGCAGGACATCTATATTGTCAGCAACTGTTTTATTTTAAAAGTAAGTATTTTATGGTACGATAATCCCACACAAAGCATAATGCATTGGTCTGTTGGTGGTGTGTTAAGCGACCCTTTCTAATTTTTCTTTATACAGTGCCTCAGAAACTCCAGTCTTTGAGAACTCGAATCATCGTGTCTTCAAAAAATATATTAGTAATTTCTCCAAACAACCACTAACTTGTCTTTCATTCCCACGTAATATTAATCTGTGAGTTTTAAAAATCTATAGGATATGTGAAGAACAGAACAGAATTAAGTTTGGTGTTTTTTCTTGAAAGTCTCATCTCCAGAAGGCAGAGCTTCCAGGAATGGTCGCACACTGTCAGCTCATCTGTGTTGCCAGTGCCGCCACCTCGTTCCCAGAAGAGCATCTGTGGATTTTTGGAGAGGACGCTATACTTCTGGGAATGGCGCCCAGAACATGCAAGCTTCCGTGTCATTTTAGAATGTCAGAGAGGAGACAATAAAATCTTCATTTGTTGCAATCTTTTCTATTCAGTCATCAGTCTTGGAGCTAGAAGCTACAATATTCACATACTCTTATTTGTGGATTTTTAAAAAATGCTTTTCCTGTGATGTGAGTGTGGAATTTTCTGTCATCTCTTGTCCTTCAACCCGATTGCACCTTATCCTCTTTTCACTCTCAAAGAGATTATTCAAGCTTTAACAATGACCAAAGGCACTATTGATAATCATGCTAATGTGTATAAATCAAACAAAATTATTATATCCCCTCAGCTCAAAGGAGCACATAAAATTATTAGAAGAATTTTACAGGTAACTTGTATATTTTATGAGAACATAAGCCTTACATGCATGCAATTATTATTCTAATATTTAAGTATTTATTTTAATGTGCATTAGGAAAATATAAGCAGCACGTCAAGCTTGATTTAATAAATGTAACATTTGCTGCTTTATAATGCAGCTAAAGTAAATAGTGACAAAGTAATCTGCATTACTATGACCAAGTGAATTATAGATGTGATGCCCAGAAAGTCCAGAAAGAGTAAGCTTTTAAAATGAAATGTTTTACCATTATTGTTTGCAAGTAAGAGGATATATGTCAGGGGCATGGTTCATATGCTGAATTGGCATGTATGTTATTCAGTTTTTCATCAGGCTTTGGGGACTCCATTTCAAAAATTTCATATTAAGCTTGCAATTATGTGTAAATAAGCATGAGTTGGAATTGGTTTTGTGCTGTTTTTGCGTATGTATGTGTGTTGATTTCTTCTCTATTGAACCTATTTGGGATCAGTGATTCAAAGGAGAGACTGTTATTACATAAAAATCAAAGTTATTTAAATATAATTAATGAAAGAGTCAAAAAAATAGTATACTTTAAATACTCAAAACAGTATCAGGCACACAGAACAAATATTAAGTCGTGGCTATTATTACAACACTACTATTAATATTTTCATTTCAATTGTGATGATATTTGTGTCTGTCTTCAGAGATAAATTAATAACTTTCATTTTTAGTTAGCATTGCAGAAGAAATAGCTATAAAGTAAATATTGAAAATATTATAAAATATTTTTCATTTAAATTTTAATGAAACTATAAATAAGAATGAACTGATTTCTATAGATTTGGAGGTGCTTCCAAATCCTCTTGTGACATTATCTGACCTCAAACATCATTGTGCAACTTCCAAAGAATAAAACAAAGTGGAAAGATGTTCAAGCATTTTAGAAACTCTAATTGGAAAAAATGCTAAAACTTTAGAATACTCATTTGTCATGTTTTATTTACTTTCAAAACATATTTGCTAGAGTAATTTGCAAACAAAGTTATCATATTCAATCCCAAAAAGGTTTAAATAATAAGCAGGAACAATATAAACAAAGAAATTGGGAGGATGCTTCTGTCAAATAAAATAGTTCATTATAAAATTACTGATATAACTAAAAACTTAAGACAGCAAATCTTGCCACAACTATAATAAAATCTATTCACTTTAAATAAATAATTCTCTGATGAGATTTTAGTTGATATTTGTGTGTTACATATTATAGATGAGTTAAATCCTGTGACCATGGAGACCTTTTCTTTTGCCAGTCTTTGACAACTGGAGTAGAGATTTTTAAACATATTGATAAGTTAATAATATAGTCTGGAAGTGATTTATAGAGATAAGCACAAAGAGTACTAAAATCACAGTTCGTGCAAAATGAGGACTTGTTCCACATTGTCAAACTGTATCACAAGAAGTAATGCCCCATATCCTATACCCTCTATCCTTCACCCCACACAAGCCCAGACGTGCAGGAGACATAGGGGCCTACATAAAATGGTAAAAAATAATCAATTATTGTAAATACAAGCCACTGATCTTTTTAAATGTTTTCAAACATTTGTCTAGAATCAAGAAATTACACCAAAGATGGTTTCATACTGAAATCTATTTTCTTTTATTCTAAAAGCCTTCCCTCTTTGACTAAAGCAAAAGAATAATTTTAGTATTGTTTTTTTTTAATGGTTAAAACCTTTAACATATGATGCTGTATGCATCAATAGAGCCTGCCTTTGCAAAGCAGAATATTTTGCAGATCTATAAGCTCAGTGGGATGGCCTTACTCTATCCTCACAAAATCCATTTCTGTCAGTATTTCACATGCAAAACAGACTGAACTCATTGATGGCAAAATTGGAGCATCAACCATCAAGCCTTGATCGTGGTATGTTAGATTATTAAGACATTGTTGAAGGATAGCAAAAGTATAAATTTTCACAAATAATTTCCCAAATTGAACACTACTTTTGTATTGCTAAGAAATGCTTTCATTCCTATTCTTGCAAATGTTAGCAGGTTACTTGACACATTAGAAGAAAAATAGAATTGGGAGAACACCTCAGATGGTCTCTTGGAACAAAAGTCAGTTTCAAAGAAATTTTTCTCGTTTTTATTAATAATGAATTTTCAGCATCAGTTCTCATCACAAAAAGCAAAACATAATTTTTCCAGTTTCCAAATTTGTATATTTTTCAGTTGAATTTCTCAGAATTGGTTAATATAAAAAGCAATGAAGTCATCCTGTCAAATTAAGATTTATCTTGATTTTTAATTAAATTTTTAAGGACCTAAAACTTGATTATTGGGCAATAAAAATATTTCCATTCTACTTAAATACATTGATTAAATTAAAGGCTATTTTTGTTGATTTTAATTTTTTAACATTTAATAATGTTTTAGTATAATGATATTATGATGGTGGTAAAAGTATACTGAAGGCATTTTTAGGCAAAAATAATATAAAGTGACTAAGTAAATAACAGTATAGCTGGTAAGCAAATACAGCAAAAGACATAGATCTATGTAGATGACTTAATTTTAAGAACTAAGTTTACTTTAAAATAAAGAGTCTTTAATATAGAAAGATAAGTCTTTCTTAAGTTTTAATTCATTTAAAGATATGACTGAGTGTCCATGGTGAAATACCTAGTATAGTATCTAACAAATAGGTAAAGAATCTGGATAGCTTTTGTGAGAAAGGTCAGGTTTCTACATCAAATTGTAAATTACATGAATTCTTGATTCTCATTTGTTAGAGATTTTTTTTTAAGGTAAAATACCTGTGAATAAATTATTTATATTTCAGTTAATGTAATAAATCTTTTGTTATTGATGAAAATATGTGCATACTTTCAAACAAATTTTATTCATAATCCTCATGACATTTGGGGGACATAATTTTATTCTCTGGGAGAAAAAATTGATTAAAGAAAATAACAAAATTTCCTTAGAAATTTAGAAATATTAGTCCTTAGAAACAAGTTTTTCAAGGATTTTAGACTAAACAAGTGACTGTTATCACATTTGGTTACTAGACAGATTTTATTAGTCAACCTACACACTTAACCTACACACCATACTTAGAATCAAATGTCAGGGTAGGCTGTGACAATACAACTGACATTTGGGAACATAGCTACTTCTTGGCACTGCGAGTCATAATCTTGGTGCTTCAACAAAAAGACAACAGCTGAATAAATCAACTATTTCTTTTGGGAAGAGAGCCTGACTCAGAGAAGTGGTTAATAGCTACTAAACATACATTAGAAGAAACTTACTGTCAACACTTGAAAGAAGAGAAATATCTACAGAACTAGCCGGTCAATCCACTTACAACAACATGTAGCAGTAGCTGATTATTGGTTATGGGAAGATAATAACTTTGATCATTCAAGATTGTTTTGTCTCTTTTTTTCCCCTAAATAATCACCAAAGCAATAGTCATTTTTCAAGCATTTGTCCTCAGGATGGATTATTGGTTCTGCAGGCTTCACTAGAGTGCTCTGATTTTTGAGACTCATCTTAAATGGACAAAAAAAGAGATGATTCTGGGTTTTTAGATTAGTAACCATCACTCCAAATTCAATCATAAATTAGTTTCTTTTTATTGATACTATAATCTCTAAATAACTAAGCCTTAGCACATTCATTACTTGGATATCAGTGATTTAACAGCATTTGTTATAATTCCTTTTGGTGAGACATGCATGCATATGAATCACAGAATGTAAATATCTACAATCTTGTAGTATTAGAGCCAAAAGGAACCTCATGAATCATTTAATGCAACCTGTGCATTTTGACAGTGAAATTGCAACTCAAAAAATTTAACCATTTTATCTAACATTGCAATAATTACTTAGTAGTATAACTAGCTCTAAAACCCAGATCTTCCACTTACCAAACCAAGGTTCAACTTACCAAACTAGGGTTTATTGACTCCCAAACAATTTTTTTTTCTATTCTTGAATTTAGTTTTTGTTTATATCAGAAACCTGGCGGTATGTTTTATGACGTAACTAGTGAGGGATAATGGCATTGTGTCAAAGTCAATCGACTCCAGACTTTGAATATTAGCAAGTAAGGCACTTATGTTCTTGGTTGTTGATTGAAAAGATAGATTTGTGTGTGCATTTTTAAAGCTATCTATTAATATACAGTCAATTACTATGGACCAGACATGGTGATAATTGCCTGACATATGATAGCTTAAATAGTAGTTGATGGAAGTGACACAAAAGTTAAGAGAGAAGGGCATGCACTGAATAGTCTTTGTGTGACAGATGTTATTTATTTGTCAGACCATACTTTATAAGGTCAACACTGCTGACAATAAAAGCTACCATATTCTGGAGTGAATAGTATTTTATAGTCACTTTACAAATAAGCTCATTTGATTTCCATTAAAACAATCTTTCTTTTTTTTTTTTTTTTTTTTTTTGCCCAGAAACAAAACTTTGTATAAGAAAAATAAAGCTCAGAAATTTTAATTGGTTTACTATTCAACCTCATCTCCTTAACAATAATCTAAACATGTACCATATATTCTCTACATACGTCTATTTTCAGGACTGTCAAGCTCATTATCTCATTCTCTTCAAAATGTCTTTAGTACATGATGTTGGCTCTGCTTGGAACATGGTTCTGGACATCCTTCCCAATTTCCCACCATCTATTCCTCCTACTAGACTAAAACACCATAAATGATTTCTAATCATTTTTCAGATCTGTATCAGATTTAGCATAGTATTGAACATAGATGAAGTACTCTCAACAACATGTTTTTTAAACACAAATAATATTTTTTTTTTACCCCTGGAGCTGATGAATACAGTAGTGAATGATTACTAATAAATATCTATTGAGATGTTTCTAAATATTTTCGGCTGAGTCCAGTCATTTAGGAAGAATTATTTTATGGAAAGTTAATATTAATATTACTAAATGAGCTCATGTGTATATCAGTTACCTCTGACCTCAGTTATAAAAGTGGAACAGCTCTGTATCAGGCATGGTTCTTCCGAGAATTGGAACCAATGAGATATATGTATCACCATGATATCAGATTAAAGAATTGGCTCACTTGATTGTGGGGGCTGGTAGATTTGCCAGCTGGAAACTTAGACAAGAGTTGATGTTGCAGTCTTGAATCCCAAATTCATAGGACAATCCAGCATACTCGGAAACTCTGACAGGATCTATGTTACAGTTTTGAGGTAAAATTTTGCCTTCTATGGGAAATTTCAACTTTTTTTCTTAAAGCTTTCAATTGATTGGATGAGGTTCACCCACATTATGGAGTATAATTTCCTTCAACTTTACTTATTGCAGATGTTAACCACATCTACAAAATGGCATCGTAGCAACATCTAGATTAGTGTTTGACTAATACTAGATATCATAGCCTAGCCAAGTAGACACTTAAAATTTAGCCATCACAAGCTCCATAGACACTAACAAAAGTGAGCACTTTCTATATGTAGGACAGTGTAGACATGAAGCTTTTGGACTATCTTTTCTTGCATTGTGTAAACCCTCACTAAGTCTGACTGAAGATGGTTCAAGATGGTTTGAGGTGTCATAGAAACTCCTGCCCAGCAGTAATCCACTAGTATTAGTGACTATGTACAAACACATCACACCCTGAGAAATAAGAAACCTGGTAAACCTTGCCACTAGTCACTATCAAAAATCAGCTACAGAGGGTCGATACTTAAGAGATCAGCATTATTCTCGAGCCCACATATTTGCTGAAGGGTATAAAATATAATGGAAAAATATTGGGTATTTTTCTATATCAAAAGATGTGTGATTGCTAAAATTGATGGTTGAAATGAGAAAGTAGTAAATTCTCTACATTTAGGAAGTTTTTAACCTGAATTTGTCCTGTAAAAAGACTACAACTTCCAAAGTATTCTTGATCCTTGAAAAGTAGTTGCCATTGTTGAATTATGCTCAAGTGCTAAGAGTCTAGTATATTTCTAATTCTATTTTTAATTTCAGACACAATGCTTAGGGCATAAAAGAAACAATTTCTTGTGAACAAATCCTGAATTTGTCCAGAAGACATTCATAATGATGTGTCATCTGTTTTTTTTTTTTTAATGCAATCTGATTTATATTAAAAATGTCACTCTTTAAAGGCAGAAAACTCAGTTCGAATGTGCCCTACTACTAACCACCCTCTCTATATCTACTTTAAAAATAAGACAAAGTGACATATCATTGAGTAATCACTCAAGTTGATAAGCCTGTTCCACACAATTTTTTTTATTATCAAAACCTACAATGAGTGTGCTATAATAGCTGAAATCTGCAGCATCATAAATTATAGACTTTTATGGAAGTACCCATTAAACAAAACTTTTCAGAAAAACACTGCATATATGTTGAAATAAATAAATAAATAAGAGTTAGGGATTAACATAGGATCAAAAAAGAAGTTTATAAAGTAATTGGAACAAGGTAAAAGTATGGCTGTAAAAGTAATCATAGAAATTTTTAACTTTCTTAATCAAGTTATTCTGACCTGAATTTAACTCATATTTAGAAAACACTTGATGTCACAATTCAAACTAGTATTCCCCCCCCCCCAAGAAAATCAATATTGTAAGGCAAATAAAATAACATGCAATAGCAGTTTCTCTTCACTACCAGGTAGAAACATTGACTCAAAAGTCAATAGCTATTTGATGTTCTCAGTAGCATCTTCATGTTGGCATATTTGAACTTACTGTGTGCCTATTTTTAGTGTGTAGGAGGAAATTTTTTTTTACAGTGATCTATTTTGTTTATTTTCAACATGGAATGAAAACAACATATGAGTTCTAGCAAAATGACTATTTTTTTTTCCCCCAAATGCTTTAAGTGAAATTTACTCATAGGGTCAGTTCACATTTCAGAAAAGAGTTCATATTTCAAAAAAAAAGATGATATTCAGATCTTAGGAGTGTGGGTTTCAAACTTGATGGCATACTTCTGCCTTTCTCATGATTTTCAAGGTAGGAAAGAGCCTCTAAGTAGTTTGATTAGAAAATTCGAATTGAAGAAATCACTACCTTTTTCTTGCTACAGTGATTTGAGTAGGGAGTTTAGCCCAGATTTTTGCATGAATAAAGAAACATCTTACCACGCACAGGGCTATTACTTGGACTTTTATTTTACCATTACCTTTAGAAGTTGTAGTGCCTTCAATTACCGTTTTTGTTTTTTTCTTTTTTTTAAGAGTAGATTAGCAAGAAGAGTGGTCCCCTCTTCCAGTTTAGGATACATTCTTTTTCTTTTTCTTGAAATGCAAAATAACAGAGACAGTGTGCATATTTTCTTTGAATTTTCTTTATGCATGTTTTTAACCTTGCAGTGAACATGAATCACAACATCGAGCCTGTCTTTTTTTACAATTTCAAATTATCAATTTGAATTACACATGTTGAGCTTGCTAGCAATGGCCACTTGCCTCAGGAAATTATTATTGAAAAACAATTTAAAACATTGGGTTTGAAGAGTCAGTTCTTAAGATAGCAAACATTTATACATCAAAATCTTATCTTTTTGAATTTTAGAGTAATATAAGAACAATTCTAAGACAAAGTTTTCTTAAAACTGTCCTGTTTGACTCATGAAACACTATTTTTGTGTGCATATGATCTGTATGGAGAAAACACTGTTTTTTTTTTTCATTTTTATTGTGTACTTGTTAATCTATTTCTAAAGGTATTTATGCTAATTATAGCACTACTCTTCACATTCAGAAGCCGAATTGCTCATTTTCAAGTTTTTCTTTTTTTTCAAATTGTAATCTGTTAATTACTTGTTTAATGGAGTGTGTAATTACGTACTTTAAGTTGGGAAACTGTTTCCATTTCAAAAAGAGAAACCTATTTTAGAAATGAAAGAATATAAATGCAATTCTTTCTGATACAGAATATAACTCTTTACTTCCCTTAATGGTTCTAAGTGAGAAAATGAGATTGAAAAACAACTCATTATATTTCTCTTTATGTCTTTGTGCATAACACATCAAACATAGGTGAAATTTATGAAAAAGGTAACAGGTTGCCATTTAGCTACACTTGGCAAGGTAATTTTACTCTTCATTCATGACATTTAAATGACTAAAATCAAGAGTAGAAAAAAAGTCATTAACATGATACATTTCTAAAAAAAATGTTTTCTTTTTCAAATACTTGGTCAGAAGAGCAAACTGAATTATAAAAGTGATAAGTGAGGAAATGAAATAAAAGAGCAGTGGGACAATTTAAGAAATATAATAATAATAATATTGAATTTGGGGCTTATACGTGGCTTATACGGTTTATACAAATAATTTATTTTTTGTAAGCAACAGTAAATATAAGTAATAACCAGTATGCTTTCGTGTCACATTTGAGGAAATAGCCTTGCAGATATTAAGCAAAATTGGTTATTGTCACTTAAACAGTAGTACAGGCTTCAAGCTCCAAGCCATTGACTCCAAACAAACTACTAAGTACTATAATAAAAATATTTGGATTTATGTAATCTTAGAGAACGAAGGAGAACAGATGCATTTATGATGTTTTGATGATGAACATTTATTCTCTTGATGGTTTATGCAGAAAGTTGAAAATTGATTAAAAGAGCTCTTAATAACAAAACCTCTGCATTGGATGGGAAGAGAAGCGGTATACCAGGGCTCATCTTCTCACTGAAAATGTTTGTAATGTGGGAGCAACTGGCTGAGAGCTAAGAGAGTGCCTCACAAAACTAGTGGCTACATAGTCATGTCAGCAAAAAATGGTGAATTAAGGAACTCCAAAATTTCTATCCCTTAAAAGCAAGAAAAAATTGGAAAAATTGGCAGAATCCACTTTTTTAGTTGGTATTAATCTGAATGAAAAATTTATATTTTTGATTATAATATACATTAAGAAATAACTAAAATTATAGTAAAACAAATAATAGAAATAAAATGTTATCCAACACAAAAGAAGGCAGTAATAGAGAAATAGAAGAACAAAAATAGACATATGATACAGACACACACTGTTCAAATAGCAAATAGTGGTTATAAATCTTACCTTATCAGTAGTTATGTTAAAAGAGTTAATCCAAAAGAATGCAGAACAGATATAACTTTATATGCACTGAAAGAATGAGCTCAAAATTACATGAAATAAAAACCATCAGAATTTAAGAATTACTTTAATAAAAATAACTTTATACTTCAATATTCATCTTTCAATAATGGGTAGAAAAAATTAAACAGAAGATTAATGAGGAAAGAGAAGATTTGGAAAATACTGTAAATCAATTAGACCTAGCAGATATTTACAGAATAAAAATAGCAGAATGAACATTCTTCTCAGGTGTACATGGACTATTTTCCAGATAAAACCATATGCTAGTTCATAAAACATGTGTCAGTAAATTTAGAAGAATTGCAACTATACAAAGTATTTTCTTAGTGGAATAATATTAGAAATCAATAAGAGAGAGAGTGGGAAATTTACAAATATGTAGATACTAAATGCACTCAAGTAACCAATGGGTCAAAAACACGAAATCACAATAAAAATTAGAAAATATTTTTTGACGTACAAAAATGAAGGTACAATATACCAAAACTTATGAGCTGCAGATAAGTAGGTTTTTGGTGTGAAATTTGTAGCTGTAAATTCCCATAGTAATAAAGAAAAATGATTTTAAATGAATTACCTAATTTTCCACCTTAGGAAACTAAAACTACCAGATCAAACTAAACCAACCTAAAGGAAGCAGAAGAAGGAACTAATAAAGATGAGAGTGAAAATAAATGCAAGAGTGAATAAAAAATTAATAGAACAAAACAACTCAAAATCTTTCTTTGAAAATATTAGCAAAATTCACTGATCATTTAGCTAGACATCATGAAAAATGAGGGAAGACTGAAATTATTAATATCAGAAATGAAAGATAAGACATTATTATTGACCTTAAAGAAATAAATAGAATTATGAGGAAAGACTATGATCAATTGCATATCAACAAATTAGATAACTTAAAGGAAATGGACAAATTCCTAGAAGGTAGAAGTTACTATAACTATCTCAACAAAAAATGATCAAATTGCAAATGACCTAACAAATAAGGAGGTTGACTTAGTAATCATAAAAATATCCACAAAGGAAAGCTCAGGACGAGAGAACTTCATTGTTGAATTCTACCAAATATTTAAAAAAGAATTAGTATCAATTTATCCAAACTCCTCCAAAAAAAATATAACGGGTGGAAACACTTTTCAACTCATTCTAGAGGGTCAGTTTTAACTTAATACAAAAATCAGATAAAGAATTTACAAGAAAAATACAGATCGATATATCTTAGGATTATGAATATGAAATTTCTCAATATTTTCAACAAAGTGCTAGAAAAAAAAAAAAACTCAGCCACATATAAAAATGATTACACATTATGACCAAGTGAGGTTTATGTTGGTTCACCATATGAAAATCAATCAATGTGATATATTACATTAATGAAATAAAGATAAAAGGCACTCAAGCATGTCAGCAGATGCATATAAGGCATTCGATAACATCTCATATCTTTTAATGATAAAGGCACTTAAACAACCAAAAAAAAGGCAACTTCCTTAGCTTGAAAAAAGGTATATGTAGAAAAACTGTTAATTTTGAAAAACTGAGAACTTCCTCCTTAAATCCAGGAGCTAAAAGGCATCTGTATTAGAAAGGAAAAATTTAAATTATTTCTATTTGAAGATAACATCACATTGTATATAAAAAATTATACAAGATACATTAAAAGAACACAAAACAACAAAAACTATTAGAGCTAGTAAACAATTTCAGTAAAGTCACAGGATACAAGATTAATATGCAAAAAGCAATTGAATTTTTACACTAGCAATGAACAATCTGAAAATTAAATTTAAAAAAATCTTTCAATTTACAATATTATATAAGAAAAGAATATTAAAGAGTAAATTTAACGAAAACGAGGCAACATTTGTGCACTGAAACTATTAAATATCACTTAAAGACATTAAAGAAAAACTAAATAAATGGAAAGACATCCCATTTTCATGGATTGGAAGATTTAATTTTGTCAAGGTGACAATACTCCCTTAACTGACCTACAGATTTAATAGAATCCCTACCAAAAATCTCAGTTAATACTTTTGCAGAAACTGACGAGCCAATCACAAAATTTTTATGAAAATTAAAGGAACCCCAAGTAGTGAAAACAATCCTCGAAAAGAAGGATAAAGTTAGAATACTTGCACTACCCAATCTCAAAAGTGTATCACTTAGCTGTGTTAATCAAGACATTGTGGTACTGACGTTGGATAAATATATAGGTCACTGAAATAGAATGTAGAGGCTAGCAATAAATCCATACATTTATTGGCAATTGATTTCTGACAAGAGTGTCAAAACTATTCAATGTGGAAAGAATAGTGGTTTTGGTGTTGTTGTTGTTTGTTTGTTTGTTTAACAGATGATGTTGGAACAACTGGATATTTATATTTAAAAGAATGAATTTGGACCACTATGTCACATTATATTAAAAAACACTCTTTAAGTGGATTAAACATTTAAATATAAGACCTAAAAATATAACATTTTTAAAAGAAAACATAGGAATAAATCTTTATAACTTTAGATTTAACAATGGATTCTTAGATATGACACCAAAAAAACAAGCAAGAAAAGAACTAATAAATAGATTGGACTTCGTAATTTTTTTAAATTGTGTATCAAAGAACTCCATCAAGAAAGTGAAAAGACAACCTTTACGATAGAAGAAAATATTTGTAAATCATATATTAGATAATAATTTAAAATTCAGAATAAATGAAGAACTCTTGAAACTCAGTAACAAAAGCCAAGCAGCTCAATTACAAAATCAGCAAAGACTAAGCATAGACATTTCTCCAAGCAAGACAGATAAGTAGCCAATAAACATATAAGAAGATGCATGACATTGTTAGTCATTAGGAATATAAATCAAAAACATAATATGTCACTTCTCCTCCACTAGGAGGACTATAATCAAAAGATCAGACAATAAATTACAAGTGTTGTTGAAACTGTAGAAAAATTAGAATTCTCATACATTGTTGGAGGGAATAAAAACGCACAGCCATTTTAGGAAATATTTTGGCAGTTTTTTGAAATTTAAACGTAGAGTTCCTATATTAGCCAGCAATTCCATTTGTAGATGTATATCCAAGAGAATTGAAAACAAATATTCATGCAAAAACCTTTACATGATTGCTCATAGCAGCATTATTTATAATAACTAAATAGTGAAAATGACCCAAATACCCATCAAGTGGTGAATTAATAAACAAAATGTGATATAACATGTCCTCAAACAATGCCCTTTTATCATTGTTCCATAATAACATCGATGAGAAAAAGAAAATTGATTTTCAACTGGGGCCACTGTCTATGTGGAGTTTGCACATTGTCCCATGACTGTATGGGCTTCTCTGAGGACCCTGGTTTCCTCCACATCCCCAAGATGTGCATGTGGGGTGAACTGGTGTCTAAATTGTCCTACTCTGAGTGAGTGAGCAGGTGTGTGTGAGTGAGCCCTAAAGTGGAATGGTATCTTGTCCAATGTTGGTCCCTACCTTGTGCCCTGGGCTGAGGGATAGGCCACCCAAGGTCATAAACTGAAATGGAGGGTTAGAAAAGAATGATCTTCCTTGCTTTTCTTAATCTTTTTAAAATGTACTGATACCTCACATGTATTTCAAAGTTTAATATTAGAAATGTTTTGGGTCTTTATTCAGAAGTTTGATAATATTTTTGTGACCGGAAATATGCCATAGGAATTTAACTTTTGTTTATATCAATTGTCCAATGGTGAAATTGGTTTTGTTATACGTCATATTGCTTAAAGTCACAGTTCCCAAGATCCTATCAACAATGTTAAGTGAGGACTTACTGTATATGCATACAATGGAATATTATTTGGCTATAGGAAGATATGAAGTGTTGCTTCATGTAATAACTTGGATAAACCTTCAAAATTACGTTAAGTGAAAAATATCAAACACAAAGGTGATTTTTAAGAATTTTATGAGTATGAAATGTTTGGAATAAACGAATGCATAGAAATTGAAAGTAGATTAGTAGTTTTCTGGAATTGGAAGGTGGAGGGAATAGGGAGTAACTGCTAATAGGAATGGGATTTCTTTGGTAGAAACGAAAACTTCTATAATCAGTGGCTACAGTTGTACAACTTATGAATGTACTACAAAGAATTGAGTTATATACTTTAAAAGTTTCGATTTTATGGTATATGATTTGTATGTCAATTAAAAACCCCAAGAAACTACTGATAGTTGCCTACAGTAGTAGAAATAGTCTATTCTCTGCTCTCTCTCTGTGAAAATAGGCAATAAACACACTGGAATCTATGCCGTTTGTCAACTGGCTTCATGAGAAAAGTAAAAGTTTTTCTTTTTCCACTTGAATCACTCATGATGAGATATATATTTTTTCTTCTAGCTATATTAATTTCCTTTGCTGATTTGTTTGATCAGAATTTATTATTTGAGTGATTCATTTCTTGTTTGTACAGACATGAGCTGAATAAAATAAAAAACATGGAGAAGCCCATATGCAAAGTTTGTATTATAGCTCAGGCTATCTCTTCTAATTTTAACATATTGAAGTTAACTAAATAAATGGTGGAAGAAATTATTTTGATTAATAATTAGTACTCACATAGTTTCTTACAGGAAGAAAAACATTTTTTGTTTTAATGAATTTCTTTAGTTGTCACCAATATCATCTATTTTACTGTTTTATATATTCCATTGTAGTCAAATATTTATAACGAATGTTGTGTTTGTTGAAATCTCAATAACTCCGCATTGTGGGTTGATTTATGTTAGGTTATGGGCATAGACACATGGTGTATTAAATATTTATGTTTACTTTACCTTAATAATTTGTTCTGAAACAATTCTATTATCTCTCCTATTTATACATCCCTTTATTATCTACTTTCATGACTTGATCTCCTTTTAATTTTTTTTTGTTTTTAGCTATTGATTTTTATTTTTCCCCTTTATCATTATGCTTTACATAGAGAATTACAGAATTCATTTTCTGAAACTTCATAAATAAAAATAATTTTTTAATTTCGTTTTCTTTTTTGTTTAAATCAAGCAACAGTATTATATTTCTCTAATGGAAGTTTAAATATCTGTCAAAGCTAGAAAATTAAAATCTTTGATCATATGAGTTGATATTTTCCAGATATCAACACCAAAATATCACTTGGTATTTTCTGATATCCCATTTGATGGATAGCAAAGATGATGTTTAATATGTTTTAGTGATATAGGTACCACTCACATAATACCAAAAAGATTTTTTCTTCTATAAGAAATAGTAAACAATGCTGGAAAAAAAAAGTGTCAAAAGTAGAATAAAAGGGTGAGATGATTAGATGGTAGATCAGAGAAGATTTTACCTTGAAACCAATCTATTGTCAGGAAGGGCTGTTAGGAAGGGATTATATGCTGGCTGAAGTTTTATCAAGGTTCTGGGGTTTGAAGAAAGTAAATAAATTTAACCGAAGTTTGGCTAACAGCATTTTTTCCTGACTGATCAGTGCTGCCAGCAATTCAGCTAATTAATTATGAGGCAAATAATAGAAATTTGGAAAATCTCTGTCTGGCCTTGCCATAGATAAACCAGGGAGACATTTGTGAGTTTTGCCAAATTATTTGGAGAAGGAAGTTTCTTTGCAGTAAGAATGGTGAGGAATTTCTTAACAATAACTGTTTTCTAGGAACACAGAGCTCAGGTAAAATTCAACATTATTAGTTCACTAAAGAATAATAATATGTAACACATTGAAATAACACTATAATTTTCCTTAGGAACCCCTTGATGCTGTAAGTATATTTTATATTCCCAAGATTTTTCTTTACTCGATTACAGAAATTGCAATCTTCTCTCATTTTCCAGTTTTAATGATTCCAGTCAAACTAATATCTTGGACCAAATTTTCCTGGGTCCTCCCTCAGTTTGCATGGCTTAACTGTATATGTCATTTATAGTGTTTTTTACCAGGAAGGCATTTTAGCAAGATCTTTTAAATTACATTTTTTAAAAAAATTTTAACTTTGCTGTTTAATCTTTATAAGTTTCTATTATTCCAAAAGTAGGAGTGCCTTGGTAAAAGCAATTGGAGAGATGCTATTGACAGTCAGTATTCATCCCAAGGAAATTGTAAACACAAAACTATGTTTATGTACAATTGTAGAATTTTTGTAGAAGGCCCCAATGCCTTCAAAGACACTCAAAATATTTGACGATCTTCAACACAGGTAAATAATATGTCTTAGGTTTTAGACATTATGTCAATATGAGTATTTCAGTTTGTGGGATAATTCTATTTTTAAAGAAAATTAATCAGTTGACGTTTAGTAATGTACATTGGTCTAATAAACTTTATTAACATGAGCCTGTCCTTGAATATGTGCCTATACTTTTAGTTTGCCTACAAAAAAAATTAATAAGCTTGAAAGACTGAGTATAAAGACTTGCTAAAATCACTAGAGTAATAAATTCCCTTGTGACACTCACTACACTATCAAAAGATACCTCTTAATATCACCTTTGTTGAACAAACATTTTGTTGTTGTTATTTGGATTTCTATAGCCCACACAATTACAAGTTGAGTTTGGTGAGTTTATTATGGGATCGACAATCTGCACACATAAGAACAGTTGAGGGAAATTAGTTGCAATTACATATCATTGGTAAAAAATATTAATTGCCAAAGTACCACAGTTAATTACATAAAGCTTAAGTTTCACAATTAACTGCAACTAGATGATTAGGGAGAGACCAACATTTGCATGCACCATAAGTATAGCATATGCAATGGTTTTACTGTATGGAACATTTACATAATTTTTTTTCAAAAAGTAAATATTGTTGGTTTAAGATGCTTATAGTTTTATGTTTTCTTCATAAACTGGAACATCTGTGCCTGAGCCATCACCATTCTACATTCAGAGAGTAATCAAACCTAGTTCAAGTGCTTTGAAGAAAGGATTTAGAAATCTATGGAAATTTAGAATGTCTGCTATGGTAAGAGAAATGTTTGGGTTAAATATTTTCTATGTTATATATACAGAGAACCAGCTTCTTGAGTTTAAAACAACCATAATTTTTATCTTGAATTTCAATTACTAAAGAGGCAGACTAGATAGCATTCATATATATGTTTGTATATATTTTATACATGTTTTATATAAGAAATATATTTGAATCTATTGACTTTATATAGCTAACATATTTCATATATAATAGGTTGACTTTGCTATGAGTGTGTGAATATGTGAACAATACAGGTATATCGGTATTTGGGCTACAAATAAAGTTTACAAAATAAATTTGTACTAAAGCCTCGGAAGATAAATTTATACTAAAGCATAATTCAAAAATAAAGGTTACTAGTCTTTTTTAAACTTAAATGTTAATAATGTAGACAGATAAGCAACCATGCAGTGTATTACAAAAGAATATATGTTAATCTCCTTACTTTTTGGAGAGAAGAGACTGTTACGATGAGCAAAACTGTTGATAAAAATTGGAGAGTAAATAGAAAAGGAGTGAGAAAGAAAACCTAAACATAAAACAAGTTTAATATCAGAGAAATAAAATTATCTCTATTCTTTAGAGAAAGAAATGTTCTTACAAAATATGCAAAGATATATAAAATGAAATTAAGAAATTGCTAGCTAATTTGATGACCTGGCCTTCCTTTGAGCTTAAAAACAATAAAAAAGATTTTGTAGATTGAGATGATAAAATACTGGAGCAGTGTATGTTCTAAGTATACTTGATTCTCATAACCGAACAATTATTGAGAAATTATTAATTCTGTATTCAAAAATGTATACCTATATTAATGAATAAATATGCACTGTTAAACCACACAGTGATGCATAAACAAGTAATAAATTGTTTCCTGTATATGACCAAAATTCTTACTTTATGTTGTCTAATATATGAGTAACTTTGCAGAAAATTGATTTAAAAATTAATTGTCTGAGATTTACATATGTTTATGTGAATGCATTTATTTCAGTTTTTCAGATTAGTAAATTGGAATACTCTTCATTTGTTAATTTGTTCTCTCTATGGAAATAAAAATAAAGTAATAGAGATCTAAAAATATTTGTTCCTCAAATATTAGAAGAAAATGTTGAGAAGTAATTAGGCTGTCATAAGATGATCATGAGAATAAATTTCTGAGGTAGTTGATGCATAAACTGATTTTAAAGAGACATTTAAAATAAATACATTTAGATAATTTTAATTTTTTGATGGCTCCACACATATAAAGTCAATATTAATTAACACAAATATAAAATTTATACAAATAACATGAGAATCTATATCTTTATGTTCTTGATTTTATGAAGTAGACTAAAATGAAAAGGTTTTTCTTAAGGCTAATAAATCAGACTTTTTAAGCTTTTTACATCCTTCACCCATACTCTTCCTCATTTCTTGAAAGCAGATTTCAGATAACTCCAAACTAATAGTGGCTCTGGCTCGAGCTATGTTTTTGAAAGGGATTTAAAAGTTTATAAAATATCTATACAATAGTCTATAAAGAATCTCTGTGCACTTAAATACATTTAAAATAGCTGAAAGGATACACATAAAACTCCACAGTAGAAAGTTGAAGATAGGTTGGAATTGTAAGAGAATGGCCAAGAGAAATTATGTTTATGTAATATTCTGCTTTAAAGGAAAAGTCATTCCTAGAGTCTTTTTATGTTTATGTAATATTCTGCTTTAAAGGAAAAGTCATTCCTAGAGTCTTTTTAGAATTATTTTACAATACAGGCAAGGGAAGCTCACAGAAGCACTTGTAGTTATAAAGAATGAGAGAACTTTTAAAGACGTATGAGAGGCCACTGAAGAATTTTACGTATTTATGAAGGTATTGATATTAGCTGATTGGAGATCTATTTAAAGTATAGAAGGGACAATTTCCTAAATGAAAAAAAAATAAGAACTTGGTAGATTTGATGAATGAAAAAGTAGAAAAAAATTAAACTATTATCAGATGATAACAAGAAAGTTTACTCCTTTTTTGAGAATTTAACTAAACTAATGAAATAAGTAGAGGAAGATGAAGGTTAACCAAATTCTTACTTGCCTTTTACTTAATTTGCCACTTTTGATGAATTACTTATCATTGTATTTGTATTTCCTTTTAAGGTTTTAAGCATATTATGTTTGCATGTTTTTTTTCAATAATCGGTTTTATTCCTTTATGTAATCTGTTTTTAAATTCAATTTTATTCATATTACATAATGTCATTGCTTTCTTTATTGTCGACTTTGTTTATTGCTGAGGTGATTTTTTTCTCTGTAACATCTAAAAGAAAATAATAAGTTTAAGGTGCTGAAAATAAAAACTGTAAATTATAAAGTAATGTTTATAAGTCCTCTGAGAAAGGAATAGAGGGCTCATACTGTATACACGAGCAAGATTCAGTTCAAAATTTTAAAGGGAAAACCCTTAGCATATACTTAAAGAACATATGGTGTGCTAGAACCATGAAGAAATTATTTGGTAAGACTGTATTTCACAGTAAACTTACTATATTATTCAGCTTTGTTATTGCTAGTAACCATCATCACCTTAAATTACTTTATGACCTACTTGTGGAGGTTAGTGTGCCAGGCAGTGGAAAGAAAAGTGATACTTCTTCTGAAATCAGACCTGGGAGAAAACTTTACTCTAGTGATATAAACTACATTTACTTTGCAGGATTTTAACATCAAAGGTTTCAATCAAAAATATGAAAGGACCAATCTAAATTAAATCTGAATTGAGGACACATATAAACAGATGTTAGAGGAGGCTCAGAATAAAGATAAATTTTGAGAATATATTAAAATTTAAAAATTTGTGTTTGTGTATACCACAGATGGGGAGAATGAGAAATTCCTATTTTAAAAAGTAATCCCTTATGTTTGCATGGTACTTTACGGTTTAGAAAAAGTCTTTATGCTTTGATATGCTTATAATGTTTCATATGAGTATCAGAATAGTGCTTGAGGTCAACAAGGCACCACTTTTCCAATTGTATAAATGAAGCGGGAGCCAAGTAGGTGAGAAAGTTGCACATATCCTATACGTGATGGGTGAGATCAGGCCCTCAACTTCTCTTCTCCTTTTCAAAGGCCTTTCTACTATGCCATGAAAACTTGTTATTATCTTTGCTCTAGAAAAATAAGGAAAAGCAAGTTGAGCTATTTGGACTATTAAGAGAAATCGTGAGTCTTAAACTTACATATAAAATAAAACTCACCAGTGTTGTTTGGCACATTTTTTAATTACCAAGAAAAGACAGGATTTTGTTTCGTAAAAATGTTTAGAAAATGTAAAACAATAAAAGCTATCATGTATTAAGTGCTGTCTATGAACTAGATTGTTTCTCTATGGATATTATTATTTCCATTTAGACATGAAGAATTCTACTCAGAATCTCTACTATATTGATCAGGGACCTTAATTTTAATCCCAAAAAGCCACTCTGGCTAATTTAAGGACTTTATTTAAGGTTATTATTAATTCTCCAACTCTCTGAGAGGGTCGGGGAATCTGGTTTAGAGTCCAGGCAGTCAGAACTTGTGCCTGCCCTGGAGCACACGACAGAGGCCTCATTGTATGTGACACTGGAAGAGGCCATGCAGGTCACATGGGAGGCCCCCAGTGGGAGTGTTGACCATCTGTTTCTCTGCCATGCTCTACCACCTTCAAGAGAAAATAAATTATTCATAGTACCTTCTCTTTGAGTGAAAAATCTCACAATAGTGCATCTGATTCATTAAATCTAGGTCAGATGATAGAGTCACATCACAGTCTCATGAGTGAGTTGAAACAAAGCTGGGAAAGGAAGTTCTCAAATTTCGGCTTTTTTTTTTTTTTCTCACTTTTCCTCTCTCTCTCTTTTTTTTTTTTTTCTGAAAATATTACTGATAAAGTGATAAATATCCTAAACAAAGGAGTTCTGATTAAACTGGTTGGGGGTCAAAATCATGACATATAGCCACTCTACCACTATGGTAGATTTCAAAAAATGGCCATAAATTCTTTTTTTTTTTTACTTAGACTCAGACCTTAAAAATGTGAGTATTGCAGCTTCTATCAAAAGGTCTTCCCCCCCCCCCCCCACACCAAACCTGAGATCCAGGACTTTGGACCTACCTGCATAGTGCAATGAAGTAGAAAGTGGCACTGTGCTGGTTCTGAGCATGGACCTCAAGAGGATGTCTACCTACACCTCTGCTGTTCCTCTAAGAACCCGGCTGCCATAATGAGAACAATTATAAGTCAATGGCCTAAGAATAGAGAGTTCATGAAGCAGACAGCACTGCCACAGCTTTGGCTTAGACATATGAGAGAGCCAAGCAGGAGACCCCAGGCAACTTGCAGCTGCTTACAGATGCACACGAGGCCCATTGAATATCCAATGTGGGCTATATCAGAAGAACAATCTAGCCAACCTACAAACCATGAGCTCACTTATGCTTGATATGTAAGCTAGTAAAACTTGGCATGATTTGCATGCAGCAAACGCTATCTGATAGACCTACAAAAAAGTCGTTTGCACAAAGCATCCATTCCTGTGCAGAATGAACTCCACTTACTTGAAATTTTTTTGGAAGGTAGATGTGGACAAGGTGAACTTTTTCGATCATACTACAGACAATTTGTATGGCTCTTTGAGTGCACATGTGACACTATTCATAATGATGCTTGTGGTTCTGCTGTGCACTTGATCGTCTTAAGGGACAGGCAGAAAAAAAAGGGATTTCCTTCACAAGGTTTCAAATTGCTCTAATGCCAACATCACAGCCTTTTAATGTAAGTTGATATGTTTATTTTTTCATTCTCATTTAGCTGAACATACTTTATAGTGCAGTGTTCTTTTCTTATCTGAATAACTGCTCAGTAGCTGTTTATTGTACTATTTGGAACATAGTCACCTCCCTCTGACAGCAGGGTAAATACAGCTTAATGAAATATTTGTAAAGCCCAATGAACTGCACAGAGGAAATGTGCTTTTTAATTCTAACATGTTTCTTAATAACATATTTTCCCCCACATCTGTGTAGCTTGTGGCTTCATTCAACCAACAATACACCTTGTAGTCACACCAAATAAAATGTTAAGTTTGTGAATGACTCTCATAGGAACAATTTGTCAAAGTATGACATGTTATAGAAGCTGTCCTCCATCAATTTGGAAATTAACTGAGAAAATAATGTAAATTGCTAAAATCTTTTCCATCGTTTCCTGCCTTTATGAGGACCTTGATACTTTAAAACATTTTCTTTTCACCTAGCATTATTTAGACATTATTAATTTCATCATATTATTAATAGCATCCATGAATGGATTTCTAAGTTCTCAGTTAGGCTCTGTCATATCTGATACCATGCTGAGACTAATGAATCATACATCATTAAAGCTGAAAGGAACTTTTAAGTTAATATAGATTCAGTGCTTAATATAATTCCTTGAAAATAGTAATTAGCCAATAAACATTAGTTGTTATTATTACTACTGTCATTACTACTGTCCTTAAACCTTCTCATTTTAAAGATAAAAAAACTGAAACTTCTCCATAAATATTGCCAGCAACATATTACATAACTTTAGCAAATTTCCTGCCTATTGTTTTTAAATCTCATGAGTAACTTAGTTCTACCAGGGACCTTATACTTGATATGAGTGTACACAGAAAGCCGTAATACCTTTTGTCCTTACCGTTTTGCCAAAAAAGAGATACTAACATATGGTCATCTTGCTCCCACGGTATTTTCTGAAACACTTTATCATCGCTGCTTTTTCAGGTGAATATTAAGCCTTTTGTCTCAAGAAAATATCTACTCTATATCTCTCTCTCATGACTGTATTCATTCTTAATTTTATTTATTTTACTTTTCTTTTAAATTAATAGTATCCATAACCATGTAAGTTATGGAGCATCCTACAACATCCTACCTGGTTATGTTGGCTGAAGACTCCTCTAAAAATCTACAAAACAAGTTGAATCAGTTTCTGTTAGCAACAGTCATTGATTTTGATTAACTGTTTTGCCACACAGTTCTGAACTCCATCTTCGACAACGTGTTGTTTGCTGATTTACAAGCCATCTATGTTCTGTCTTCTTAGAACTTAACTACAATTATAATGACATTACTCACTTTGTCTGCTTCCAGAAAAAGAGACATTCTGTGTTTCTTAAAACAAAGCAATTTTATAGGTATTCTAATTTCAAAAGTTGTTTTAAGGATATAAATGATCAGTAATAAAGAAAATTAAAATGTCTTCAAAAATTTTTGTTCCGAACCTCTCTTAATAAGGGTTATCATTGTATCTGTTTTTACAATTACTAAATCTGAAAGAAATATTATCAGGTATATTGTCATAAAGTGAATGTGGAATGCCTCCCTTCATCTGCCACTTATATTGAGTTTATTTGCAATCACCTTATGTTACCACTAGATGGTGGTAAAACTAATAAGGCATAAATGTGTATGGGGTAAGAAACCATAGAATGAGCACAAAGAAGTGAATTTAGTGGTTTATTGAACAGGACATAATAAATAAATTAGTGACATATGAGAACAGGAAATTCCTGAGCTCAAAATAATGAGGTATTTTCTCATTCTTGTTCATGTTTCTTAATTTGTAACTGAAATCTATACTTTATAAACATTCTTATTTTCAAACTCAATTGCCAATTCAGCCTTCAAAAAATATACTATAATTTTCTTTAGTCTTCTCTTCTCTTTGTTTTGTACAATTGCATTGTTATTTATGAAAAACAGTTTCTGTAAAATAGACTTTGCGGCTTATGTTATTCAGCCACGTATGTAATCTATTTTAATAGTTCATCTGACGTTAGGGCCTTTAACCATTGTCCCCAGAAAAATTTACAGGCAAGTTCCTCTTAGAAAATTAACAAGCTCAAATCTTGGAAACAATGACCAGTTTATCTCCCCAGTTTAGACTCTTGAGGAAGGATAAACTGTAATCTCTTCAGTCTTCCTTCAGAGTATCAAATACTCTTCTCCCTGTTCCACCTCTAGGCCTCATTGTTCGTTGTTCTGTTTTGCAGCTTTGTTACTTTTTAATAGTGGGTTTTGCTTGTCTGCGGTGGGTGTCCTTAGCTGAGTATAATTACTGACTCTCCCACACATCCTTTCATCACATCTTCTGATATATCTCTACCATAAGTTGTTAAAGAAAGTAGGAGGTGAGTGGGTGAGTTCTTAATGAATATCATCTGTAGTCCCATACGTTTCAGAATAATATGCAAAGGAAAGGACAGATCTTTTTTTGAGCAGCCAAATATTTAACAAAATAGCAGCCTGCACTATGATAAGCTGCTCTTCACCCAGAAAGCATGGGAAAAATGTCTTGCCTGTGCATTTTCTTTCTTTGATCAACACTTCCCCTTTCACGATTTCATTATCAGCAGTTAAAACAATGAAATACGAACACATATTTCTATCACGAGGCTCTAAATTTCTAAAGGTAGAAACATTAAAATGTTTACCCCTATCAACTAAACCAAAATTTAAAACTAAAGCCCCTCAGGCCTAATTTGGTATGTTCTTTGTTTTTAAGTAAAGTTTAATTGTTATACGCCAGGCCCATTATTTATATTTTACTTTTAATTGCTCTTTTGCACACAATGGTAGAAGTGAGTAGTTGTGACAGAGATCATGAAGCCTGCAAATCTTAAAAGATTTACTCTTTGCTCGCCACAGGAAAAGTTTACCAACACAAATTAGAACCTTAAAAAAATGTTTTTTGAATAAGTGAACTGATGTAGGGTATCACCTATATTGATGCAATTCTTGACTCTAAAAAAAAATGATGCTTGTTAAAATTGCATTTTTGCTTAAAATATGTCAAGAGATAATTCACGATTTATCTCCTGAGAATACAAGATGAGATGCATTACTTGATTTAATCAGTTTACCAAAATAACTGGTTATAGTACCTTTTTTTTTTTCTTTGCAGGTTGTTTTGGAGATTAAAATTTCAGAGTGTTTTAATGACTTTACCAAATTATTGATTCATATTTGTATCACATAGATGAAGTGTTCCTGAAATGTGCTATTAATTCTATGAAGATTATTAGTTCCATAAAAAAAAATTGGCAATAATTTCTTGACAAACAAGTTACATAATAAGTGAGATAAAATATTTTTTTAAAATAGATTTTACTTTTTACGGCAGCTTTAGGTTCATAGCAAAATTGAGCAGAAGAGACAGAGATTTTGCATAAACCCTCTTATCCATACAAACACAGCCTCTTCTATCAACACACACCACCAGAGTGTTACATCTGTTACAACTGATGAACCTTCATTGACATGTCGCCCAGAGTCTGTAGTTAACATTTAGACTAACACTCTAGAAATATGCATTTAGGATTCCACCATGCCTTTTTGTGGCCTGATAGCTCATTTCTCTTTAGTAGTGAATAATATTCTACTGTCTGACTGTACCATAGTTTATATATTCACCTACCGAAGAACATCTTAGTCACTTCCAAGGTTTGGCAATAATGAGTAAAGCTACTATAAACACGCATGCGCAGGTTTTTTTGTAGACATAAGTGTTCAACTCATTTGGATAAATATTAAAGAGTGTGATGCTGGATTGTATGGTAAGACTACATTTATTTTTGTAAGAAAGTGCCAAATGGTCTTCCAAAATGGTTTTACCATTTTGCATTTCTACCGGCAAAGAAAGATAGTCCAGCATTTGGTGTTGTCAATGTTTTGGATTTTCTCCATTCTAGTAGGTGTTGTTTTGTTTTTAACTATAAGATTCCGCAGTGCTTTCAAAATCGAAAAATTTGGCTCTGAATATTTGGAGATGTGGTAGAATATACAACATTTTTCAAAATAAAATGATCATTGAAACATTTTACCGTGGGATAGCATATAAAATGAATGTCCATGGACAACCGCTATCAACAGTCGTGTCTCTGGTACCTAGCAGGATGCCTGGCACATAACAGCTATCTGTGGATATTTGCTGAATAAATGAATACTTGAGAATGGGATATATAGAAAGATCTGGGTTGGTTGAAGTTTGAATAAATTCAGATATAATGGGGTAATTTGGGGCCTACTTATTGAAAAAGAAGCCAGCACTCAAGTGCAAGAAAGCCCCAAAGCTTAAGATGAAGCTATTATTTGAATGCTCGATTAAAAAAAAAAAAAAGGTTAATTAAATGGTTAATTCTAGCATTAAAATACAAATAAACACATGAGACCAATTAATTGCTTTATTTGTGAGTCCATGTATTTGGCCAATACTTCATAATAATGCAGCATTCTTTGGCAGCCAGTAGTTGATGGCAGTTTTCTTTGTCAGAACTGTTATCAAACTGTGCTATTAAAAGAGATTTATTTGGTTAGATCTGGGTGGATCTGTAGCAAATAAACAGGCAGTCCAAGCTGTTGTCTAACATTACAGGAATTTGGAGAGACTTGTCTTCATCCTCTTGGCTTAAGCCGTGGTTTATCATATTTTGAATATGGTCTGAGCAAGCTTTTCCAAATGTATCTCATACAATTATATATTTAAGCTAACATTTTGTTTTGAAAATAATGTTTATATAACTTTGTATTTGGCTTCATATTCTTTAAAATAGGATTTTTGTTCACGTAAAGTTTTTCCCTGTCCTTATTCTACATGGCAAATTTATGTTATTCAATTTTAAAATGGGGAAGCTAAATTCTGGACCAGGTTTTAATGCTATGTTAACACTAGGAGTATGAAATGGACTGGTGTTTAAAAATTTAAATATTGATCTACCTTTTAAGCTAGATTTCTTTGAGGATTCAATTTCATATTTGTTTGTCTTTTAATTTGAATATTGTTATTTTATTCTTTATGGTAATAAACATATTATGATTATTTTCCCTATAGGTGTCCCAAAATTCTAAAATGATTTAACTTTTTCTTCTTACTCAAGTGATAAAAGGGTTGTGAAAGTACTTATTTCTACTTTGAAAAACTTTACAAATACACCAAGCATGATAAAGAGTAATCAAATTTTTGAAATTCTACAATCATTGCTGGAATTTAAATTTCCATGAGTGCAACTTTAATTCTATAATCTTATCATATTATACATAATATTATAATATTTTAAAAATATGTTTTTTGACCTCAGAAGAAATTATGGTTATGGACGCAGAAGCTGTAGAACATCCTAGAATTCTTAAACATATAATATAAGGTGGATATAAGTTAAAATTTAAAAAATAGTCCTACAAATAAAATTTAGCAATACTAATTTTTAAATCATATTTTTAGAACATTTGTTCTATTTTCTTAAGGAGATAATACTATGAATGATAATTGTTCTGGGTTGAATACAATCCATAATAAATAACAAATTATCAGGAGGAAGCTGCCTAGGATAAGGCCAAAGAGGTAAAGATAAGACAATTTGGTGGAGTGCTTGTGTTTCATGATCAAATTTGACAAATATGCTGCAAAAAATAGGAATCACTAAAGATTAATACTTTCAGTTTTGGATCTTGTCCAGTTAACTTTTATTTCTCTGGGCTCATGTGTTGAAGAAATTTGAGAAAATAACCAAAGATGACAAATACAATGACTCACATATTGAATATCTTAACTGAACCAGCCATGAATCCATTTGAAACTATGTGTGTAATGTACTTTCTGATACAAGAACTTAACTGAACAGTGAAAGAGACACAGCCCTTGATAATATACCCACAGATAAATTGATTGTGTACTTTTATTGGCAACCGTTCACATACTGGCTGAACTAAAGTTAGTTTACATACTCAAATGTCAGGCTAACTGAGACTCAGCTTACTGGATGTACAGTATATTTAAGTATGGTTTGTATAGAACATGATCTTCTTGGGGGGCCTAGTAACAATATAAAATCAAATGCAATAATTACAATAGCAACATGGATAATTTATCTCTTGAGAGGTACTATTAAATCTTCTACACAATAATTCCTTCTTATGGTTTTATTTTCCATGATTTCAGTTATCCATGATCAACAGTGGCCCTAAAAATATTAAATGGAAAATTCCAGAAATAAACAATTCATATTTTAAACTGTGTGCTTTCTCAATAGCATGATGAAATCTCATGCTGTCCAGCTCCATCTCACCAGGGACATGAATCATCCATTTGTCCAGTGTATCCACACTGTACACACTACCCATCCATTAGTAATTTAGGAACCATCTCAGTTATTAGATTGGTTATCAGAGAGAGAGACAGACCACATTTCTAGTATACTGTTATATTTTATTATTATGTATTGCTGTTTATCTGTTACTGGGCCTAATTTGAAAGTAAACTTTATCATAGGTATGTATGTACATAAAAAAAAAAACAGAGTATATATAGAGTTTGGTACTGTCTGTGGTTTTAGACATCTACTCAGGATCTTGGAACATATCCCTTACAGATAAGGGGGGACTACTCTATTATTCCAAATTTTTCTCCTAAGCTATTCTACATTTGTTTCATTTTATTAAAGAATTTCTTCATCATTTTGTTTAACAGTTGTTTTAATGATCTTTATAGCACTATATTATTGTTCACTCAGAGAGACGCACATTTATATTTATAAAATTTTTAGAGTAAAGTCACAATGAATAAAAGGGGTTCCTGAAAAAAAAAAAAAAACATTTTGCAGAAGTAAAGTACAAATCTTAGGATAGAATTAAAATAACAAAATTTAGCAGGACCAAAAGGGGTCATTTTATTTTGATATATGGATATGTGCATACACATGTATTTTTAAAATGAAGATATTAATTATAAGCATGTGATAGGTATAAAATGAAATATATCAAAATTAAAGAGGAAGTTTTTAACAATGATACTTCTTCAAATTAACAAATTGAGTAGTAAAGAAATAAATACAAATAGAGATGATTTGAATATACACACAATAGAAGTGTGTGTGGGGGGGAGGTATTTCGTGGGTGTTAGGTGTGTAGCTCCAGAAACCTCCATTTTCTGGATAAGATCACCAGTTCTCCCCTTGCTTTCAAGTCCCCTTTGCAGAGAAGAGATTTACAGAGGTGGGTGGCAGTTGCAGAATGCCATAAGCTCTGAGAGTAAAAGGACATCCTTAAAATCCTTCAGTCTGTGTGAATACAAATCCCCAGTACCCTCCAAGTCTCCTGCTCAGAAATCAGGAAGCGGAAAGTAGTAAAGATCTGTGTACTGTGAGCTAGAAGCATCATTAACAAGAGGGAAGAAAGAGGTCATGAAATTTTGCCATGATTTACAAACTTACTTCCTGACTCACGGACTCTCACGATAATCTGCCTTTGCATCTGCCGGATTACTCCAAACATGTCATTTATCCCAAGGTATTTTAGTAACCACAGAAGCCCCATATTTGAGGTTATCCTTCACGATGTGGATGTGGATACTTACACCTCAGTAGTTTGCTTAATCTTACCCAGAATCGTTAGTCACCTTGATTCAAAAAGTTTCCCATGTGTCCTCTGCGTCTTATTGTTTGTCATCTACAAAATTCCCTTTAAATTCTTCTCTCTTCCTTTATTTTTTACCCAGTAAATTCTTTGTTTAAATGAGAGGAGATTCTAATGGTGTAGCCGTATATATATATATATATATATATATATATATATATATATATATATATATATATATATATATTTCAAAGTTCAACATGTTGGTTGAAGTCCTGCATATAATCTTTTTTTGGAAACTTGTATATATTTAATATGTTTTGAAAAGTAATAGTTTAAACAAATGCCCTATAAAAAAAAAAAGCTTTAAAAAGTTTTTAGCCTACCAACATTAATCTTCAGGGAATGACTTAGCAATGACATACAATTCTTTGAAACAGTATTTGCTTTGAGAGTGCTAAATTATATTTTCTTGTTTTCACTTCGGAGATGAGGACTAGATTTAAATTGAAGCACAATAAATTTAGACTCATTACTAAGAAAAAAACTACAGAGATAGAGAATGGACCCTGCTGAGTATTAAAAATACAACTAGATCAGTCAGAATATATAAGACCCAAACCAAACCAAAACAAAATCATTCTACACAATTGCTAAAATTTAAACTGTCAAATCCTCCATTGGAGTACTTGGAGCCCAGAGTGTTTGTTACTGTTGGAACGATTTGAACTACAGTGTTGCCCCAGCGGCAGAATTAGGGTGGATAACAGCACAGAAGTGTAGTTACCATTTTTCCTCGATTCTTCCTCAGTGACACAGAGAAGATCACAGGTCAGTAAGGAGGCACATGATTTCAGCGAATGCAGCTGTAACACAGTGCTGTAACAACAGCAACCAAAATAACAACCAACAACCAACACACCTAGGGGAGGGAGAAGTCTGCATTATATCCGGGACCCATGATAGGTGGTTACAAAGGTATTCTTAGGTAATTGGCGAGTGAGGTCATTTTGATTGACACTTGGCTGTTATATCTCTCTTTGGCTAGTGCACATGTGCTTACCCAGAATACGGTCTGTCATAAGTAGATTCGTGGACTTCCAGGCATAAACATAGTATTATAATGAAGCTTAAATTGTGGATAAATTAGGTACTACCTTCTGTGCAGGCGTCGGTAGCCAAATTAGACCAGCTAAGACAATGGCCCTCCTGTCCTTTGTCTCTGGGGATGCAGGAGGGAATCTCTAACTACCAATAGGGTGTTCTCTGGGTGATCTCTGGGCTGGGCCCCTATACTTTGTTCCCCATGTCACTCATGTCTGACTAGCTACTTAACATTTAGATCATTACTTTGCAAGCATGTAAAGAAACTAGTAAATTTTATTTTTCTAGCAGGGGGTGGGGACTTCCTTCTGAAACATTCTCCAAAAAGCAATAATTTAGAAATCTGAAATAATATCTAAGAGTAGGAAGTCCAGATGTGTAATTGGGCCATTCCATGGAATCAAGAGAATGGTTATCGAAGTATCCCCTAAAGCAATGTGGATTGTATAGTTCACATTAAGATGGATTGAACACAGTGAGAATCCACTTTCATTCTGTAAAAGTCTGCCATGGTGCTCTATATAAGCAAAAAAGTTATTTTATCAGTGACATTATCTTACAAAAATCATCAGTGTGCTCTCACATGAGCTGAAAGCCTTGTAAGCCTTCCTGGGAATGCAAAGTTTAGCCAATTGAGAGGTTGGCAGTCACTCTAGACTCCATCAGCAGACGGTAGATGGTGGATAAATGAGTCAGACCACTGCCTTCAGCAAATTCCAGCTACCTTTTCAGTTATAATTAGTATTTTGGAACTCTTGTCCATGTTTGACTCTGACAGGGAGAGGATTCAATATTCTTTTTTTCTTGAATAAAAAAAAAAAAAACACTTTTTATTTCTTTTTTGGTCATAGTTGTAAAAACGTGTGTGCATAAATCTTGTCGCTCACAAAAATCTCTGGATCTGACTGTCAATGAACTTCAAGCATTTTTAGGCTGTTAATGAGTAGGCATCCATATTCATATCTTGCACCTGAAGTCAGATGTCGCAGTTAATGTGCGCTGAGCATTACGGTATGTTCCAACAGAACATACATGACACTGTAATATCAGCATCTCATGGTCCCTTCAGAACCAATGAGTATCAAGAACCTGAGGTGGTTTTCTATGATTCCAACTCAACTGGCTGAGAAGTGAATAATTTAGTCAGCCCAGTTTTACATGACATTTGTTTTAGCATTGTATAGATAATACCTTAAAATAAAAATGGATATATTTCACGTCAATGTCACCCGACTATTTTAATTTTATATTTTTTCAATATATATCTAAAATAAGTAACATTTTGTACTGTCATTGAGCTAAAAATCTGTTAAATACAATAGTAATTTGACATGTTTATCTACATGATCAGTAACGACTATTATGAGAGGAGAAAGCAAGCCTTTATACAGTAATATACTGTTTTGCCCATACATGGAACATGACCATGATGGTTAATTTTATGTGTTGATTTGGCTGGACCACTGTATCCAGATATTTGGTCAAACATTATTCTGAATGTTTCTGTGCAGGCGTTTTGGGATGACATTAAAATTTAACTAGGTGAACTTTGAGTAAAATAGATTGCCCTCCATAATGTGGGTGGGATTTATTGGAGGTCTTAGCAGAATGCAGACTGAATTCTGCCAGCAGACCACTCTTGGACTTAAACTGCAACTCTTCCTTCAGCCTCCAGCCTGCCTGCCTACCTTATAGATTTTGAAATTGCTTTCACAAACATGAGAGACAATTCCATAAAATCTTTTGTCTCTGTCTCTCTGTCTCTTCTGTCTCTCTCTATCTCTACACACACACACACACACACACACACACACACACACACACACACACCCTGTTGGTTCTTTTTCTCTATTAGAAAACATCTATTAAAAAAATATACAGTTCCTGAGTATTTGAAAATTAAGACTCTGTTTATGAACTTTTTTATACAGTACTACCAGTGTTTACATAACTGCAGACTTAAGCTAACAATAAAATTGCATTTATAGACAATGGCTCTAAAGTTTGAAGGAGAAACAGAAACTGAATGAAATAATTATAAAATAGAAAGTTATAAGGAAACCAGATAAGGAGCCAGTGACCTGAATATTTAGTAGGAGAGAAAAAGAAAATGAACAAGAGAAGATTTGAATTTACCTTACACATTAAGGACCAGGTTAGAATAATGTCTCAGAGCCTGTGGAAGTTTACCTTAGCAGAGTATCATTTGAATCAGAGAGAGTCCTGAGACTCAAAAAAGAAACAGGTTATTTCTGGTATCTTGAACTGAATATAGAAGCATTTTTAATAAGATAGAATAATGATTCTCACAAAGCTCCCCAGGGAATACTTCTGTCCAGAAATACAGGGATATCTAATGGTGATCTCATAACATGTTTGTAATATGGACTTTATATATATTTTCTGTATTGAGAAATGACTACTTGTCCATAGATTGGACTTTTAATAAAGAACTAAATAATTTAAATTTTTTCCCTTTATTGACTAAGATAGATATACAAGTACTAAAAAATCAATTCTCCATAAAAAATAATGTAAAAAGAAACATTAAAATTACAGAAATCAGGAAAGCCTGTATGATCAACTTGTCCTTATCATTACCTCTTTCGAAAATAGCAAATCTGTGTGATTATTCAAATCTGGAAATAATTATTTTGTACTTAAAAAATTATTTCAACTTTACTGAGGTATAATAAACATATACAATTATAAGATAGAGTGTACCTTGAAGTGATTTGTTATACCTATAGCTTGTGAAAAGATTCATTTAGTCTAATTAACACATCCACCCCCTTGTATACTTCCTTTTTGCTTAGCACATTAAGAATATAGCATTATCAATTCTGTCTTTATGTTTTACATTAGATCTCCAAAACTTTTTAAAAATTAAATTTATTGGATGACATTCGTTAATAAAATTACATGGTTTTCAAGTATATAATTTAATAATATGTCACACATTATATTTCATTGTATGTTCACTATCCAAAGTCAAGTCTCTTTCCATCACCATGTATTTGACCCTTTTAATCTTTATCTACCCACCCCTGTGCCCCTTCCCTCTGGTGACCACTAAACTGTTGTCTCTCTCTATGAGCTTTTGTGTGTTTGTCTTGCTCATTTGTTGCTTTCGGTTTTATATCCCACATATAAGTGAAATTATATAGTTTTCAACTTTTTGTCTGACTTATTTTGCTTAGCATGATAATCTCAAGATCTATCCATGTTGTTGCAAACGACAGTATTTCATCATTTCTATGGCAGAGTAATATTCCATTGTATATATGAATCACATCTTCTTTATCCAATCACCTATCAAAGGACACTTTGATTATTTCCATGTCTTGGCCACCATGAATAGTGCTTCAATGAACAGAGTGGTGCATAGATCTTTATGAGTAAATGTTTTCAAATTTTTGTAGTAGTTACCCAGAGGAGACATCGCTGGGTCATCTGGTAATTCCATTCTTAATTTTCTGAGGGACCTCCATACTGTTTTCCATCGTGACTGTACCAATTTACATTCCCACCAGCAGTATAGAAGGTTTTCCTTTTTCCCACAACCTCTCCAACACTTTTTATTACTTGTCTTGTTGATAATAGCCATTCTAACAGGTATGAGGTGGTATCTCATTTTGGTTTTGATTTTCATTTCCCTATTAGCTAGTAAAGCTGAGCATCTTTTCATACGTCTGTTGGCAGTTTGTATGCCTTCTTGGGAGAAGTGTCTGTTCAGCAGACAGATCTCCAAAACTTACTTGTCTTTTAACTATACCCTTCAGTCAATGTTTCCCCAGTTCCCCACTCCCTCTCCTGGTAACTACCATTATACTCTCTATTTCTATGTGTTTGGGTTTTTAAATTCTACCTTAAGCAATAGCATACAGTATTTGTTTTTCTCTGTCTGGCTTATCTCAGTCAGCATAATACCCGAAGTTTCATCCATGTTGTCACAAATGGCAGCATTTTCTTTTTTTCTCATGACTGATGATATTCTATTTAGTATATATGTATATGTACATGTGTATGTGTATATATCACATTTATTTATCCATTCATCTATTGATAAACTTGTTTCCATAATGTAATTGGTTTTAAATTTGGAGTATGATTGATGTCCAAAAATGTATCCATCACCTGCAGTAATATTTATGCATTTATCATAATGGATAGTAGTTATTGATATATATCTATGATTTTTTTCTTAAAAATATAAAATTCTCTACTTTTGGTCTAATATTAAAAAAATAAAACAAAAAATAGATGAAAAAAGAAAAAGAAAAAAGTAGTATAAGAGATGGATAAATAAGTAAATCGGATGAATATGAGAACAATTTTGTCCTGCTGGTTTCCTAAAATGCAATATACACATAGATCCAAAAAGAATATAAATACACAGTTTGAAAACCATTAAGAGATGAAATATTAAGTAGATATGTGTATTATTGCCAATATAGTCACTTCATGCTCACTGATTGATTTGTATCTTGTCAAGTTCTCTCTTCTAAACACATATAATTACTTAGCACAGCCAGAAAAATAAGAATTTTTCTATAGCTTGTAAAAATTAGAAAATTGGCCTGAAGAAAAATTGGGAAGATTGTAAAGTTATTGTCAGTCATTATTAAGGAAAAATATCCCCTAACACAGGACCTTATATGCATTCACTCAAGATATGTCTACTTAATTTTCTTAAACTGAATTGAAATGAAGAAAATCACCTCTATTGTGCTTTTTTTTTTTTTTTTTTTTTTTTTTAGTTAGGTCATATTGAAAAAAACTCCTGCTGGGGCTAAGAGACCTTTTTGTAACTATTTGCCATTTACTAGTTTCTTTTCTTCTTTTATGTGTTAGTACTATTTTTTTAGATAAAGACAAATTGTTAGCTGAACTTCACCTGTTTACTTGTTCTTTTATCATTACATTGTTAACAAAATACAAAGATTATTTAAAGAGCTTTTATTTGTTAAACTGTCTCAGGTGTTAATATCATGTATTTGTAAAAGGTTTATCTTAAATCTTTTAAAAATTTTTTTTGATTGTTTATGTAATAATTATTTGTATAGGCTTAGTAACTACTGTTGCTAAGGCTAAATAATCAGGCTTAAAGACATAATTTTATAGCATGGTTCTAGTTTCACTAAAAAGAACTCACGATTATTTTTTTAACCAATCAATTTTTTTAGGTTGACATATAGACATACACATAAAATCACACAAAATAAAAGTTAACACCTCTATGGATTATTATTTTAAAAACCTACAGTTTATTTTTTAACAGAGATACTCAATTTCCTAAGTACCATTTATTGAAAAGACAGTTTGCCCTTCAGTGCCACCTTTGTTATCAATTAAATCCATTTATACATGGACTGTTACTTATCTTTGTGGTTATTTTGGTTTATTTGTCTATCCTGTGCCGCTGCCTGACTTTTTAACAAGTTTCTTCTCCTCATTCTTTAACATTGTCTCGATGTTTGGCCATTTGTAATTCCACATGAAACTTTATATCAGATTATCAGTTTCTAAACATAGTTGTGTAGTGGCTTTGGTTGGGCTTGACTGAATTTAGATAAATTTGAGGAGGAACTGACATGTTTTCAATGCCTACTCTTCCAATGCATGAAAAACCATCTTTTTTTTTTATGTGGATCCTTAATCTTTCAGTAAAATTATATTGTGCATTTTGTTTTATATCTGTTACATATATTTCTAAATATTAGATAACTTTATGCTATAATAAATATTATTTTTATTTTTAACAGTCATCTCATGTTTACAAATACACTTAAATATTCGTATTGCTATTTTATCTGATATATTTGCTAAACTCCTTTTTTAATTCTAAAATATCAGCAATTTCATTTGAATTTCCTACATAAGCAAATATTTTATCTGCTAATAATGTGTTATTTCTTCTTATCCTGTCCTTATAACTTTGATTTATTTTCTTTGTCTTATTGTACTGGCTAAAATCTCCTGTGGAATGTTTGATAGAAATTTCAGAGATCATTTTCAACATTTTACTATTAAGTAAGTAGTTGGCAATAGTATTTTTGTTTGTTTGTTTCTAACCACCCTTTATTTAAATGAGGATGTTTCCTTTTTCTTCTAATAATAGTGTTATTATTATTAAATTAATTAGTCATTATTAACGGACATGGAATTTTATCAAAATAATTGGCTTCCTACACAGTTATAAGGAAACTACCTGTGGCCCAGTGCTTAGTGCAACCAATCCAGATACTCACGAGGTGAAGATCCTCATCATTAGATCATAGGCAGGCGCTTGCCAACAATGAATACCGTTTTGAAGAATCTTGACTCTACTTTGCCACATCTTATAGCATCAACTCAAGATTTTGACTTATGCCAAAGGAGGGTTTGGTGCTTCTGTTGATCATGTACACTGCTGAGAGGATACGGCTGGTGCTGGGTACTTCCGTGGCATGATTGTATAGCATTCTGGTCCTTTTAGATGAGCCATCTGAGACAGCAAAGCTTCTCTCACCATGAATTTCCTCTCAGTAATGCTCCTCCAGTGGGCCTGGGTATGTGTAGGGATGCTCCACTTGTTCTTGTTTAAAAATATCCTCCTAAAGAATCTTGAGTTCAATGTGCTACTGACTTTTTTCAGTATGTTTATCTATATTCATGAGTGAGATGTGCATAAGTTAATCTTTATAATTTTGTCTTTTTTTTTTTTTTTTTTTGGTTTCGAGATTACGGTAGCCTCTCTTGAAACCTATTTAATTTTATTAACCAATGTTATCTAATTAATTTAATTAAAAATTATGTCAGCCTAAGACAAAGCAAAAACTTCTAGATGCAGAAGTTTTAAATTACTTTGTTACACGTCATATGGCATTAAGAAGTAGTTTCTTATGGACTCTGGTTTAGAGGGCTGCCTTAAATTTTAATTTGTTTGATGTTAGTATGTCCATACCAGATTTTTCTTTTCTTTTTTTTTTTTGGTTACTTTTGATGTGATATTGTTTTTCCTATCCTTTTACTTTTAATCTTGCTTTGTTTTTATATTTAAAGGTGTCTCTGGTGACAGATTTTCTATTTTTATTAGTTTTAAAAGGCCTTTATTTTGCATTCAGTTTTGAAGCACACTTTCTCTATATATAGAATTCTATACTAGCAATTCTTTTTTTTCCAGAAGATGAAAACTCTTAGTTTTCATTATTTCTACTGAAGATCCACTTTTTGCTTTAATTTTTGTTCCTTTGAAAATAATATTTCTTTTTAAATGGGCTGTTTTAAAGATTTTTTTAAAACAAAAATAGATTTATATTATATGCCTAGTGTGTTTGTTAAATATATATTTGTGTTTTTTATTAATATTAATTACTTTCTTAATCTGTGGCTTGATAGTTTCGTCAAGTTTGAAATATTCACTTTTTTCAAATATTGCTGTAGTGCTCCCCCATGCTTCCTGTCTCTCATATTAAGATTTCAATTGTAAATAAGCTAGAAATTGTTCTATTCATTAGGTTTTTTAATTCCCTCTTGTTATTCTGTGTATATTTTTTTTTATTCCATGCTACATCGTGGATATTGTCTCCTTACCTGTTTCAATTAAATAATTCTTTCCTCAGATATGTTTTTAAATCTAATCATCGAGTAGCTAGTTTTACAATTTCCACTCTTTTAATTTTCCATTTTTCTTTTGAAATCTTTAAACATGCATTTTATTTCCTCAAAGATATTAAGCATATTTAATTAAAAGTCAGTTTCTGATAACTTCAATTCTTGACATGCTTGTGGATCTGTTCCAATTGCCTTTTATGTCAGAGTTTTCAGTGATAGAGTCTTGCCTTACTGCATACCTGGTTCTTTTTCTTTTATTGGAGGCTGGAAATTATATTTGATGAAAAATGTAAAAATCATGGGATGGTTAAGATAATGTTATATTTTGCAAAGAGGATTTAAAATTTAATCTTCCATAAGTTCCTGGAAAATCCAATTCAATTTTAACCATTGAGATAATTTGAAGATAGGCTTCTGGAGACCTGGACTCTTGCTTATTCATACTTATCGCTATGGTAATGCATTTAGAATCCTGTTCTAAACTATGGACGTTTATCGGCCTCTTCACTTCCTGGCAGATGTTAAAGTTTGATACTCCTAACCTTGCAAAAATAGCAACAACACTGCCTACCTCCTCTTCTTGTTCTAGATTGGCAGAGGACTTTATGGAGTCTTAAATTTGCCTCAAATTTGAAGCTCATGATCTTGGTATTTCCTCTCACTTCTTGGCGCCACAATTTTTCACTGTTTTCTTGTGCCTTAAATCTCTCTCTCCTGATTTTAGAGTTCTTTTTAAATAGAAGATTGGCTTGAATTTCCTTTCCTGAAATTACTGAAACTAACAATCCTGCATTTACTTAAAAATTATCTTCACCTTCATGACATGAATTTATATAACATTTTGGTATTTTCAGGTTTACATTAGTAAACAAATTTGACTTAGACGTTATTCAATAAAGTTCCTACATAACTAAACAAATTTACAAGTAATAATAATAGCAAATATTTCTCGTGCACTTACTCGTGTCAAGCACTGTTATAAGTTCTGTACAAAATGTAAGTTCTTTAATATTCTTATATAACTTGTTAGTTATATTTTATTATCATTCCAATTTTACTAATGCAAACTGTCACCCAGAGGAGTAGAACTAGCATTTAAACCCAGTATTTTGTCACAAATTGGGATACACTCACAATTTCTGGAAACAATTGACACGAACACGGATATACAGATACACATGTTGCACACACACAAATACAAACCGCTATAGTTAAATTCTAGTAGAGAGGCAGCTACCTAACAATTGTACAAGTCTCTTTTTATAAGGCCAGAATGAGTTCTGAATAAATTATTTATTGGTTGGGAGGGTAAGCTGAACTGAAAGTCATTAACTTTTCACTCGCTCTCCTTAATTAAAATCTTTTTGAGTTTCATTCACACGAAATACTTCTGTCACCATCCTCTCTTGGCCCCTGGGTTATACGAATCTCCCTTAAAAATATCAAAATATGAGTCTATTTGTGAAAAAAATATTATTTTTATTTATACCTTACAGCACATTAGAGGCAACTTTGCATATTTAAAAAGACTTTTTCCTAATTTACAGAGAGAACAAAGAGGAATAAATAATGTACAAGAGTCATTAAAAACTACATGAAATTAGTAAAAAAAAAAAAAAAAAAAAAACAGGTTTCTGTTCTTGTAATATTTAAGTAGTTTACCAGGCCAAAAGCTCTTATTCTATTCCTCAGGAATGTTACATTCCAGCCTTAAACGGCTGGAACCACTCTGCAGGCAATTTACCTGGCTACAGGCTCTTTCGCCTCCCTGGTTTTCTCCATAGGGTGAGAGTCGTTTTTTCTGCAGGGAGCTGGTCAATTGCCCAACATGTTCCCTCTATAATAACGGCAAAAAGAAAACATTCCAGTCCTGCGGCTGACCTAGGATGCTCTCACTCAGTTCTAGTTTTCATTGTGATTGGCAGGCTTACAGCGTGCATGAAGGGAGCCACACATAGACAGCAGTAAGAAGCTTATTCTCTCATCATTTTTCAAGGGGTGGGGAGTGGACTATTACTAGGCAGTTGACTCTGAATCTCTATCTCAGCTTTCCAGCTATAGGAAGCAAAATTTTCTATTTCACTAGGAATAAGTAAGTCCTGAGGCACTGATATAACCAAATTAATTTTATGAGAGACTAATTTATAAGCCTTAATGGCAATTGCATAATTTCAGCTGAGAAAAATAACTATATGCTCAAAATGACCATGCTGCCACCCTGTTCTCATCAGTAATAGATTCAAAAATCATAACAAAAAACGACACTTTCTTCACCACATCCTCCAATTTTCAAGATATACACAATTCAAAGCTTCTGACCTTCATGTGCATACAAAAATCAATATACTCTTACTATTCCAAGACATTCATTATATAGAATAACAATTAAAATGCAAGGTCAGATTTATACTCTTTATTTCCTTTCTAGGAGATAAAGAAACATTATAAGGTATCTAATTTTTTTAGGAAAATATATATACCTGATTTTTTAAAATTAACAGTATTACAGAAAAGAAGTCCACTGATTCCACTATTACAAATCTATTCTAGGCTGCTGCCTGTATAAAAGAATAGAGAAATGGTGTCAATTATCCAACTAATTATCTCAGCGTATAACAGACAAACCAAATAATTCCAGTCCCCAGTGAACATTCTGAACTGAATTGTCTAGCTAACCACCACACAGATTCAATAAAAAAAAAAAAAAATTGAGGATATAAATATGTCTGTATATGTTTCATTAATTTATTAATGCATATACCTGCAAATTGTTCATCTCGAACATCCAGAATAATGATCGCAATAAAATATCTTAAAAACTAGCATTTATTGACTGCTTAAAATGAGCCAGGCAGTGTGATAAGTGCTTTCTATGCATTCTCATTTAATTTTACAACAAGCCTATGAGGTAGTCACTAGGTACCTGACATAAAATGGAGCCTGTAGTTGGAAAATACCTCTTTAACTTTATCTGTGTAAACAGCTTTGCACATATATTACTGAAATAAAATTTCTTATGTGTGACATGTGGGTTCTTTTTAACTCAGTGTTTTTTCCTTTCTCTCAAAAGCAAACACATCTCATTTTGCTCATCTTTTTGGCATTTTTTTCCTGATTCTCATATCCTTCCTTTACTCTGATTGCTATCTTGAGTACAATGCCTGTCCCTGATGTTGAATGATGCTGAAAATCATAAATTTATGTGATATTCAGAATGTTGTATAAAATTTCATTCATTTATATTTCATGGAAATTGCTATTTCTGTTAACATATTTAAAAAGGAAACAAGTTGTATATAATAATGTCTAGTTATGATGGATTCTGCATAGCTATATAGATAAGGGCATGGAGAGCATAGAGTGTATGGGATACAAATAGTTACTTGTTTAAGTGGTATTCAGCATTGGCTAGGAGTGAACCACTGAGGAATATAGCTTTCCTACAAGTTAGAACACACTTAGGCACAGAGCATCCCAATTTATTAAAATTAATGAGTAACAGATGGCTGTTAAATGCCCAAACAAGTTGTTAATAGGACATTTTTTTAAAAGATGCAATGGAAGTTGTATGTTTCTTCATCCTGTTGGAAAGTGATTATCTTTAAGGTGTTCCTTAGTTTAATGTAGTCATAAAATATTGAAAAATAAACAGAGTTTAAGTAAGACAGCCTTGGATTGAAATCCTGATATTAATGATTATTGGCTTTATGACCTTAGGAAAAGTATTTAATCTTTCTAATTACAAAGGTGAAAAAATAATGCATCTATTCTTTGCTTAACATCTTTAATCTGTTTTAGAGTGTGGGTCCCAGGCCTGGCTGCTCCCAGGTCTGGCTGTGATCCAGGCTCGTGGCTAGAAATAGGACTTGGATTTAGAATGTGGCATTAGTGTAGTAGGGCTGTAAGCATAATTCAGCTTACTGTATCATGCATGTGTGGCTGAATGCCACTGTTGTACTCGGACATATATAAAGCTCATCCAGTCCCCTAATGGAGCAGAAGCAGGAGCCGGAGCAGAAGCGTGTTCCCCACAACAGAAGCATGCTCCCGCAATAAAGTTAGTGCCTGCCATTTCATTCTCATGTCTGTCCCTTATGCATTCTTCCGACTGGGCTTCTCACCACCAAAACCTTCCCTTCTTGATCAGCTCAGTGTTGACACAGAGAAACAGCATTTGCTGTTAGTATTTTCATGGAAAAAAAAATTTTTTTTTCCCTTAAATATTACATTTCTTGATCTTTCTAGCAAAATCCATCCTAAAAATAAATTATTTTTACAGAAACAAGTAAAAAGTAAGTCGTGTAACAGATACAAGATGTTTTAGATTTTCACCTTGGTTGAGGAAGCAGAAGAAAAAGTGGGGCTGAAGAGAGTCCAAGAGTAGAAATATTCATTTAGGGCCTCACAGTCTGGGAACCCTTAGAGTTCTCTTCCGTTCAGTGTTACCACTGCTGAGGTAAACAGGTGGAAATCTTGGTACGAATACCGGAATCTATAAACTCTTGGCTTAATCTATAAGAGAACAAATCAAGGAATAAAGGACCTAAAAATTAGAAATCTTAAGGTGTCTAAGCTACTAAAAAATAAACACCAAAGACAACTGCAACAAAATTCTAAATCACTGAGTAAAATAACTAGGACACAGAAACATACTCAGGTACACAAACTTACTTTTTCTTTCACTGAAAGCTCAGTCGGTGTTAATTCTATCATGTATAAACTGGACAATTTTTTTATTCCCTTAGCTGCGATTGGACTATCCAAGACCTGTTTAAGTGGTATGGCTGTTGAATGGATACCAAATCATATTCCAAAGTTTATATCTTAATCTCATGTTAAATCGTGTGACTAGACAGTGTCTTTAAAGTTTTTGGTTTCAGTAGAAAAGGAATGGAAGGGATTAAGGTATTTTTAATTCTCAGGAAATATATTCAAGGAGCACTAAGGAGTCAAGAATTCATTGTAAAGTAAAAGAGTGGAAATTTGAAGATAGAAAAAAAATGCAGATATTAAGGGGAAAAGCGCAGTTCAATATGGGGGTAAGAAGAGCGTAATGAAAATGTGGCCTGGTGAATTTTTACCATTTATGAATAGGACTGGCTTGAAGATAAATAAGTGGAAGAAAATGAAATTTCCAGTTAATGACCTATATCTTTATATCGTGACATTTAAAAATATTGGTAAAATGGATCTTATTCTCTCACATCAAGAAGATTTCTAGAGATTCACCATGAAAGCATTTTATTCTCTGCAGGAACATTACAGCATTGCTGTTAATGTCATGGAACCCCTAACTTGTTCATTGGCAATGGAAAGAGGCTACTAAATAGGTATCAAATCTAGCCTTTCATATAAAACATGAAATCAAGTGCAATAACTAAAGTACTTAAATAAGATAATGCTTTTCAGTGTCTTAGTATTTTTCTTTCTTTTCTTTTTTAAATAGCTGGATCTAAATTTATCTCACTCAGACTAAAATCATTCAAAGGTTTAGTGCAAGGAATTATTTTCACAATCAAAATATGATGAATAAATACATATCTACTTTAGCATCTTTCAAGAACACATTCAGTTGGTACATTACTGGAAACAATCATTCTTAAGATGATAAAACCTGATGGTTTATAAAATACTTAGTCTTTACACACCCAACTTTTGAGAGATGGAAATACAAAAAAATGTTAACCATATTATTCCTTATTTCTATTCATTCATTATAAAATATTTGCTGAGGATCTAAAATATACCAGTTTCTGTTAAATGAGCAGTAGAGATTAAATAATAAGCAAAATAGTAACTGTCCTGATATTATGAATTTTTTGTCTGATCAAAGTATCAAGCTCAAGGTAGTGTGAAAATAAATCATAAAATATTAAAGCAACAGGGACGCAAGCATGCATAATTTTTTCCAACAATGAAAAAATCAAAAATGTTGGGTAAAACAGAAGTAAAAGAATTTGTATAGCTTGAATATGAAATGAACTGTAATATGATGTGATTTCAAAACATTAAGGAATTAGGACAGCATTTGTCACATGGCAGGTGCTCAATAACTATTTTATTAATAAAATAATTAATTTATATAATAAAGAAAAATATACTCGAACTACACTTTAGGGTCTTTCTTTTTGAATCGCATAGAAATTGCAAAATTAGAACCATAAGATGCAGTCTGTACCAAACATATAATTAGTTTTACAGTAACAATATTTACATAGTAAAAACCATATAGATAGCATTCAATGTAAACAACTTTTGAATAAACCTTCACAAACAGCATGGAAAATTAGCTTCAATTATTAAAGAGAATGCACATCTATCTTGGAAATATACTTTTTAGGCAAAGACTCGAACAATTTTAATCTCAACTTATTATGGATATGTAAATGCATAAGTGACAGATACTTAAAATTGGAAGTGGGGAGTGTGAAGAACTGTAAGAAACGAATAGCTTACAGCATTTTAACTGATTACTGCTCAATATTCATAGACATAAAAAATAGACCAATGAGTAGATTATTAAAATTTATAAAAGTAATTTATAGAACTAAACATAAGTATAAAGATTTTGTTAAAAATTTACCCTGTACTTGATGATTATTTTACCAAGTTGTTGTATTGAGCTATATCTGATTTTAAAATATCTATTTAAATAAATATAGTAAAATAAAGATTCACTCTAGAAATTTCAGAAAATAGAATGTATAGAAAAATATATTAAATTTTACTTTGTCATCCCATAATTCAAAGACTACTATTGCTAATTTTTTATTTTGTTTTCTAGTAGTTAAATATATAGACATATTTTGGCTTCTCAAACTCATGATTGCACTAATATAATATTTTTTTCAGTGTCAAAATTACATGAGATGTTACCTAAAAATATTTTTCTTCTTTACTGATGTTTTGCATTTTAATGGCAATGTAATATTATTTTATGGTATGGATGAATCTATTTAACTATTACTCTTTTGAACATTAGAGCTTTGGAGCAATAATTATTTCATCATTCACTTTACAGAAAGTCTGTTTACTGATGTCCATTGATTATTGTCTTTACTTAAAATTATGTAAGGTTATCTCTTATATTATATTGTAATTTATGGCAGAGAAAATCTTTTCAATGTAAAGGGACTAACATGACTTGAATTCTTGTCAAATGTCTTCTTTCCATCTGGGAGGTTCCCTTTCTTTAAATATGTAATATTAAAAACACACAGACATACATGAGTACACACACATACGTTTGAGATACCACTTATCCACAAGATAAATTCAAATAAATAAGTTCAAATAAATTAGTTTCGATAGTTTTTAAGTAGCTTGTTCTTTCGATGTACTAGATAATTATGTGTGTAAAAGTTAAATATTGCAGTGACACAGGAATATTATGTAATACATGTCCTACATGATGGGGTTTATTAATCTGAAGCAGTTGGGGTCATTTGGAAAATTGTGACACATGAACTCCACCCATGTTATATTACACTATTATAATTTATAATTTATCACCAGATATTGTTTTGTTTCCAGTATATAAGTCACAGCCCTTATGCACATTATGGCTCACATATCTTACACTTTGCCTGGAACCCTCCCCACTCTAGGCCAATGTCTGCCTTAATCTGAGACATAAAGTAAGTAGTTCATAAGCACTGGTGCCTTCAACATGAAGAGTTTTGCAATGAACAAGGAGCAGGAACTTCAGAGCTGAGACAATTGCCTAGTTCTTTTACTCATTCCATTTTTTTTTTTTTTTCTAAAGTATTTAAGTGGCAGAAGTGTTTGGTTTAAAAATTGAAAAAAAAAATGGAGTAAAATTCTGCAGATATTAGAAGCATTCTGTTTTACAGTTAATCAAAAGGTCAGAGGGGACAAGTCTCATCAGGGCAGTTCATTAACACAATTAGACAAAATACATTCTCAGTTTCAGCTATCTATTCATTTTAAGGCACTTTCTGCCATGCTTAATCAAATTTAAACTTGGGAGAGTTTTCCTGACTACATGATCAACATGTAAATTAAAATGCACAGGGATCTCCAAAGAATAAAAAAGTTAATTATTTAATCGGTTTTTTCCCATCTATGTATTGGGTTGAGAATGTTTAATTAAAAAGAGAAAAGAAAAAGAAAGTAAATATATCTTTAAGATATGTTTATTTCTCTTATAAATGTGACTGTAATTAATATTAAAATGACAACATGGAATGTTGAATTTACTGCCTAGTTTTAATAATAGGAATTTAGAGTAATCAAAGGTCATTTTATTTGGAGATCTTAACTAATAGTGACATAATATATTTTCATAAAATACGATAGTTTTAAATGATATTTTCTTTTTATATAAAAGAGACCATGTATTTATCAAGTAGTTTACCTTTGTGAAAACTAAAAATATAGCTGATGATTAAGAGGAAACCTGAAAATTATTTGCTATTTTATTAAGAAAGTTTTGGAACAGGTCATTTGAACTCTAATTTGCCTTCCACTGGAGTTTATGATAGAGTGGGCATAAGGTGTGACCACTGATTCTCTATGTAATTTCTATTTGCATAATATTATTGTGAATAAATTCAGTTCCTAGCCTGTTTTTTTCTGACTTTTTGATGTTTTTTGCCTATTCTCAACATGTCAAAATGTTCAGTTTAGACAAATGCTATTAATCCCTGGCTTCCCTTTTTCGTTTGCATAATAATATAAATTTTTTTTTACATGAGAAGCTCTTAGGCTCCTTATTTCCCTCTTGAATGTAGCTTTAATAATTGAAATCAGTAAAAATTCACTTACTACTACATTTAGTTATTCATTAAGTGATGCATTCAGTTATCCCTCACTCATAGAGATAATGCCGTGAACATCAGCGATGTCAACCGGTAAGAATGACCCACTAACATATTATATTCAGCTTTCCAAAAACAACTCCTACGTCAAAGATTCAGAAATGTTTCAAAGATCCCTAGAGTTTTGTGCCATACTAAAGCCTTTACACACCTACTTCTCAGCAAAGATATGTGTGATCATTTGCAAGTGGAGAGTTCGCTCTTTTTATATGTACTTTGAAAATAGACCATTCCAAGTGCTCTTTAATACTAGCAAATCAGGACTCCCAAGAAACACTCGATGAACATTTAAAACATGTATGTGACTTACTGTTCTGGGAAAGGGGTAAATAAAGATAAATAAGGCTGATCTTTTCATTCAAAAACTTAAAATTAAGAGAGACAAAGAACATCGAGCTATTACAAAAAGATGCTTGTTAGGATGATGGGGTCTGAAAATCCTCAGTCGTTTGTGAAATTATAGTTATGGAGGAAAAATATTAATGGAATACCATGAAATTTTAGGCCATGGTGATGCTAAAAGATAACATAGACCAATTACACAGTTAAAATGTTTACATAGGTTTGTATTTCTATTTGTACATGTATATATAGATAGACTATACAAATATATATTTATACTTGTATTTGTTTTTATTTAATCTATATGGTGTGAAAAAAATCTTAGCTGTGGATATTCTTGAAAGATAACATAGCATTACTATGTAACTAATTATATATAATATATATATATTTAATTTACTAAGTACTTATAATATTTATGTTATTTATTCCCAACAATATCCCTATCATTTACATATGATTTTCATTTCCTTTATATAGATAATGAACCAAAAGTGGAGAGTTAAAGTTAAGTTACTTGCACAAGGTCATGCAGCTAGTAAATGGGGGTATTGAGATTTAAACTCCAGTAGTCTGGCTTGTGTCTTATGTCCCTCAGGTAGGCTGTCTCATCACTGATAATATTGTCACCCAAGTTGGGATAAGGTTTTGGGAATTCTGGAAAAAATAAGTGCATAGGAAATAACAGAGATAAACTTTATGGGGAAAGAAAGCAATGGTCATGTGTTCAGAAGAAATAATATTGAGCAGTGATTTTGTATCTTGTACACTATTAAGCAGTTAATTTTTACCTGAATTAAAGTATACATGTACTTTATTTTAAATTGATATTTGTATATTTTTCCTTTTCTTCACTTTTTTACTAATATAAATTGATAAAATCTAACCTTTAATTTCAAAGAAAGTTGTACATTTAACTTCTTCCCTGAACCAGTTCGAATATCTATTTAAGTCATTTTCAGTAAACTTGTTCAAGAAACCCAGAACTTTGAGGCCTTATAACACTGTAAATTTAATCCACCCTGGCTGCATTTAGAAGTGTCAAAGCGCAGTCACAGTTAAGAGAGAAGAAGTTGAAGACAGCATTATTTGAGTCCTGATTCTGCTTGCCAGGTGACTACGAATAAATTATTTACATTTCTGTCCCTCCATTTACTTATCTGTAAAATAGAGATAATGATAACATCTATCACTTTAGCTTAGTGGTTCTCAACTGGGGATAGAGTGGATCTTGCTGTCTAGAAGACAATTCGGTGATATTTGGAGACACTTTGATTGTCACAGCTGAAGAGAGGCTACTACTGGCATTTAGCAGGTAGATGCTGCTAAATACCTACAATGCATAAGATGACTTTTCACAACACAGAATTAACTTCTTCAAAATTTCAGTTATACTGAGGTTGAGAAACCCTATTTAGTTATTGTAAGTATAGTAAACTAACACATAAAAATTAGAGCACTGTCTGGCATAAGAGCAATTTCTTGATAATTGTCAGCCACTATTTTTTATTATTCTAAAAGGAAATATCAAGAAACAGGATTAATGTAATCTGGGGGCAAGAGGAAGAAAAACTTATGTGACAGACTAGGGACATAAAATTCTATCTTGCAGGAGAGGGGAGTCAACTGCTCCCAAGCACAGGAGTGACAGCACCAATGGGCAAATCAGAGCTTAAGGACAATAGTGCTATGGGAAGATGGTTTTCTTCAGTGCTATAAATATATAATATAGTCACGATAGCCTTAATTAACTATAATATAATGTAATATAATATAATATAATATAATATAATATAAGTTATTTTTTTCTTAAGGAGTGGTCTTTGGAATAAGGAATCAATTTTTACTAAAACACATTTAAAAGAAGATTAAATAGTAAACAGCCTCAACATGCTGTTTGGTTTTGACACTAAGGAGAGCCACTGTGAATATTTCTGAAAAAAATGTAAGCAGAAAAATAAATGCCCTAGAAAGTGTTATGAAATTTCAGATTAACATTGAAGTATCGTGGCTTTTTTGTTGTTGATGTTCATCATTTGCACTTATAAATATTCATGAATTTCTCCATTTACAGACAGGAACTAGAAGACACCATGAAAAATACTTTGTACTTGTTGGTGATCGGCCAAGTTGAGAAGTGCTAGAGTAGAGAGCAGTCATTTCTTAAGGGGTATTTACGCAATCCATGCTAATAAATACATCTATATAGTATGTTGATTGACAGGAACTTTTCTTTCATTCATTTTATTTATAACAATTAGTTTTGGAGAAGGAAGGGAGTTGCCAGTTGGTAATCCAGTCTCAGGTTTTCAGATGCGCTGGTGAAGGAGTTAATTACTGAAACTTTCCAATTACATCGGAATCATATAAAAGCAATGTCTTTGTATTATTTACCTAAGTAAACAAGATATTTTAGAATAAAACAGTCTGCTTTCCTAATGAAAAATGTAAATTCCAGCTTCATGTGTTATTCATGAATGCTCTGATACCACAATTGTTATTTTCAAGTGTTTAGCTACTGTGAAAATCATCGCTGGCAACGATATTGGAAGCTGACTGCTGAATGTCAAAAATAATGATCTAGTTGCACTGTAATATTTGCTGAATGAGGTCTATTTGTGTCATTTAGAAGAATATTTAGAATATTTGTTGTTGAATGATTTTAAACTAATTATCTAGATTGCTTGTATGTCATAAAATATAGTAATAATCATACAAAAAAGTTGACTATTATTACTGCTAAGCCCAAATTTATACATCGTAATTGAGAAATAAACTAAAATTGACATATTTATCAAATCCATATATATCGCTATTGGAATATGAGCACAACACATAAATGCTTCCCTTGTTTTTCGAAGAACTCAATTCAGATTCATAAGTAATATCATTTTATTGTATGCTGTTAGACAATGATTATGTGATTTTCACATGAGAAACTTAAGTGCAAACAACACAAAGTAGCAAGGGTTTCTTTAGAAAATCTTGGCTACTCCACTGCCTTTCTCCCAGGCAAACTGGCTCATTTCAATTGGTCTGTTCACAGACAGTTATAAGCAGAAGCTTGATCTAAATTTTTATAACAACGTACTATATTCGCTTAACATTGTTTAACATGTCAGGGCATAGTTATTCAAATGAAAATTATTTTCTTCTAATTTTCTATTAAAATGAACCAATTGTATCGTCTTCATACTTTTTGAAATCTCAAAATTTAATAAATATTTTCTTGTTTTTTTTAAAGAGTAAACAATGAAAGAAAAAATTAAGTGTCGGGACACGCTTATTTAAAAAAGAAACACATTTGGCTGTAACAATTTTCTTTTTCTTTTCCTTCCCTACAAAGATAGCATGTGGTTTTAGTTGAGGAAAAAATGGTCACTGTTAATGGAGAAAAATTATGTTGTAGTTGTAATTATGAGAATTGTAGAGATGAAATATGAAAAAGATGTAAATGTTTTGTCTTGGAATAATCCAATATGAAATTGTAAACTGATGGTGATAAAAATAAGTACAAGGAGCATTTTCTGTATTCTGGGAAATATTCTGTGATGCAATGAAAGTGTTACCTATTGGTCTTCTCTCACTAGAGCTCACATTGCCCCTTTGTAAAATGCCTGTCAATTACTTCTGAGAATCCAAAAGTTACACGGTTTAAGTAGTCACAAATTAAGCCATCGAAGTACCTTCCCATTCTCTTTCCATTTAGGGAACTTGCTGCCAAAGTTCACTGTCCATGACTGCACTTGAAGACACTTCAGTGTTGACACTGGCAAACAAGAGAAAGGCAATGCCCAGGACCAGGGCTCAATCTATGGACATGTGCTAATATTCTCAGTGATATCTGAATGTCAGGGATGGACAATGAGATGTATCCCATGAATGCAGGACTGTGGAAAGAACCACATACTCTGCATTATCGCCTCAACAGCTGTGTTAACAGACTTGTGTTAAGACACTCGTGAATTCTCTTTTTTATGGTAACATTAGTTTTACCCCTCTAAATCATGTATAGAGATAAATGGATACCGATGTGCATGTGTGTTTGTGTGTGTGTGTGTGTGGGAGGGGGCAATGATTAAGAGGATGTGTGCTTGTGTATGTGGTTAAAAGGAGAGTGGAATTCAAAGAAAGGGAAGTAATGTTATTTACTTCAGTAGTACCTTAATACAATTATTGGATTAATCAAAGTTTTCACTTTGCAATAGATCGTTTTTATATCTGGGAGAGAGTATCATAAGAAGAATTTTAGTAAAACCTAAGAGAAACAGAAGATGATCCACATTTAACGTTCAGGCCATAGTGAAATTAAACTTGTATAGCTCATTTCCCATATGTATATACATTATGCAAACTAATGCAACATTGCAGTTCTGGGGCCAAGTTATACACTTTGCATTATCCTATGGATTACAACTATATACACTGTTTTTTGAAATTTGTAAGAAACACAAATATTATCTTCCTAGTAAACCATAGATTCCCACAATACCCACACATACACACACACATTGAATTTTCATTTTCTTATTTATTGGTTACATCCAATATTTTTCAATAACTCTTAGTCTTTCTCTGACAATAATCTTTTGATTTCTAACCTGCAATTAATATAAAAATAATCTATTTAAAATTTAAATTAGGTATATTTTAATTAGGTCTATTCTACGAGGATGATAGACATATTTTTTGAACCATGCAAAAATTCCCAGAGCAAGTATCACCTCGCTCTAGAAAGCATATGATGACTACACAAAAGAGTAATATAGAGGTAAACGCTCATGGAAAATAAATTTAGCTATATTCAATAGCACTCAATTATGACACACTTATTCATATGTGTGCATGAATACACACCTACACCCATACCACAGTGTTATTAAACTTAAGAGCTGGTAGTTCATTAATTCAATTCAAGAAATTGAAGTAGGTATTGGGCCACCATTTTATACCAGAAATCCTCCTCTGCTCCCGAAATAGATAGTCTAAAGAAATTTTCCTTGCCCTAAAGTGACTTCCACTGGCATCAGGAAGAAAGGCACATAAAACCAACTACTATACAATGTAACAAGTTTTAGGGCAGAATTAAGTACAAATTACTATGACAACGGAAGAGCATCAGTAATTAATTCTTTCTGGTCTTTGCCATCACCCTTAAGTGTATTACTTCTCAGTTTGCAATTGCAGACTACGAGATGACCATAACTTCAAATAATTTTTACTTTCATACCTAATTTGTCTCCAAACATTTGGTTTATGAATTAATTGACACCTCTAGCCCTTGGCTCTTCTGTTATCCTCTTCTTTTAACAACTCCATACCATTTTCACTAAAAAGGTCTCTAAAAAGGTCTTTAGTTGTTCTCTAAAAGGTTTTTACCTGAAACACTCCTCTCTCATCATTGATTCTGAATTATTTTCACAGGAACCACTTGGGAAAAACCTAACTCTGGCTTAATCCAACTGTTTAATATGTGGGCTGGAGATGATGAAGTATTACTAAGGAAACAGATGAATGCAGCATAAGTTCATGGTTCTTTAACTTAGTTCTCAGTATAACACTAAACATTTTGTGCATTCCAATAACTTTGATTGTTGTATACATGTTTATGATTCTCAGAGATGTATTTTCAAAATGATTTGATTGATCTTGTTCTTTGGTTACCTACAGGATGTCTGTACTTCCATAGCCACTTCATAGTAACATAATCAAAACAAATATCATCCTTTCATTGATAGTTTATCAATTGTCAGTGGTCAGGTCAGTAAAGGCAGTAGTGCTAGCATGATTATTGAACACTAACACTTTTCTTCACAGTGAAGCTCCTACAAAACAGCATATTGGAATACATTACCTCTAGAGAGTCAAGTTCCAAGCCTAATATTCTCAGATTGGAAAAAGAAAATTCCATATAAACCAAGTGTAGCTTTGAATTATAATCCAGGGAACATTTTTTCTTTAAAATTTTCAAGATCCTCTTATTTAAGTCCCAAGAAAATCCACATCCATATGTCATAAAAAAGACTTTTCAGGTTACGGCTATTTTTATCAATCAATTTTTTTTTCCATCAATTAGGTTATTCCATTGGCCTTATGTGATAATAATTTGTAATATCATTAATAGCTATTTTTTAAACATGTTTTAAAATAAGTCTCTAGATTTAGTCAAACTATGTGAAGGAGTGTAGTTTTGTGTATGTACAGTAATTAACAGCGTTTGCAAGCATCTGTTCAAACTGGTGAACTGATACAAGTTGGAAAAGCAACTTGAAACAAAACATTGATGAATTGTGATAATTATCCTCGCACTTATTAATCTTACTTATCAGTCTGTCAGAACATTAGGTCACGTAAAAACATGATCTATTAATAGTGAAATTAAAATTTAATTGTATATCTTTTTATAATCCTCCATTTTTTCTTTATTTCTCCAAAACTACAGTGGAAATTGCAATGCTTAATTTACTATATCGGTTAAGTGAAGTCACTTAATACAATATGTTAAATGCCAGATATTCTGGGCAGGTAACAAAAAAAAGAGAACTTTTACTTTAAAAAAAGTGTAAAAATTACATTGATGGCACCACAGGAACAAAGGCAAGTCAATATTTATGCTCTACTGAGTAGTCAAGATGTAATAATAATGTGCAAAGGTGAAACGAAAGGTATTCTCTAAGCTTTGCCTTTGTAAAATATGTTGCCATATTTATGGAAAGACCTACTGTATACAATTAAAACTATAGCACAGTTTTGTCTTGGCCCAACCCAAAATAAACAATAGCTTATGCTACTGATAGTAGAGTTTATGCATGGTTTATTATGAGCATTATCACTTAAGAAAAGAGAATGTGCTTTAGAAAAATCTAATTACATGTGTAATTAGGTTTTTTAAGAAAAAGGTACAATTCGTCTCCATTTAATATGTGGCCAGAATAAATGTAGTTTAACCACAGCAAGATCAATGGTGAATGTACATATAGTAAAGTGACTGGTTATTGGTAGATTATAAAATACTTTAGGTAAGCAATGGGAAACCTTATAATTCAGCCAAGGCCAAAGCCAGAAAACATTATAAAAAGTCTTTGCTCTCAAGTGAAATCAATGATGACATAGCTACAAATACTTGTCATGTATTTAGTTGATTCTAGAGAGAAGGCAAAATGCTTTTATTTTCCTTTATAATGGCCAGTGGAAAATTGTTTATTTGTTCTGATTTCTTTGCTTATCAGCTATTTGTAATCTTTCAATTAATCTGAAAATTGCTATGGAAAGCTCTCTCTACACTACTCCTTCTATACTTTGAGTAAATATTAAATTTGAAAAAAAAACCCATAAGATTCTATACATCACTATTTTATTCAATTTTGGGTTTATTTAAAGGTTTAAAGAGTCCAATGCTTAGTATTTTTTATAAAGTAGGTGAAATATTTCAAGACTTTTTTTTTTCAGTGAATAATTAATGTAGTGTCCATGATACTTGACTTGAAATATAAAAGCAAGGCAAACAAAAACCACAAAGCATAAAAGAACCTCTGAGAAATTATTCAAATGAAATGTTTACTTATCTTAAAGACTCTCCAAAATATTAGGAAGTTAATCAATATATAAACTCCTTAAAGATAGGGTTTTTTGTATGTTTTGTCTGCTACTGTATCTTGAGGACCTGGAACAGTGCTTAGTACTGTTAGTAATAGGTAATACTAATTTTAAAAAGATTTGAACAAGTGACCAAATAATGTGACTAATTCTGAAATTAAATGTGATTGTGAATTATCTCTACTTTCTGTAAAATGCATTTGATGTTAACAATTAGCAGCCTGATAATATTCTTCAAAAAGGTAAAAATCTGGGCAGAAAAAACTGAAATGTCTATAGTATGTATAATAGTTTGAAATTCTCTTGGATTTATAGAGTCCTCGAAGACTCAGCAAAGATTAAAGAATATCCTTTGAACTTATTATAATATGAATAAAAAATATTGGAATCATCTTTCAAGTTCTTGATTAACCAAGGTATTTATACAGAAAAGAAAATCCAGGTTTAAATGTGACTATAGGAAAGCAATCATTGATAAGTGGTGAGAAACTCTGAACTGTATTTGTGTAGATCATAGAAGCTTTAGAATTAGAATTAGACAGGAAGCTAGAGGTCACTTACTCTAATCTTATATCTGAGGAAATGGCTCTTTCTTCAATTATAGTGAACATAATTGCAATACATTTTCATTTATCTGAATTCTGAGTTACTCAAAAGCTCAACTCACTAATTTATTTTTCCATTTGACTTTTTTGAGAAAAAAAGAAATTTCAAATAATAGGAAAGATAATTAATACATTTAAAGATGACTGTGGGGGCACTTCAAGACCCTGAAGTATCTTTTCAGTCATCAGGAAAAAGTGCAATTATCTTCAGTATCAGTTTGGTGTTCACTCCTTGACTTTATACCCATACATGGAAACCCTGCCTTATATAAATTTTCCATGTCATGGGATTTGCCATAGAATATGTGCGTGTTAAATCGGGAAAGACACGAGGCTAAAAGACCACCAAGAAGACAGTAAACAGAAGCAGTGTAAACTGCAAAGAATCCAAGAGAGGAGCAAAGAGGCAAAGAAAATCAAACTCAGAGAAGCAGATAGAGCAGGAAACAAAAGAAAGAACTGAAAAATTCCTGGCCTTGGGAGTACAATATAAGATATTATTACTCTTATCTCAGACTCTCTTCTTATTCTCTGAGAGCATGTTATACAACTATTGACACTTTCCTCCGTTATGTTCTCTTAAAATACATTCACCAAGGTGACCTTGCAAGGGTCACTGTTCTTAGCAATCTAACTTACCTAATAAAAGTATGCTGACCAACAGCTGGCTAAAACTAAATTATTAGAGGACATCTCTTGGTCTGATATTCGCAACATTCCTGACAGGTGAATGACAGACAGCTTTTGCTTTAATTATTTCCAGTAATAATAGAGCCTCTATGACCCAGAAATTCTTTTTTTAAAAAAAAAGCTTGTAAAAGTTTTATTCTCTTTCAGGTATTAAAAGGTTTAAATCCTTTCCCATCTCTCTCTCTCTCTCTCTCTCTCTCTCTCCCTCTCTCTCTCTCTTTATATCCCATTCTTTCCCTTCTTTTTACCTGTGCCTATCCCATCCACCTCCCAACCCTTCTTTATTTTCTTCCTGTTCATTGATTTCTTCTTGCCCTTTTCCTTCCCAGCTCTCTGCCCTCCTTCCCTTCTCCAGCGTTCTCAATTTATAAATTGTTTAAGTACAGTGTTAAAGTATATACTAGAATAAAATGTGCCAATGTGTTAAATGTTAGTTGTAGCAGCTCCCTGTGTGTCACAATAATTATTCAGTACATGCAGTTAATGCATTCTTAAACAGAAATCATTACCACTTGCTAAGAACAGGTAAAGCTATTAAGAGGATCTCAAAACAGAATAACCTTTAACACATCTGAGCAATAAAGGAGCCTGTAGTACAATTTATGAAGTTTCAAATCCCAAATCCTCATTTTGAGAAAGAGCCCTTTGGGTGTTTTTTTTCTACTCTCAAAGGAACGACTACTGTTACTTCTATATTTCACTATTATTTGAATTGCTACTATAAAATGGTTACTTCAAATGATTTGGAGTACCACAGACAATATTTTCTCTAAATTTTCATGAGTTAAATCAGGCTTATGAGCCAAAGCGCTTCTTATAAGTCACTTCTAAACACAATGTATTAGAAAACTGTGTGGGTTTTGATGGTAGCCCAAACTCCGATTTAATATCTAATGTTGCCACTTGCTAACTTGTGACCTTGACTTTGTCTCCATGACTATAATTTCACTCATCTGTAAAACTGAAACAATAAAAATGACTTTTCAAGTTATGTGTAAGATAAATTGAAGTATTTAAAAAACGTTTTTCAAATAATTTAATCTGTTTATACATATTATGTAACTTGTTATGTACTACTTAGTAGTATATTTTTATTAATATATATTAAAATATAGTTATCATGCTTATAAACAATAATACCCACACACATATATACACACACAAACAGGTGTTACTATTAACTTTGTATTAAACTTGAATTCTTTTTTTTGTTTATTGTCCGAAACTTGGTTTATTTGTATTCTAAATTGCATTTTTAATTTCTCTATTTGAAAATTTTGGACTCCCAAGAAATATTGCAATTATTTTTATAGATATTCAAAGTAATACAAAAAGTATGTTGATTTATAATTTTTCCAGTATGCATCTCTCCAAGCCTCTCCTTCCTCAGAATCCACCAATTCCATTGAGTCAATAGGAAGAATTTTCCTTGACATCACAGGTGTCCCCTTATTTACCTCTTCAAATATTGGTCCAATTTGATATTAAATACCATTATATTTGGATTTCCATGTTATATTTTTGTAAGACAGATATGCTGGGTCCAAGATAGATTCCACTCTCAAAGAGCTCAAAATTAAATTACCTGAGACTTTTCACAATGGACTGAATTTAACAAGATTTTGTTGAAAGATCAGTGAGAGTCATAGAAGATTAAAAAAAAATTAAGATAATAGAATGCTACCTGCTCAGAGCTTTGCATGAGTGGCAAGTACATTATATATAAGCAATCAGAACATCCAAGATTGTTAGTTCCAATAACTCCTATAGTGATTGTTAACAATACAGAGCACTTAGATTGTGCCAAACAGACCTCTACTTGCCTGTGTATAGTATCTCAATTCAGTCATCTTAGAAATCCTCTGTTAGGTACTATTATTCTAATTTTACAGATGAGGAAATTGAAGTGCAAAGGTTAGATAATTTGTTTAAGATCACCTGATTATTAAGTTTAGCAGCCCAGATTTGAGTGTGTGTAATTGTACTCCGTAGCCCAACTTAACTGCTATGCCACATTAAATTCAATTAGAATTAGTTGTAGGTCCCTGATAGTTTCTTTTTAAAGGTTGCATATGGGTTAAATTTTAAATGATAAGCAAGGTTTCAATGGGCTGAGATGAAGGGTAGAATTGGTATGGGGAGGGAAATATTCTATTCCAAGGAGATAATGTGACCGGTATTGTCACAGTAAGATACTGCATGGGGTGGTCTGGAAACAGTGCAGGATTTTGTTTGAATGCAGAAAAGACCTTTTATAGGTAAAGAGTGGAAATTAAAGCTGGAACACATGAATGAAGAAATTCTACAGCAATAAGAATGCTTTAAATCTTTTAAAAGGATAAAGCTCTGAAAGCATAGACCACCTGACAAGGTGTGACAGTATAATCTTTGTGAAGCATTTGAAGGGGTCACCATAGCTGTCTGACCTGGAGAACTGTGACTCTCCAGTCCATGAAACAGTCCTGCTGAGTTTCAGGCAGCCAAGGAAGGTTCTGCTTAAATGACTGCATGAAATCATTCTTAACATATGGGGCTCTGAAGTAATGCTGTGTGTTTTCAGATACACCAGTTATAACTGTCTCCAAGAGCAAAGGTAAGAGCATTAACTACACCACATATCGTGGCTTCTTTCTAGTCCTGTCACTGTCAAGATCCATCCAGAAGCTACTGAACAAAATGGTTGACTTGAGTACCTTCATCCTTGAGAAGGTGAACAGACAATAAAAATCATTTTTTAATGTGTGGCAGAGAAAGGGAAAGGGAAGTTTGAGTTTCCATTCACACAACTGTCTCACGCCCTTCCGAGAGCAGCAATCGCATGGTTGTATTAAAACTGACACATGTTTAGTGGCCAAAATATAAAATAATACCTTTTAAGAAGAAAAACAGTTTCGAAAATTTGGCAGAATTATGTCCTTGGCTTTCAGAAAAACACCGAAGCCAGGACAGAAGTGCTGCGTGTCCCTCTGTTCTCTTCTTGCCTGTGTTCTGCATTATTACTTGCTAAATCAATTGTAGCTGCTTACCTCGGTCCAGTGCATTTAAGCCCTTTTTTGGAGCCTCTATAGCACCCTTTGAGAATTTCACCCATAACTCCTTACCAATTCCCTAAGCTGTCTTGACTTCTCTACCAGAAAATTGTTATTATATTTATAACAGCATTCTGAGAATATTTTACCAGGCTGCTAACACAACTCTGTTTAATATAACCAGTGAATTATGCCTTCAGTGCCTTTTACTCTCTGCATGATGTCCTAGATAAATGCACTATATAATGTTTGTAAATACCACCATGTTTCTTCTTTAAAAGTCATTAAGTGGGTTTTAATAAACATTTAAATGATCAATGTGTTAATTGGTTCCTGATAATGTTTATCAAATATTTAGGAAGAGAAAATAAAGTACTGTAAGGCAAATAATCCAATTCAAGGAAGTAGTTTTATTGGAAGAGATTTGCTTAAATAGGGATAGAATTTCAACACTAAGAGCTTTGTAAAATACAAATGAGAATAAGAGGTAAGAATTAGCTTAAGTAAAAGTTAATGGAACATTAGGTTTGCAAATTTAATTGAACAAAGTTAGAAAATTTGAAGTTTTATGTCACAGGGATAAATCCAAATTATGTTCTTCGGCTCTGGGTGACATAACACGTGGATTTTACCTTTATTAATGTTATTTGTTAATGATAATGTTCTGTATTGCAAAACTGATGACCTAAAAAATTATTTCTTTTGATTCTGAAGCTGAGAGGCTATCTGATCATAGGAAGGAAAGCTGGACAACACAGGTCAAATTCATTACTTATCCTAATTTTCTCCTGTTTTCACTTCTTCAAATGAAGGAATACAGGTATCAGTATGAATAGAGATAGAGATTATCTATCTATCCATCTTTGTGTACGTATGTATTTTTCTGTCATTTTTGCACTATCTAGCAGAGGTAACTCAAACTCTTATTAGAAATTAAAATTTCAAGCAATAGTAAAATAAGACACATTTGATTTTGCCCTTGAATCACACACTCTACAAACCAAACAAATGGCAAGTTTTGTTAAAAAATGAAAGGAGTACAACTGTTCTCTGTGTCAAAACTTAACTGGGAAGAAAAGAAAACGTCCAAGAGCCTGATAATTTAAGAAATCAAAGATCACCTTTTACTATCACTTTTTACTATAGCATTTCTAATGTGAAAAATGCGTGTGCTCCCAAGAAAGCAAAGAACTTTTACAGAGTCTCTGCATACTTCATGGAAAATAGCTATTGCAGTTTATCAGGAAAACTTGACTTAATTCCTATTGAAAATAATTTCCAAGTTTGTGTCATTTTTTTCTTACTGTTTAATGAAGGCATAGAATGCTAGAATTTTCTAACTAAAGATTGTCCATTACACTTACATTTTATGTTCACATACTTTCGCAAGGTGATTAAACTAACATCCACTGCTGAAGTTATCTATAACTTAAAATGGAAATTTTTTTTTCAGAAAGTGTTATTGTCACTGAAGAATTTAGGATTAGCGGAGACATGAGAATCAGAATTTACAAAGGAAAAACTTATGATTCATATGAGGAAAGTCACAAATTTTGCAAAATGTAAACAGCAGAAGAATAATATAAAGGAGAATTCTACATTTTAAAACTTGAAGTTTTATGGAATTTGAATGAATAAATGTTCTGAGTGATGCAGAGAGGAAAAAATGAGAAAAACTAAATAAATCAGATGTAGATATAAAAAAAATTTTATTTTATTGTATAAATTCTTACTAAATTTTCTGTGGTATTTTCCTACAATGCAAGTAATAGCTTTTCGGACAAATGTACTATGTGAAAAGATATAATATACGTGAAAATATAAGATTTAGGTTGCATAAATTATGATTATTTTAAATGAAAAATTATTATCAAGGTTATACTTATTTTCAACATTGCTACTAAGTAATATTCTTTTTTTCTAATCTATTATAATGATTCATGCTTCATAACATCGAATTGTTTCCACGAGATGAGTAAAGAATTTAAGAAAACCTCACTTTTAAGAGAGGGGGCTACATACTCACACAATTATGTTATGTTTAATCTAAAAACATGATGTCATTATGTTGTTTTTGCACCATGAAATGAGATGTAGTATAATTTATTACTTCCTTTTCCAAATTAAATTATTAGGCTCTGCTAATAGACATTAAATAAAGTAGAAAAATTTCTAGTTTATTTTGTTGAACTGAATCAATGTGGATTTTCAGAATTATTTTTTTAAATATTTTTCTATTAAATACACTTTTATTTTTTAGAGCAATTTCAGGTTGACAGAAAATTGAGCAGAAAGTAGAATTCTCAGATAACCCCTCCTCCTACACATGTACAGCTTCTCCAACTATTAACATCTGTGTTAGAGTGCTATATTTGTTACAATCTTTGAATCTGCATTGACACACCAATATCACCCCAAATCCATAGTTTATGTTAGGGTTCTTCACTCGCCTTAAGGTAAATTATTGATTTAATTTAATAGGACAATTCAGATTGTTTTCTATTTCTTTGGCAGATTGTATCTTTCAAGGAATTAGTGCATTTAATCTAAGTTATCAAATTGGTGAGCACAGCGTGGTTCATAGCATGCTTTTATGATCCTTTTGGTGTCCATGGGATTTTGTAGTGATATCTTTCTTTCACTTCTAATCTATCTACTATCTCTCTCTCTCTCTCTCTCTCTCTCTCTCTCTCTGTATCTTTTATTTTATGGTGATATTGGTTAACAAGATCCAATAAGTTTCAGCTGTACACTTTAACAGTAAGGCATATATATATATATTATATATATATATAATATATATATATATATATTTTTTTTACACCGTGTGTTCACCTCCCTTAGTTAGATTTCCTACTATTACCACATATTTGACCCCATTTACCCTGTCTACCTACCCCCTTTCTCTTCCCCTCTCCTCTCTGGTAACCACTAGCCTATTGTCCATGTCCACGAGTCTCTGTTTGTTTGTCCTGTTCCTTTGTTGCTTTTAGGTTTATATCTCACATATAAATGATGTCATGTGATTTTCAACTTTTTCAATCTGGCTTATTTCACTTACCATGATTATCTTGAGGTCTATCCACGTTGTTGCAAGCTCCTTTCACCTCTGTGTCATTTCTCTTTTGTACCTTAGTCTGGTTAGATACTCATTGATTTTAAATCATTTCAAAATCTAACTTTTTGTTTTGTTGATTTTTTTCTATTGCTTTCTTATTTTTAATTTCATAAAGTCTGCTCTAATTTTTATTGTTTCTTTTATTTTGTTTACTTTGAATTTAATTTGCTCTTTGTTTTCAAGTTTCCTATGAAGGAAGCTTAGATAATTAGAATTTCTCCTTTGATAATATGTGCATTCATTTGACAAGTTGACTTTTCATTTTTATATAGTTCAAAACATTTAAAAATTTCTTGAAATTTCTTCTTTGATATGTGTTATTCAGAAATTTGTTGTATAATTTCTAATATTTGGAGATTTTTACTAAATCCTTTCTTAACATATTTTAGAAATTTTACCTCCTGAAATCCATAAATAAAATAATTATCAAGCATATTTTGTTTCTCTATATTTTTTATATTATTGTTCAAATATACGCCTTGATTTTCTTTTGCTGATAAATATAGAATAGCATTTGATTATACGTTACATAACCTCGGTAGTAGAAGGTTGATGAAGTATACATCTATTTAATTGGGAAATGGGATTACATTTTAAAATCTTTATGGATCTCAGACAAATTTAACTTTTAGCATTATGTGTTTTTAATTTTTATTCTTCTGTAGTGTGGAAGCACCCTATAAGGTAGATATTATTAATTCTATAATGTTAATCAGAGAAGTAATGTTGTCAGAGTAGAATAGTTTTAGGTGAGAAAATGAAATTTAAATCAAGATTTTAATTTTTTTGCTCACTACCTGTTAAACAGAACAAAGAAATAAACGTAGACAGTGATGAATGAATTCTTTTACTGCTCTAAAAGCAAAATCAGTTGTTAGTTAAATAACGAGAAAACAGTGTTAGTGTTTATATTTTTGTTATTGACTTTTGAGCAGTGGTTTAACAAGGACAAGGGCCTATGCTTTGCATTGATTTTCTTATATATTCTAGATTAGCACTATCCAATAGAAAGAAAATGTCTCATGTATATAGTTTTAAAATTTCTAATTGCTTTATATAAAAGTAAAAAGGAAATGTATAAAATTAAATCTATTTATGCAGGAGCTAAAAATAATACTTTTTCTCCCCCCTTCTAAGTTTTTCTAGCTGGGCTAATAATCAAATTAACAGAGACAGATTAACAGTAGAACATACAAAGTTCGTTACAGTTGTATATGCCACGGGGTGTTATAAGCACATTGGGCAGTTGAGGTTTATATGTCATTATGGATGAAGGAGAAAGCTCACAACAGTTCGAGATTTCAAAGGAAATAAGTAATTTGCAGGTTGTGGAAGAAGAGCAGAACACACATGGCAGGCAAATTCTTGCTAGACAACCTGGAAACAATGGGACACAGTAGGGATATAGTTAACAGGCACCTGCTTGAGCCTTTTTACCTACCATACTGAAGGGAACATGCTAAGATTCTCTTCCTAGACAAGGTCTTTCCATCTGAATCTCTTACATGGAAAAGACTGAGGGTTAAACATTTTGAGTCCTTTTTTTCTTAATAATTGGCTTAAAATTAATATTCCAAAGGCAGTTTTAGGGAGGCAAGACTTTGGGACCCTTCATCGTCATACATTATATAACCTATTAATATGTCCAACATAAAACTATTAACAAGACATTTACATTCTTTTTTTTGCACTTTGAAATCCAGTATATATTTTACACTTATAGTACATCTCTATTTGGATGCTAAATTTTCATCAGAAATACTTTATCTCTATTTAGAGTTCATGAAATTTACAGCTAAATACGTAAAATCTGACACTGAAGTTTTTCCACAGGTATAGTAAAGAATTGATTATCAAAAATAATTTTTCTTTAATATTTGAATTTATTTGACAAAGTTGGCTTATTTCAAAAAATAATTTATTTGGCTTTGAAACAAAAACATCAGTTTAAAAATTACAATTATCAACTTCAAAAATATCTATTTCATGAGTTATATTTATTGGCTTTATTGATATTTGAAAGTCTTTTAGACAACATGATTTATGTAAAGCTAGAAAAGTATTTACAGTTTATTAAATTTTGAATCAATTGATCTTTGATATTATTTTAAAAAAAGGTCTTTTGTTCTACTGGCAGTTGCTTGGTGGCTTAGTTGAATCTTTACAAAATCTTCTTAATCTTTTCATCATTTTCTTTAAAATTAGCCATAACTGAAACAGCAATTTTTTTATTCCACAAATCTATTTTTTTTTTAAGTATAATCAAATTTATAACTTGCCAAAAGTATAAGTTAAATCCTGTTAAAATCATTAAAATTTATTTTGGATATTCAATTTTGAATTAAAGTTATCAATCTCACCAAATTTTTGAGTGCTGAAAGGAAATGTCTCAAGAAATTTATCTTTTTGCTGAAAATGTCTATTGCTATTGTACATCTATTATTTTAAACTTTATTTTATCCAACAGACAGCTTTTTAATTTTGTTCTGACGTAGTAAATTATAAATCTCAATAATCACGAAATTTGCAGCAAACCTTCCAAGTTTTTTTGTGTTTCATTATTGTTATGGTAGAGGTAGTACAAACTCCATTCTGTTCTGCATTGGTGCCTTTGTGTTTAATTTTAAAACTTGTTCATATTTTTTTCAATTTGGAAAACAATTTATTTATAATTAAAATAATCAATCTTTCCATTTAATAATTAATTATAATTTATATAAACATCACTGTAATTCACGCTGTCTCATACAATATTTTTTAAAACATATTACAATGTTACATCTATTTATCAAGACAAAATTGAACTGAATTAATTTCTTGACACCAACTAGATTGGTGATAGGTTTATTTGTAGTATTAGAAACAACATATGTGTTCAACATAGTACAATACAACAAAGCTGTCCTATGCAGTGCAATGGAATCCTACCAAAATAACAATGGTCTGTGCAATGCAAAAATTTGCAATGCTTCAATTTTAACCCTAAATAAAATTAATGTAATTAAATTAAAATTTCATTTCCTTAGTTACGCTAGCTATATTTAGGGTGCTCAGTAGACATGTAGCTAGTGACTATTGTGTCAATCAGGCTAGTTCTAGATGACCCTGTTCTATAAAATTGGTCATGTCAGTGCAATACAAAAGTTGCTAAAATGTTAAAAACCTATAGGTTCAATTCAACTGTTGTTGCTACTATCAAATCGAAAGTAACTGTATAATACACGGTTTGCTCAAAGTCTTCAAGCAAATGAAATAGTTCAAATTGGTTTTCTTTCATACCTTGTTTCTTGTGCCTTTGCTTACCATTCTATATTACTTTTGTATCATTGATGTTTATTTTATACAATCTTTATAAATGCATATTTTACACATTTATACATTTTCCTTCTCTTCATTTCCTTTTCTCCTTCCTCTTTGTCTGTAAGATGTAATTTAATTCTCTCTCTTTTTTTTTTTTGCTTCTTATATGTCATTCCCCTCCGCACTTTTTTTCCCTTTTGGAAACTGCAAACCCTTAAGGGTCAGATTCCCATTTTTTAGACCTCCATCTGCTTAAGTGGAACATCTTACATTAACTGTCTCAACCAGAGCAATCAAAAGGTACTATGACGTACATCCACAGGAAGCTCTTAACGCCCATCAAGACTTCTGGCCTCCTTTGTCATTGCAATGTTAATTCTGCATAAGGACATTTAGAAGTCTATAGGTCAAACGTGAAATATTTTACAATCCAGATGAAACACCATAATGTGTGTGCTGATTGTAATTAGCATTCTAAATAAGGTTATTTCAGAATGCTACAAAAATATGTTTTTATATACTCTTTCAAAATCTTTCATGTAATTTGTTGGGTGGAAACACTAAAAGCAATTAAAGCCTTTGCCTTCTTTTCCATAGCTGTAATGTAGATGAGTCTGTTTGTTAAAATATCTCTAAATAACAGTCTTCTAATTGCAAGTTAGTATAGACATTTTTGCTGCATTCAGTTTAAGCCATGTCAACTAATTCTCTGTGAGAAATAACAAATAAAAATCACAGCATAACTATCAATTACCAATTGTTTTCCTTCATCTTTTATGTTAAGTAAGTTGGAGGAGAGATATTCAATCATCTGTTAAAAATTACAAACTGTTTTTACCTGTAAAAAAGAAATGAGAAAGTCAATGGAAGAAAGAACAGAAACGTAGAATCAAACATGTCAGCTAGAATGTGGAAATGAATGTACAGTATTGATTGCATTTCCATATGACAGTTCATCAGGTAAGTTTCTCATTTACAGATATTTCAGTTCTCTTTAAGAGATGTGTGATATTCTATAAACTAATGATTGATTTTTGTTTGTTTGTTTTTGAACTCATTATCTTATTAGGAGAGTTCATTAATTGCACCTCATCACACCCTTGTGTAAGATGTGGACATCTTTATTTCAAGAATACTAATCAAAGGTAAGCAAACTACAGCCTGATGGCCAAACCTGGCTCTTAGTCAATGGGTGTTCCACCCTAGCTATAAATTTTTTTTTAAACATTTAAGATTGTTTAAAAAGAAAACAAGTTATATGAGGCAGAGATCATAAGTTGCCTGTAAAGCATAAGTTATTACTACCTAGCACTGTACAGAAAAAGCCTGCTAATCTCTGATTTATGTGGGCGGAGACTTCTAAATTGTCAATATTATTTTTGATTTCAGTGTCTCATGGCTAGCTCTTAGCAGATGCAATATTTGATCATAAATTTTGTGGACAAAAAAAAAAAATGGGGGGTGGGTATGCACAAGTTCAGTGACAGAAAGTCACAGGGTGACCTGATTATAAATTCCTAACTGGGCAGGTCCTGCTGGGTAGTCATGCCCCAGGCATAAAACTTCTTTAATTTAAGCAAGCCCTGTCCATTGTTCTTGTACATCTAGAATACACTTTTGAAATGCCAGAGTAATCCTCTTTTACAGAATCCTAGGATGTATACCCATCCTCAGGGGAGCACATAATCTTGTTAACTATCCTTCACCTTGCTTTCTCCCACCTTCATGTTGTATTCTTTTATATTCCCTTCCTAATCCCAATTGTATTACAGAACTCATTTTCAGGAGAACCTGAGATCTTGCTTCTCGCATGTCATTAGTTTGGCTCAAATAAACTCTTACAGGTTTAGACATTCTTATGTTGACAGTTTTCTAAATTTTTTTTCTATTTTTATTTTCTTAAGCATACCAACTTGCAGTGTATTCATATGTAGTATGGTCATGTTGTTATCAGGCAATTTTCAAAAACCTTATGATCTTTATTCCATTGAATCTGATTTCTGTTGATATTCCAGGAAATTTATTTTTGTTAAATCTATTTAAATATTACGTTTCTTCACACAGCATTATTGTTTGTATACAATTTCTCAGAATATAATTTGCAGAAATATCTGTTAAAGAATTTATGTTTGTCCACTTTCCTTTTAGCATTTAAAGTCTTACCTTCATTTTTGAACTATCACTTTAATAGTTTCAGTAATCTAGGACTTGACATCTTGTTTTTAACTCCTTAATCAAAGTGTGGATAAGTTTGGATACTTTAAAAGAAGTTAATTGTTTCTTGAAGTGTTAACTTACCCTTTGAAGGTACATCTTTCATTATTTACTTATCACTGACCTGCATTACCATCTCATCTTTAAGAAAGTCACACAATAAGAAATGACCGACTTGACCTCAAAACCTCTCATCTGTCCTGCATGTCATCGTGTTCTTAAACAAAAAGGATGTTTCGTGTTTAATATATCTCCTTCTTAACATATGTGACTAAAATTTGCAATAATTAGTTTCTATCATATATCACATAAAATTGTATATTAAGGTTCTATTTTAATAATAAAATAAAATGAAACATTATTATTTCTTTCACAGAGAGTGTTGCCAATCAGTGTTCATTCTCAAACACCTACAGTCCCTTTTGATCCTGTTTCTGCTATATTTAACCCTCATAAAATTCCTAAATTGCCATATGTTTATTTTCATTTGTTTAAAGGAGGTTATTTGAAGGTTAAACAGCTTGAGGACACAGTAATCATTATCCTGAATGATCATGCCTAGAATGGGGGCTACTTAGAAATAAGGAGATTATTTCTATAATCCTTTATGTGCAAGCAAAATTCACTGGTAAATTTTAAATACAAAAGTTCAAGTTCTGCGGGTCTGTGAGGTTGCTAGTAATACATTTTACATACTGAGACATACTAAAATCTCTGAGAGCAAGTCAGGACTTCAGTTGTCCAAGATTTTCTGAAAATCTTTAGCTCCGTAGAGGTAATTCCAGGAGATATTGTCAGCTATGTCAATCTTTCTTCTTCTCTATTTGAATTGACATTTACCCAGTCCCAGAGAGAAATATAAAAATTTCATTTTAATACTTGTTTCTTCAAGTGTTCAAAATAAATATCCTGAAGATCTCTGATTCTTCATTCATTACTTTTAAAGTCACCACTTAATAGATGTTTGCTACATGACAGAATCTTCCTCCATGCAATGACATATATAATTATTAATTAATATTTTTATTTTAGAAAGTAGAAAATGAAGGCTTGAAATCAAAGAACTAGCATTCTACAGAACTGATTTTTCATTCCAAAGTTTTCAGACTTGAGTAGCTGTGAAATTATTCACTATTTTACACTAAAATTCATTAATTAGCATGGCACTTGCAAAAAAGACCACATAATCTCTATTCTTGTGCCAGTTAGGATCTTCCAAGAAGCAAATGTGAAACTGGATTAGATATGGAAAAGGTAGATTGAGTGAAATGTCTGCGAAGAATATGAGGGTAGAAGCCAGGTAAGGCTTACGGTTTGATGCAAGTCTGATGTGTCAAATGTGTCTATAACACCTGCAATGTTTGTGACTTAAACTAACCCTTGATCATAGATGTCAAAAATAAGAAGTTACTTTCAACATGTTTAATGATATCTAAATACAATCTCATTTTATATGTATATCTATATGCATATATATATATGCATATATATACACACATATAATTTTGGGGGGGAGTCAGGCAATAATTTCTCTCATGAACTTTTCTCCCCTCCATCTCAGCTTTGTGTCTTACTGAAGTCACTGATCTTTGAAAGACCTCTTATCTCCTAGTCTAACCCTTTACCAGGTGTTCTTTGACAGGAATTTCCTATTAACTAAGGTTAGAGAAGATAAACAGTGTTTTCTGTTGATAGTCCTTCCAGGGTATTAGGCTATTTTTGAAGTCTCAAAATGCTATTTTAAGAGCCCAAGAACAGATTGTTAAATGAGCAAATGAGCTGTGATTATCACCAATGTAAATAACATTAGATTAAGTTGTGACTCTAGAAAGTGATGCTTATTTGTGCTATTATCTTGCTTTAAGTATTTAGGAGAAAAAGTTAACTCAGAAATGAAATTTTGAACCACATATAGTTAAACAAAAATAAACACACTAAAATTTCATATTAAACAATTCAGATAATGGAATGCTATTGTTACAGATACATGCTTTATCTGATTTTTGATCTAGTTCTTAGTTTGAAAGTCACTTAGTCTGCTTATTTGTCTCCATGGTGTTTCGATGTGCACTGTTTTACAATTGCATACTCTCATTTGCATTTTTCTCTGTCCAGAATTTAGTTCAGCTAATCTTTTACTGTCATAGTTATATTCTTCTCTTAAACAATTGTCTAAATGTCAGGTATCATAGAAGTGTTTTCAAAAAATTAAAATCACAAGTTTTAAATCCTAGGGGAAAAATATTAAAAGACTTTAAGATGTGATTTATCTTAATTATCCTCTAGTTTCTTTCCATTTTTAACTGTTGACTACAGTTTAAAGGGGTAAGAAGACATATTAAGCTTTTTCTCTTTTTTATAGCCTCTTCCTTCTGCCCAGCCAAATATAGTCTTTAAATTAGCAGGTCAGGGTTTTCCCCCAAAAACCTCCAGTTCTAAATTTCAATGTGGAAGAGAAGGAAGAAAATCAGGCTTAAAAATACTTCTCTCTTAAATGTGACCTGCTTATAGCAATAAAGATATGTGCTATTTTTTCATACTGTAAATCAAACTTGTATGTGAGCAAGGAGACAAAATGACATTGAAAATTAGAGTTTTGCAGCATTTGAGTAATTTATAAAATTTCCCTGCCACTGAATATAAAGACAGGTATATTTTCCTGACTGATTGATCTAAATTTTACTTCTGCATCAGTCAGTTCTCTGTATAAATGATCAGCTGTCTGAGTTATCGCGCTTGTATAGACATAATCATAAGATTATGAATTTCGGTCTTAAATTTGCATTGTTGTGAATGCTTCATTTATCCAATCCTCATGTTTCATTTGTAACTATCTTTTCTCTAGCTGTTTTTCCCCCAGTTATACAATGTTTAAAATACACAAGTCTTTAGCAATCAACTTAGTCCATTAACGTGTTCTATCTGGAGTTTTCCTCTCTAAAGTAATAGCAAGTATAAGCTAAACTTTAATATCCTAGTACAATATCAAGTCGTATTATTCCCAAAGATGTATCGTATTATTATAAAGGGATGTCCCCTTCAACATTTTAATAGTGACTTTTATAGGACAGATAGGACACAGCTGCATTAACCAGTCAGTTGAGAATAAATATGTCATCCTGTATTCCACATAGTATGCATCTTTCAGTCACAACACTCATCTGCCAAAACTTATGACTCTGAATTACGTTAACAATTTTGGTTTAGGTCAATGCACAGAATTTAAACACCTACACAGTAGCCTGTATTTTCACTCCCCTATTGAAAGTCTCTATTCAGCAGCATAGATACATTTAGAAAGCTAAAAAAGAGAAGTAAGTCTGTGGGCAGTCTTCCTTCGTTATTTTTGTTTGAACTCACATACTACCTGACCTATTTTACTTACACTGCGGAAACATGAGAAATCTTTTTCAATCTTGAAAAAGCATTCACAAAAAATGGAGTACACACATATAAACACACACACAAAATGGACAAATGGATGAAGTGCTAAGTATCATACATTTTTTGTTAATATCTGAAGTAGAGGCACACATGCGTAAAAACTATTGGCAATCCTAAGAATATCAAGACTTCTTCACTATAAAAAAAAATAATATATGTTGTATGGAATGCACTGAGTCAATTCATTGCTTTTCAGAGGAACATTCCTATTTGGACCCTTGAATAAATTTTCTAATGGCCTAAAAGCTAAAATTGAGTTGTCTTTTCCTTAGCTTATGGAGGGAAACAAAATTTTGACACTTTAAAGCTGCTTTTCGGGATATTGATTCTAAACTGGTTATTAAGAAACAAAAGACTCAGAAAGAACCTTTGGCCTGCTCATGTTTCCCGCCTAAAAGATTTAGACAGAAAATCTTGCTTTAGGAAGGGAACCTCGGTTTAATCACCTTAAGAATTTTCAACCTTAGGAAGAAAGAATCCAAGCCTGTTAGCTATACATCCCCTGATAGACCACTGTCTCCAAATCGCCTAGTAAGAATTTCCCTGCCATGTATATTCTACTTTTCTTCAACTACCTATAAATTGCTCGTTCTTACTTCTGAAATATACCCATTCTCCCTTTCTCCTCTGACTAAAATGTCATGTATACCCAATGTTGCCTGTCTTTGGAATTCTCATGCTTATGTGAACTCTCCATGTAAATGTACTTAAAATTGGTCTTTCTTCTATTAATTTATCTCTGTTAATTTGATTATTAGCATAGCTAGAAGAATTCAGAAGGTGGGAAAATATTATAATCAAGTATAAATTTAATTACTATGAAATTATTAGACACATTATTCCCTAGGTATTGGTCGATGCTATATAAATAATGTGTTTACATACATTGAAATAAATTTAATATTTTAAAATGTATTCTTTTTTTTTAAAGCAAAAAAACAATTTGCCGCCTTTTTAGAAAAATCCTCATTTTACCTTCTTATCTTCACAGGAGGTATTTTTATTAAATTTGTACTCTTACGTCATATTTTAACTGGTTCAAGAAATAGCCTATTCTTGTGCTTTTGATCCCACAAATATTGTAAAATAAGTGATCTACAAATAAATTTAATAAGGTTTACATTTAAAAATTAATCATTTTGACGTTATAAACTTCAATACGTAAAGAGCTTAGAAGTGTCATTCGTATCCTTAAAACGGCAACAAAATAGCTGGACAGATAATCAATAATTTTTTGGTACCCATTAGAGAACTGAAGTTGCAGGGCAAATTGCAACCCTGAAACCCGAGAGGCAGAACCATCCATTGAGAGGCAGCCTAAATCTGCTGACCTGGAGCAGAAGCCACTGGAGACCTAAATTGATAGAAACACTTAAATGGTAATTTTGCCTAATGGCTGGAGGCTGAGTGAGGACTGGCTTGCGAGTGATAAACTGCTGGGAGTTGCAGTCTTACTCTAAGTGTTTTACTTCCGGGGCTCACATCAGGTTCTTATAGTGAATATCTGAGCAAGATTTCCTCTTCGCTCTAGCACAGGGAAGGGGACATTGTGAAATACCTCCAAAGCTCTGTCAATAACACGTAAATGCCTAGTCTTTATTCTAGCTGGGGGCAGGGAAATCCTCCTACTCTAATTATCTCCAGTCACCCTGTTTCACCAAAAGGAAAACAAAACAAAACAGAAAAAAATGAAAACCAAATGCAGTTAACAGGGATCAGAATTTCAAGGAAACAAATTGGGAATATTTAGAAATTTTACAGCCAGGGAACAGCAGGAAGCGCTATACTACAGAAGAAATATTTGTGAAGGTCACAGCCCAAGGATACTGGCTGACTAAAAAGGTGAGATTTTATCAGATTATAGAATCAGCCTTTTTCCCATACCTCACCACCACATCGACAAAAGTTCAGTATGATAAAATCTGAAAGGGCTGCAAGATAAATATTCTCTCTAATGACGAGTGCTTAGGGAAACCCAAAGTCAGTAGCCTAGACAAAAACAAACCAGAAACATTAACAGAGTGTGAATTGTCTGTTACCTACAGCTAGAGCAAACATTGAACACGCCCTAACTTCTAGCCAGGTGAACATTATATTTCACAGTAAAGGTCTAAATACCTCAGTTTTTATTATCCAATACAACATGTCCAGCTTTCAATAAAATAAATATAAGTCATGTCAAAAGGCAATAAAAAGCAAAGTTTGAAAAGTAAAAGGAATGATCATAATCAAACCTCGATATAACAAGCATGTGGGGATTATGGTACACGGATATTAAAATAACTATGGTTAATATGTTAAGGGCACTACTGGAAAAAGTAAATTATGAAAGAATAGATGAGTATTATAAGAAGGGGTATGGCAATTCTAAGAAAGAATTAAAAGGAAATGATAGAAATAGAAAGACTCTAAGAAAATGAAGAATTCCTTCTATGGATTCATCAGTACATGACATGGCTGAGAAAATCAGTAAGCTTGAAGACAGGGTGATTGAAATAGAAATTAGAATATTCTGAAAAACAGAGTAGGAAAAAAACTGTGTAGAAATTTCAAAACATGTATGATGCACAACATTGGAATAGCAATAACAGAAGAGAGAACAAAATGGAATAAATATTTGACATTAATGGAATAAATAAATGACACAGAATTTTCCAAAATTAACATAGACACTAAACCACAGATTTAAGAGGCTAAAGAGTGACAAGCAGAATAAAAACCAAAACAAACAATAACACATATAGGCATATAAGATTCAACTGTAGAAAACTAAAGACAAAGGAAATCCTGAAAGAAGTCAGAGGAAAAGAAACTTTACTTTCAGAAAAACAAGAATAAGAATTATATGATTTCTTGTCAGATGCCATGCAAGTAAGAAGAGAATATAGTGAAGTACTTAAAATGTTGGAAAAAAAACAGCACAACTGTAAATTTTTACTCAGTGAAATTTTATTTCAAAAATAGAGAAATAAAACCTCTCCAAAAAGACGAAAATAAAATAAACTCTTAGAGAATTCATTGCCAGCAGACTTGCCTCCTAGAATGTTAAAAGAAGATTGCCTAAAAAACAGCCAGAAACTTGGGTTTACATAAAGAAAAAAAGAGCATAAAATAAAGAGTAAATGCAGGTAAAGTTAAATCCTTTATTTTTCTTATTCTTAATTGATGTGAAAGATAACTATTTAAAGAAATAATAGCAATAGTAGCAATGTATTAGTTGTTTATAATACATGAAGAAATAAATGAAAAACATTAAAGTCACAAGAATAGGAAGGAGGAATTGGAAATACTCTGGACTACGTGCGAAGTGGTATAGTGCTATTTGAAGGTGCATTTAGATTCGTCAAAAAATGTACATTGTAAATATACAAGGAATGTTCGAGAAACTGTCACAGCCAAGAGAAACCTAAGTTAGACAAGACAACAAAAAATTAGTCTCTTGGATGAGATTCTTGAACAGAAAAAGGACATTAGGTGAAAACTAAGAAATCTCATAAAATATTAACAATAATGCATCGATCTTTTCCATTAACTATCACAAATGTACTGCACTAGTGTTAGATTTACAATAAGAAATACTACTTGTGAGATTTAGTGAAACTCTCAATGTTTTTACAACTTTTCTTTAAATCTTAAACAATTTAAAAATTAAATGTTTATTAAAAATACAATATGTGAAAAGTGCTTGGAGTTTAATATAAGACAAAAATAATCATTTAAAATGATTTACAATGTATTATTAGTTTCTCAATAAAATTATATCTAACTTTCAGTAAACCAATGACTCATCAAGCAAACCTCTGCCTCATTTTGTTGTAAAACAAAACCAAATAAAACAACCTAATGTATATAATTAATAAGCTAATCATAATCATTAATCATAATGATTAAATAAATATGTCCAGAAAGAAATGGTATTTTGTTATTAGACTGATGGTATAAATAAAAAAGTTTTTAAAATCTTTGGAATGGCAAAATATATACTTATCATTTTTAAAGGAATTACTTCTCATAGAAAGTTAAAATGAATTTTAAAATATTTTGGGTAGATCTCTAAAATCATAGCCAATATACAGGAAACATAGAAAATATTTTAAATGACCACTATGAAATACTTTTCTGTCTTAAAATATGTGAGACATCTCTGAGATAGCCTAAATTTTAATTACCAGGAACTTACTTGTCCTCTTTTTAAGGTCTTCAAGTCTGACCGATGGAGCGAATGAGATAAAGGACTCTTTGGAGAAATATATATATATAGTATATTCAAAGTAATGAGATAAAGTTTTAAAAAGAAGATACTATTGCATTTCTTGAGCTCCACATAGACTGCAGAGAAGTAGGATGACATTAATTTCCTTCACATACTTAACAATTCTCTTCTCATATATGCAGCTAACGTGGTCAAAATGGTAAAATTCAAGTGGAGCCTATATAAAAGTTCTCTCATTTGAATGATTTAAAGATATATTTAAATGGGTCATTTTGCTCTTCAGATTAATTTTCAATTTCTCTTCCATTGTTAACACATTTGAAAAATGTCCACTAAAATGGCTAATTTCAAGTTGATTACTGATAGCTGAGAAAATTTTTAGTCAATATATCTCTGATACATTCTTAAAATCTCCAGTTTTAAAACTGCCAAAGAGACCGATCATTTTAGATGCCTCTAAATGAGGATGAACAACCATATTCAATTTTTATAAATGTATTTATGACTAGGACCATGTACGAGAGATTCTGTTTTCGGTTTTATTTAGTTTGTTTTAATCTGAATTATTTTTTACAGAGAAGTTGGGAGTTTTTGTTTTTTTTTTAACACATAATCAGATCTTTATCCCTTTATTTGCTATATCTCTTGTTCTAATTTCTCTTTTACCGTTATTACTCTTTAACTAAAAAAAAAAAATTAAAAGAAAGAAAGAAAAAAAGACCTGGTGTTTCTTTAATTCAATGACTCAGGGTTTCCTGGAGTTTGAAATTATTCCCTGAAAAGCAGCAAAGCACTAGAAATACTTAGTGCCAGAAATATGAAAGAAGTAAATTATTTAGTTTATTAAAAATGGTAATTTTGCTCATTCACTAGTCTAAACATGTTTGTATAGCTTCCTTTGAGAAAATTGTACAATCCTCTGCATACAGGTAATTAAAAGAAAGTCAGACACTGGTGGCCTTCATGGTATACTGGCTCATACCTGTGCTTCTTTGGACTTGTATAATGGTATATGTTTGTTTTAGTTTCTGGTATTTAAAAATAAGAGCGCTTTGTGTAAAAATATGAATTTCTACCTACTTTGGAAGAACAAATATATTGATTATATTAGTAAAGCACTCTCTGAAAAAGAGTTTTGGAGCTTCTTGGTGCTAGTCTCGTTTTGTAAATCCATTTGGCCATTTGGACACCAGATCCTAGAAAGGATTCTGCAAAATTTATGAACGATATTGATTTTCTATATATATTCAAGGGAAAAAGTCCAAAGCTTTCATAACCATAGCTTTACAGAAAATGTCACAACTATAAATCTATTGTTCATGTTAAAAAGCAAGTATATTTACATAGGCACATTCATTTATCTCTTCTTCATTCTTTCATCCCCAGAATTCTTAATTCTAAAAATGCTCTTTCAGCATGTAGATAAGTATTTATAAGGCTTGACTCATAAAAGTGTTACTCTGCTTTAAATTTTTTCTCCTGCCACACACACAAAAATAATTTAACCTGATATCTAATGAGTTTTATTATATTGACTTTCTCTGCTGTTTGAACTATAGCTATATCATCACTTTTATACTATAAACATCATGTGGTTTTTAAGATTCTATTCTAGAATCACAGGTTTCTAACAGAAATTAGTGAAACATTAAAAATAAACATACATATAAATGATTCTTTAGTTCACAGGACTAAAATATGTAGTTTTAAAAATTTAATTAACCGTAAACTGAAATCCGGTTATTAGGTAAGGTCACATCCATTAATTCATATTTAACTTTTTTATTTCTCTTTTATTCCTCACTTTTTCCTGCATTTCACTTACCCAATTTGAAGTTTTAGTAGCAGTTTCAGCCTTTCTATATGTCCCATAGAAATATGCAAACATGGTTCCTTATGTCAGTAGACTTGTCTTGGTTTAACAATCAGACAGAATTTGTCAAAAAAAAGTGTATTCTTCACTAAAATTTTGGATTCATATTAATAAAACCTATTGCCTTATGTTCCAACTAACACTGGAATTATTATTATTTTATTTGATCAGAAATCCAGCGTAGACATTTCTAAAATAGATGTACCCAAATTTAGTATAAATTATGCTGTTTATTTGCAATGATTTAAACTATGTAACATAATAAAACAATAGTGTAACTGATGTGTGTGCGCCAATTATCTCAAACTTTCGACTTAACATTTCTGTGGAAAACAATATTTGAAATAAATCTTCTGTAATAGTCTATTTTTAAAAAGCAGACAAAACCGGGCTGTAAGATCAGGACACAGAATGACCCTCACCCCCATCCGCTCTGTAGTGTCCTTCGCTCAGTAGCCCAAGGACAGTCTATAGTGCCAATAGAATTTGAAGAGTTAATTGCAGAAAACATCGAGCTAAATAATAGTGTTTCCTTGGCAAAAAAAAACAACAACACTATTTTATCAATGAATATTTAATAAATAAGTTATTAATTTTAATGCTGTTTATTAATTTTTTTCTGAGTATTTTAAGGGAACTTTTACACTATGAGGACATTGACAGCACTTGAGAAAATGCCCCAATTATAAGAAAATTAACAAACAATAGCTTCTGATCTTTTTTAAAAATAGATTTTCATCATTTACAAATTATTTTTCTAACCGTTATCTGTTTAGTCCCTACAATTAACATCTACATAAATTATGTATATAACATATATTTCCCTAAATATTGCAGAATTAAAAATATATTTAAGTAGTTATGCCATGTGTCTAATGTCTCATCAGAAACAAGTTTTAAAAAACCAAGATTTTTATTTTACATTTGTTTTTCATTTAAACAGTTATTCATTGATCATCTGCCATTTGCCAAACAGTTTTCCTGAGTTCTGGGAGATAGAAAAATGAATTAAGACATTGACTGCCTTCAGTGAGCTTGCACCTTCATAGGAGGGAGTGATATTTTTAACTGTAATGCAGTAGGAATAAGATATATACCATAATAAAGTTATGTACAATGCAATGGTATGCTGGAAAATAAACTGGGGAGAGAAGTGGGTTTGGGGGAGCCCTGTGTTGCCAGTTTCTGTGGTGTAAATATTCTTGCCACAACTGATTTCAAGCTCCTTGTAGTTTAAAAATCGGCTTGAAAATTTCTGAATATTTAATAATCAGCTCTCACAAGTGAGTATAACATGACTTCAGTTCACCACTGGAAGTGTGGTTAGAAGCATAAGGAAGGCAGCAATGTATTCTGCCTGGAATGAAGGTGGGGAAAGATTCAGAGCACAGAGAATTCAAGTTAAGTCTAAAGGACTAGTGAGATGATAGGGCAGAGAACAAGGAAGGAGAAAGGTATATGCGAAGGGAACCTTATATGCACATTTAAGAATGCTGAGAATTCATGGTGTGCTGGGGCTCCAGAAGCTGAGTGTTACATTGGACCTAGATTGTTAAAAATCTTGAATGATGCACAAGTAATTTGATTCCTTTATGCAGAAAATGAGAGTTTCTGGGACTCACACAACCTATTTGAAGAATCTCTGTGGTTGAGTGTTTTATGGACTACCACTGAGAATATTATGCCTGGTTTCATTTAAGCAAGATTCTATGAAGTTGATTTTTCAATGGAATTAAATAAGCTTCACAAAGATAAAGGTATAATCAGGATCAAAAAAAGATCATTTGACTGTCAAGAATTATTTTCCTTTTAATACTACGTTCCCTCCAAATATTGTTTTTCCAACGACTCCATATCTCCCTTTTAATCTTGTTGGTTGGCAAGCTGAAAGATTTATAATCTCCATCCTATATGTTTGGAGAATTTCTGTTTTCTGTCTTTTAATTTATGCTTTTCTCTTGTTCATTTAGAGCTAGTTTAGAGTAATTGCCATAATTGCGAGGATAGTAGTATTGCTAAAATTGTTAGAAGGTAAATATAATTATAAAACTACATAGACATTGTTTCCATAGAAGCAACAGTAACAACTCATTTATTAAGACGTCTTGTAGCTCCTTTTAATTTTAATAAACACAAATGCATTAAAGCTTACTGAACAAAGTGAATGGGAATTTCTATGAGCTAATTAGATAATTTCTTGAAACTTTGGATTTTAGTCATAATGTTTCCTTACAAATTATTGATAAAAGGTTTTAATATTGCCAAAATATAAAACAAATTTTAAGGACATAAAAATAAGATGATATACAATTATCTTCAACTAAGAGATTCATCTCAAGCACTTTAGACTATTACATTAATAAGTTAAACAGGAAGCATGTTTGCTACTATTTTACCTGTTTTAAAATAATATGCTATGAGATACCTTCTAAATGGCTTTTACATATTTTACTCCCTAAGTAATCAAAATTTTCTAACTTGATCTGTTTATTATTTAGAGGTCAAAATATTTGTTTCTAGATACCCTGTGTGAACATTTATCTCCCAAGATATTCTCCTTTTTAAAATGAGAAATCAGGGGGGTTGGGGAATGTGTCTTTTTGAGCAGATAGCTAAGTGTTTACCTGGGCTATTTTTTGAGGATGGAGTTAGGTTCAGTCTTTTATTCTCATTAAACTAAACATTTTAATTGAAGAAATGTAGTAAAGATAATGTTGGCAGAAAAATGTTTTTACATATGTTCAATTTAGAGTTTTAATTTTACTAATGGCTAAATACCTATTATTTTTTTTCTTTTTCAAAAGAATATGACTGCTTTTATGTTAAAAGAATCAGTATATAAATGTCTAAGCTTTTTCATTCCTTTGCTTGTTTTTTTTTTCCACTTCAATTTCAATAAAAACCTACACAAATTACTTTTCTATTTTTTTCCCTAGTTGGTAAGCCTTATCAAATACCAACTGTCCATCATTTACTTTTATAATTTCTATAAGTTTTCTCAATGCTTAATAAGACATCAAAATTATAAAATTGTTTCCAGCTGTCTATGTCTATGTGTTTGTGCAAGAGAGGAAAAGAGAGATGAAAAGATTGAGAGACTGGAACAACATATAAATATATTATTTTTTAAAAAATATGATCAAAATTTGAAATATTTAATAAAGATGTTTACCAAATCAAGTGCTATAATGTATTTATTTCAAAGGGTTTTTTAGTATTAAGAATGCTATTTCAAATTCTGCCAGTCTAGACTAGGTCTACATAATCACTTTTTGAGAAAACTTAGCTATCGAATGAGGATATTAGAATACCATTTTGTAATTTACAGCTATAAGAATGCCTCATATAAACAAGATGATATTTTTCTTACAGTTTTAATTTTCCTCTTCTTTCCTTTACCCTTTCTCTTTTCACCTCTCATTACTAGTATCATTATTTAAAAACCTGTTACTCGCCAAATGTTAAGGCTTTGGATGCACAAATACTGTGACTACTTCCATATGATAAATTGTTTGGTGCTGACAAAATATCAGTGTTTTTGTCTTTATCTTGTAAGCCCAAGAAGGTGATTTGATGCTATGAATCTGGAACACTTCCAAATCACATAGACTTGTGCTTAGATTTAAGTTCTGCTATTTTTCACATGTAAACTTTGCAAATAAATATGCTCTATTCTGACATAATGTATACACACATAATTGATTCAGATGCAATTTACATGCCATAACAGTCATCCTTTCGAAGCATACGATTCAGTGCAACTACTGCCACTTTCTAATTTTGGAACATCTTTACCACCCAAAAGGGAAAACCCATACCCGCTTGCTGTCAATCTCCATTCCCAACCTCCACCCACAGCTCTTTGAAATCACAAGCCTATTTTCTGTCTTCATGGTTTTGCCTTTCTATCTTCTTTCACTTAGCATGACATTTTCAAGGTGTATTCGTATTGTAATATGTATAAGTACTTATTTCCCTTTTAAGCCAATAATATTTCATTGTATTTTCATTTCTATTTATCTCAAACTGTTTTATAATTTATCTTGTTATATATTGGTTGCTGAGGAATATGCTGTTTATTTTCCAGCAATTGTGAGTTCACTAAATTTACTTTTAATTCAAATTAATTTTTATTCTTTTTATTTATTTTTAGTAATCTAAATCCTTTTAAAATATATTGAGGCATGTTTTATAGCCTAAAACATAGCCTGATATCATCTTGACTTCTGAGTCAAGAGAATTGGATTCTGGCCCTTTGCCTATTCCTGCCATATTGTTTAGTTTGTACATCTTTTAACGTTTCTTGGCCTCAATTTTCTCAACTATTGTGGTTTGTATTTGAGTTCTAAGTTTCTGTAATAAAGAACAAAGAAAGAAGCCATTTGTTTAGCATTTAGTAGAATAGGAAAAGACCTTTCCCAAAATTGTCAAAACTTTGCTTTCTTATGAGGAAACATAATTTCTTCCCCTTCTCACATTTTTACTATATTTTATCTTGCAGTGACCTATATTCATTACATATCTGGTTGTTGTTTGATGGCATTCTCTGTGGCTAAGAAGTATTCCTCATGTAGAGTATAATTTTAACCAAAGCATCTCGATGTGTCTTCAGTAATCTGTAAATATACTTATTATGTTTTATTGTAACTGTAATTTAATTAATTTAGAATTTATTGTGGGCCTTTCTTCTCTCAAAAGTGGTTTTGGTATATAATTAATAAAGGAAATATTTTCCTAAACATCATTGTATTATCAAATACATATATCATTTAGACCTCTGCAAGCCCCCAAATGTTTATGTATTTTGTGTTAGTTCCTCTTGATGATATTGAGGTTGAAAATATAACTATGAAATCTGATGTTGTTTCTAGGAAGGTACCTTAAAATAAAAAATATTGTTTGTATATATTGTTTATGTCTTTCTTCTGTGCTGGGCCTTGGCTTATTTCTTTTCTTTCATAATTAATTTTACTTACAAGTTCCAGTTCAGAAAATAAAATTAACATTTTCTTTTTGAAGTCTCTCTTCAGCTTCTTTCAGTTTAGATTATTATTATTATTTTTTCTTTTCTGGTTACTAAAATTTTAGATATGGAGAGACTGAGCGGTTTTCATATAGATATGAAATAAATTGATCATTGCTCTATCTGAATTGTCAGACTTATAAAATGAGGAAAAATGAGAAGAATAGGACTAGACAGTATATAAAATAATACAACTCTCTAATATTCTTTGTGAAGATTGTAAGGGCTGAGAATAATGTTAATCGCTAACTCTTACGTAAATTCGAAATGCTGCCAGACACTCATTATAAGTACTTTATGTATATTAATCCAGAAAACAACCCTAGGACTTTTTAATCTTCACAACAACCCAGTGAATGAGGAAGCAGAAGCACAATGTGATTAAGTGTTTTTTCCTAAGGTCCCACAGCAGACTACAGAGGTGGTGCTCATAAGCCACTGCGGAAGTACATAAACAATAACAACAGAGAAAATTAGACAAGGAGACCAAAAGAGGTTATTGTACTTCCTTGGCTCGAGCTGCTGTTTCCTTCTTGCAGCTTTGGGTCTTCAGAAAATTTAATTCTCTATCTTATTAAAGTATAAAAGCTGGCTGATCTTCATGCTCTCCTTTCAACGCCAGACTCTTGAATTCCTTGCTCCGTGGCTTAGATGAGTTTTAAAGAAAATATGTTAAGTGGGAAAATCTGGCTGACTTTTTTTCCATCAATTTTAAACATTTTCAGTTTGCCAATTTTACATTCATTTGGGTATTATAATGTATTCCACAGATTTTGATATGACTTTGAGTTCATTTAAAAAAGAAAAGCCTTTCTCGTTCTTTGTCTGATACTAATTCCCTACAGTGCCTCATTTCTTCCCCTTCCACTTAGTGTCACTACCTATTTTAAGCAAATATCTATATATGATTATATGACTTCTGTTGGCTAAGAAAAAAAAAGCGTGAAATTTGCTTCATTCTAGTATTTGGACAGGACAATTATCAGGGCATGACGATTAATTAGATAGATAGATAGATAGATAGATAGATAGATTAGATGATAGATAGATAGATAGATAGATAGATAGATTAGATGATAGATAGATAGATAGATGATAGATAGATAGATAGATAGATAGATAGATAGATAGATAGATAGATAGATGATAGGTAGATATATTTTTTTCCTCCAGTGGGTAAAACCATAGTAGCAAGTTGCAAAGTTGCAAGATGACTGGTCCTCAGGACATTATTGACTATCAAAATAAATAATGAAAGAACCATTTGATGTTTTTATTGTGTAGTTATTACATAAAACTAAATCTGTAAACTGCTTTGTTAACATTTTTTGCTAGTTAGTTTACATATGCACCTTTTGAAGTGGTGTAGGTTTCTAGCCCCATTTGAAGACATAAATCAGACACAACTAAAATTTAATATTTCTTTTTATTAGAAGAACTAGGACACATTCCAGTATATACCCACATACCCGCAAACCATATATATGTGTGTATTTTTTATTGCTATTAGGACTCCTGGGCCACGCCAGACCTTTTATTCTTCCTGATTTTTGCATCCCAGTTTGAGCAGAAGATGGAGGTTGGACAACTGTTTTCTAAACGGTATAACTATCTAATATCATTTAGACATATTTAGCCATTAATTAATTCACTAGAAACACATAGACATTTTATGTCAAATATTGTACTGGAACTCTACGATAAAAAAAAATGGTTAAGGTCACATTTTTGTTGATCTTATGTGAGGAAAATAAATAAAATCATAATCAGATAAAATTGCAAATTAATGTAAAATTTCAACTGTGATTAATGTGTGCCAAGGAAGACTGAAATACAGTGCCAGTAGAATCTTTAATATTTAACATGTAATCTACCAGAAGGCATTTGTGCAATCTGAAGGAGGATGGAGGGTAAGAGGGTGAAAGCGAACAACATGAACAAGTAGCTTATTTGAGAAGATGAAAAAAAAGCAGAGATTTGAATAAAAGTATAGAAAAGCTGTGTGGTGATCTGTGGATAGAGTACTCTAAATGGAAGAAACAGGAAATTATCTTTTTGAAGCATCTTGGGCAGAGTGGTTTGCTTAGCATGTTTAGGAAAAGCAGGAAGACAGTGTGGGTGGAAGAGAATAGCAAGTATATTGTCAAAGATTCTCTCCCTGACTAACCTCTAGCCAGGCTCCTCTGAGCTATCTTCTCTACCAGGCCTCTACATGGGCCTATAAAAATTTAAACAAGCACTGACGTAGTTTCTAACAGCTCAAAGTGGCATTCCCTAGGATAACCCTAGTTCCCTCAAAGTACCAGCATGAGAAAACTCTAGACTGCCAGATAATTTTTATTGTTTGTTCTAGGCAACACCTGCTGATAGGTGGGAAGGTAGAAGCCTAACCACAGAGTGCCAGGTAGCAAGCCCAAATAGGTTACACGGGGACTCCCTCCCCGCTTTTTGTAATTTTTAATTTTTTTTTACTTCCTTGATTCTACTAAAGCCCTGTCATTCCTCCTCCCCTTTGTCTCATTATCCCTTTAAAATACCTAGCCCCATCTGCACCTATTGGAGCTCAGCTCAACTCTTTGTCTATTGTCGATAGTGAACTAATTAAAATGTTTTCACTTCTTTAGTCTGGCTGTGTTTACCTTTGAGAGTAGAGAATGCAAAGTCAGAGTTATTAGATGGGAATCTGGTCACACTAAGGCTTGTAATTTATGATTAAAACTCTGGGTTTTACTCTGAACAAGATGGGAATCCATTAGGGGCTTTGACTTGAGAAGAGGAATGATAAGACTTAAGTTTTCAAAGAAACCATCTAACTTTTGTGAAGAGGAATACCTCCGGATGAGCAAGGGGAAAACTGGGGAGACCAGTTAAGAAGCTGTTTTAGTGATCCCAGCAAGAAATGGTGTGGTTTGTTCTTAGATAATAGTGGTGGAGAAAATGTGAAATCTTTTGGATATACTTGAAGATAGTGCTAGTTGTATTTGCTAATGAATTGTGGAAGTTTGATTTTAATATGTGAGAGATATTTATATACATAAGGAAAAGTAAAATATGATTTTATACTTTGTTCAAATATCTGTGTCAAATGTATAAATGGTAAATAATGATGTCTTTTCAAAACAAATATTTGTGGATAACAGATATTAATAGCTACTTAGTCAAATCAGATATATGGTATGCATGTGCCACCTGATTTTTTCCAGTTTCATACTAACAACTGATGAAGATAGACAAATTCAGTGGACTTGTTAGTAGATGATCATGAAAGTACAATATAATTGAGGGTAGTCTTATGTAAAATGTTTTAATCTGTTCTCAAAGAAATATTAGAATGTTTTTTCTAGACGTTAACAAAAAAAAAAGAATATGATTTAAAGAGACAGTTCTTATTTTCAGAAAGTATCTTTATATGAAAAACAAATTCAATAAACCAGTTGTATCACCAACTAAAATTTAAGTTTCTAGTTTGGTAGTCACAGCTTTGGAAAGGAGCAGAAAGAACTGGAATTTCTGGGAAATTTTTAAGAGACAATTCATGTCAAAAAACTTTACTTTCTTTAATTATTTGTTATAAGTATCATAATCTTCATCCTAAATTTTATTAAATAGAACACAATTATGATCCTTTTTATAAGACTATAAATAATTGTGCATTTTCTTTCATTCATCCATCTATCCATTATTACTTCATCCGTCATACCCATTCAATGACCACAGAGATTCGCTTAATGTATTTGTCATCTTTGCAATGGAAAAGGCACATATCCGAAACTTAACTATGAATGGTTTAAAATAGCTTGTTCTGTATATTGAAATAATTGAAAAACTATATTATTTTTATAATGTAAAATACAGAAAGGAAATGTCAAAAAATGTGTTTCAAATGCTTAATTGAAAGTCTGTGAATTTATACAACCAAGAAGTTTCTTCAAAAAAGTTAAAGTGTAGGAGTGTGCGATTTTTAGGCTTATCCAAAAAAGCAGACTTCTAAGGATTTCATATACTTGACAACAGATGGACTTAAGTTGAAATCCTGCTTCTATCATTTATAAGTTCTGTCACATTAAACATGAGATGTAACTTCTCTGAACCTAGGTTTTCTCGACTCAGAAGTGGGGTTAATAATATCAATTACATAAGATTATCATAAGAATTTAATGAGATATATGATAGAGTGTTTTCCAGATTTTACTGAAAGGCTATAACTCAGTAAATGTAAATATTGTTTTTATTATTTTTTTTTGGGGGGGGGATGTTCAAGGTAGTTCACTGACTAGTACTTTAAACAAAAAATTACGTATTACATTTTTCTAATAGCTGTATTACTATAGCTACTGCCTAATTTTTGTTTACTTTAAAAACAGCCCTACATTCACATTTCATGATAGAAACAAAACTCAGTGAAATTACATCAAACAAAAGATTAAAAATAAAAATAAAAATTAGTTAATTGCTTTACGGAAAGTTTATTTTTCTATTGGTTTCAGTCACTGACTGGGCTTACTGCTAGAGAGACAATGAGGTACAGACATAAAACAGACTTTCTTCGTGCCTGTCAAAAACAGTTTGAAAAGAACATTTTTGGCAGCACAATATTCTTTTTATGACTCGTGCTCTTCTATATGTTTCTTCAAAGTGCTTTCCAGAAAAGAAAAAAAAAAAAATTAACAGCATTTTGCCAGTATTCCTAAGGCACATTTACTGGTCTTTATAAGATTGATTTTCCTCACCCTAAACCTACTCATGACCTAATGGGATAGATGCCTAGATAAATTCTACTTTCCTCAAATTTATGGATAGGCATTAGGACATGGCTGGCTCTAAATTCAACTGGAGAGGCTGCATTGTTTCTGTATGAGCAATCCCAGTTGGGTAAAGGTATACACAACTAAAAATTTTAGTCCTTTCTATCACTACCCTTCATTGTTCCAAGTTAAATCTTGTTTCTCTGAAGTTTTTAAATTTCTGGACTTTCTATCATTAAAGTTTCATGCAGTGTGTCTGGTCAATTCTCCTTCCTTTTGCCAGGCTTGTGGCTCAGCAACTAAGGATGTCCTCCTCACTCTCTCTACAGCTGGTCAACCTTGATTTTCTCACCTGGGCTTTGACTCATTCAGAGTATTGAGGCAGTTACATTGGCAGAGAGAATATGATGAACACTTTAGGTCGACAGGTTGCTGCCAGAACTCTTTCTGATAACTGCTGCTGCTTCTCCTGGTTAACACTGAATGATGTCCTCCTCATTTTGTAAACCAGCCAACGATTCTCTGACTCTCCCACTGGGCACATGTGAAGTCCTGCGAGAGCTGTATCAGGAGTTTCTCCACAGACCACTTCCCCCCAACAACCCCCCCCCAAAAAAAATTATTTTTGATCTCTTACATTAAGCAATAACATCCAGCAGCACACTCTCAGTCTCTTGCTGCTGGAAAAAACTTGCCTTTTGGAGTAGATTAAAGGTGTGGTGAATGTGTAGTGCTCCAATTAGATCCCCCTACCAGCTGGTTGTATTCTCATCTCTGGCCCCTCAAAAGGTAAGCAATTTATAACTCACAGCTGTATCCTCATGTGGCAAAATTTCCTTGGTTAAATGGGAACTGTCTCATCACAGAGCTATGGACCATCGTTCCCGGTGCCCAGCTCTTCCCAGTGTGGGGCAGACCTCAGCCAATAACTAACACTAATGAAGCACAAAATGTCAACCCCTTGTTTTGACATGAGCACATACCTCCTGGCGCTACACATCCACAGCCTCCCTCATTCTAACACCCCCCGCCACAGGTGAACACTTGTTATAACTGGTGAACCTGCTTTGCATATAACCATCTAAAGTCCACAGTTTATATAATGGTTCACTTTTGCTGTTGTATGTCTATGGATTTGGACAAGTGCACAATGACATATATGTTCATCATGATGGCATCATGTAGAGTATTTTCACTGTCCTAAAATTCCTGTGTGCTTCACCTATTCAGTACTCCCCTGCTTCCTGGCAAACACTGATCTTTTTACTGTCTCCATATGCCTTTTCCAGAATGTCATATAGTTACAGTTGTACAGTATGTAGCCTTTTCAGATTGGCTTCTTTAGCTTATTAATATGCATTTAAGATTTCTACATGTATTTCCATGCTTTAATAACACAATTCTTTTTAGCACTAAATAATAATCCATTGACTGGATATACCAGGATTTATTTTTCTATTTACCTACTTAAGGACATATTGGTTGCTTTCAAGTTGGCAATTATAAACAAAGCTGCTATAAATATGTGTGAGCAGGTTTCTGTGCAGACATAAGTTTTCAAATCCTTTGGGTAAATACCAAGAATCACAAAGTGCTGGATAGTGTGATAAGAGGATGTTTAGTTTTGTAAGAAACCACTATCTCTATCTCTAAAAGTGGCTGCACCATTTTGCATCACCACCAGCAATAAATGAGAGTTCCCATTGCTCCACAATCTCATTACAATTTGATGTCAATGTTCCAGACTTTGGCCTTTCTAATAGATGTGTAAGTTGTATCTTGTTTTAATTTACATCTCCCTGATGACATATGATGTGGAGCATCTTTTTATATGCTTATTTGCTATCAGTATATTTCCTTTGTTAAGGTCATAAGATCTTCAGCCCATTTTTTAATCAGGTTGCTTGTTTTCTCATTGTTGAGTTTTAAGATTTCTTGGTATATTTCAGATAATAATATTTTGTCAGATGTATCTTCTTCAAATATTGTTTTGCCAGTCTATGGCTCGTCTTGTCCTTTTCTTAACATTGTCTTTATCAGAGCAGAAGTTTTTAATTTTAATGATGTTCTTCTCATTAATTCTTCCAAATTGTGTAACTCTTTGGTGTTGTATCTAAAATAGTCATCACCATACCTAAGGCCATCTAGATTTTCTCCTATACTCTAAGAGTTCTATATTTTTGAGTTTTACATTTAGGTCTATGATTCATTTTGAGCTACATTTTTTTGTGACAGATATAAGGTCTGTGTCTAGATTTTTTTTTTTTGCATGTAGATGTCCATTTATTCTATCACTATTTGTTAAAAATATTATCTTTGTTTCATTGAAATTTCTTTGCTCTTTAGTCAAAGATCAGCTGACTATGTTTATGGGAGTTTATTTCTGGGCTCTTTGTTTTGTTTTGTTTTTATTTTCCATTAATTTCTTTGCCTATTCTTTTACTGATACCACACTTTCTCAATTATTATGTCTTTATAGTAAGTCTTGAAATTGGGTAGTGTCCGTCTTTCAATTTTGTTTTTCTCTTTTAATATTGTGTTGGCGACTGAGGTTTTTTTTTTCTTTGCCTCACTATGTAAACTTTGAATCAGCTTGTTGATATTCATAAAATAACTTACTGGGACTTGGATTGGTGGTGTATTACATATACAGATCAAGAAGGAAAGAACTGAGATTTTGACTTTATCAAGTCTTCCTATCTTTGAACATGAGATATATCTTCATTTATTTAGTTCTTTATTGATTTTGTTTATCTGTTTTTAGTTTTCTTCATAAAGATCTTTCACATAATTTGTAAGAGTTATAACTAAGCATTTAAATTTTTTGTGGCTACAATATAATGGAATCATGTTTTTAATTTCAAATACATTTTTTTTATTTCTAGTACCTTAAAAAGTGATTGACTTCTGTATATTAACCTTGAATCCTGCAAGTTTACTATAACTGTTTATTAATTCCAGGAATTTTTTGGTTTATTTTGCATTGATCAGTCATCAGTGAATAAAAACAATTTTGTCTTTTTTTCTAATTTATGTACTATTTATTTTCTTTTCTTAGCGTATTAACTTGTAATTACCAATACTATTTTGAAAGGAATGGTAAGAGGGGATGACAATAGCTTTTTCATTAAGAAATTCAGTGTTTTGGGTGACAACTGTATTAACCACTTTAATTCTCTCTAGAAGTTCACGACCCATACTTTAGTAAACATTGGCATAGTGAGAAAACACAAAACTTTCATTTGGATAGTGCTATAGCCTAAATGATTTTATTACCTCGAAATTCATATGATAAAATCCCATCCCCCAAGGTGATGATACTAATGGTGGGGCTTTCGAGGGATGATTGGGATTAATTACCTATTTAAAAAGGTCTTAGTCAGCTCCTTAGTTTCTTCCACTATAAGAGGACACAGCGAGTCTATACTGGATACCGAATCTGCCTGCGTCTTGATCTTGGACATTCCAGCCTCCAGAACTACAAGAAATACATTTATATTTTGCATAAACTACTCAATCTGTGGCATTTTGTTATAGCAGCCCAAACTGACTAAGACAGAGGCTTTGGCTCAAATTAAAGTCATACTGCCATTTTCTTTGAGACCTTGGGCAAGCTACTTAATGTCTCTCTATCCTAGTTTTCCTCACAATGTTAAGAAATATGGTAAACGTGTTAGGGTTTGTGGGCCAACCATCTCTGTGGCAACCTAGCAAGTCTCTTGCTGTAGCACAAAAGCAGACACATAGACACTGTAAATAAATGAGCATATCTGTGTTTCAATAACATTGCATTTTTGAACACTGAAATTTGAATTTATTGTTATACTTTTGATGTTTCACAAAATATTATTTTTCTTTGAATCATGTTTTCAATTATTTAAAAATTTATAAACCATACAGAAAGCCTTTTCTAACTTCTCAATTGAAATTAAGTTTCTTTGTTATGTTCTTCTATGGCATGCTCTACTTTATCCTTCATAGCATTTATATCAATAGATGGTTTTGGTTTGTTTGTGTAATGACTTTTAAAAATTTGGTTTCCTTCTGTTAGTCTGAAAGTTCTGTGAGGACAAGTTTTCTGGCTATTTTGCTTAATACAACATAGTTACCTTAGCCTTTTGCCCTGTGCTGAAAGCATACTGGACAGTTAATAAAATTTATTGAGACATTTAATGGCTCCTTGCCTATGAAACTCTTATCAAAAAGAGGTTATTGGTAAATGCCTTAACAGGAAACAGACAGGAATAGAAAGAGAATAGATTTACAGAAGAAATAGTTTAAAAGGTGTTGACAACATGATTACCTGCTGTATGCAGACTTAATCATCTTTATCACATTGACAGACCCACAGGGCTAAAGGATTCACTGTCTTGCCTCAGTGGGCGTTGTGCCACAGGTTACCATACTGAGGTTACAATGGGTCACCATATTATCTTTCTCCTGTGATGCTCACAGGAGCTCCACAGAATAACTGCCATTAAAATGTCCATGTTATAGAAGAAATCATTAAGGATCAGAGTGGTTCAGTTACTTGGTCAACATGAACAGTCAGTTAGTGGCAGAGCTGAGGTTCAGCACAACGTAGATTTTGTTACCTAAATTGGCAATAATTTGACGACAGCGTTAGGGCTCGTAACCACTTGATATCTTGTTCTTTTTGCCTTTCTTTGTCAGCGCGTTCTCTCCCTCAATCCTGTCAGCAATGAAATTTACAAGGAAATTGGAAATTTCTGGTTCAGAACGATTAACACAAATGAAAGTGGCAGAGGAAGGCATGAGAAAAGTTCCTTCATTTACTCCAAATAATCTCTATGGTTAGCTATTTTGGATACACGTGCATTCTAGGCTTCTCCATTTAGGCTACAGATGTTCTAACCAGAAATTTTCCATTAATTCTAGCTTTCTACTGAGATAGATGTATGTATGTATTACATTAAAAAATAAAAAATGTGTAGAAAACCAAGTCATCCTTGCTAGGTAAAAACAACGGTTAACGTTTCAGACAGGAGGATTCAATTTACTTATGTGTGGGATTTTTAAAATGCATATCATTTGTAATCTACAGCAAGATAACAAATGATCAAAATAAGAAGCCATTTGGGACAAAAAATGGGGATTTTAAGAGTGTGGATTAGATTGTGAAGGACTAAGGGTATATCAAGTTGGATACTGCTAGCACTTATAAAACTACTTAAACCTTCTAGTCCTTATACATTCTTCACACATCTGAGATGAGCTTGTTATTTAAGATATTTCATTTATTTGTGGTTGAAGATGAGACAATTCAGGAATTAGGACCGAATTTATGTTTTCCTAATTGTGTGTTTGCATGTATTTGTCCCAGCTTGGGTGAAAGTGATGCTTTATATGGATTTAGATGTGTTAGAGAAACATTTAGTAGATTGTTGTTTGATTGGGATGTGGATGTCAGGGGTGTGTGTGTGTGCGTGTGTGTGTGTGTGTGAGAGAGAGAGAGAGAGAGAGAGAGAGAGAGAGAGAGAGAGAGAGAATGGGCAATGGCAAGATATTGGTTGTGGTAATAATGATGTCTTATTAGGTGAAAAGATATCTGTGAAGCTTTTACAAGAAGATCAAAGAATCAATCTGGTTAAAAACTAGTCCAAAGGAGAGCGATATAGTCTAAATATAATGGCTCAGTAATCAGAGGGCAAAATCAATAATTTTTTATTATGAAGAAATATTTTTGATTATTAAGAAATATCCATGTTGTCTGCCACTCACTCACCTGTATTCTGCTTTCTCTATCTGCTTCAATAAAAATATGTTAAATTTATAAACAAGTAAAGGTAAGATAAAATAAACAAATAGTTTTACAAAACATAATAATTGTGAAACATAAGAAAATTTAACACAATACTCTCACTTCTGTTTGAAACACAGGATGGCTTAATCCACCATACCACATTACTCACTCTTATGCACACAATTCAATAGAATCATGTTCTTATAATCTCCATTTTATATATGAAACACTTGCAGAATAGAGGGAAATATAACTTGCCCCAAATTAAACAATTAGTTAGTAACAGAGCTGGGTTTTAACTCCATATTGAGTTTGACCTCAAATTTAAGGTATATAGCCTTCTAATGTATTGAGAGCAATGCCAGCTTATTGGTAATATTCATATGTGTAGCAGTAATCAGACATAACATAGATATTAGATTAGGTAACAACTACTTTGAGAGAAAAGCACTTCTAATAATATCAGCATTTATAAGAGGGTTCAGTTTTTGTTCCAAATATTAGCAACTGATTTCTCAATATTTGGTTTTAGTGACAGTTTGGAGATACCTTTATATCTTTGTAAGCAATAAAAGACATAGTAGTTGGTGTAGATAATGACCATGTATCTAAAAGCACATGTGAGACACCCTTGAGGACTCCTAGAAATAATAAAGAAAATTTTAATAAGACCAGTACTGATATTCTACATTGCTCATGATTTTATAGGATAGAAAAGCTTTTATTTCATAATCATGTGTTATTTGACCCCAATATTATTTATTTTGAGAAAATTTTAGGTGAACTTAATCTGACTGCATTACTATAGCTCACAAAGGGTTAAATTATTCTAGTTTAGATAACTATTTTGTATCTTAGAAGTATGATTTTTGATACGTATCATGAAATATAAAACTAAAGTTCTGGCTGATTTGATATTCTCCTTGGCTTATGAGTAGCTACCAAGCATACATAGCACTTTCCTATATCTTGATCACCCCATCCCATTGATAATTATAAATAATATTTCTCATTACCTCCTTTCTGGCAGCCGTTCGAATTAGAAATAGGCAAGTTCATGTATGGACATAAAATGAGAACTATCAAAGTAAAGGTAATTATAAGTATTTCTAGAACTACTCTCTTGATTACATAATAAACCTCTCCTTTTGTCTTACCTTTGATGCTCAGATTTCCCTATGTAAAGGCACATATCTAGAATATAATTTTAATTTTGTTATTTATGAGTTAGGAAAAATAGACCCTTAGTTGCATGTACTTTCACTTATAAATAACTCATTCATGATTTGGGAAAATTTAGGTTACATTTGATAAAAAGCCCAAATAGAAATAACTTGAGGAAAAATGAAACTTTATGGAAGTGAAACTAGGGCATCTCTAGGAATCTAAAGGAGTGTTTAACAACTAAACTTCTGGAAGTCAAGATGGAGCCCAGAATGCACATATTTCCCTGTCTCTCATCTTTATTCTCTACGGGAGTTAGTTTATGCTTTTTCCACATGTCATAAAATATAGTTGCTGACAGCTCCTGAATATTACATCTTACAATTCCAGTAGCAATAAAGAGCACGTTGTGACTCTTTTTGGAGTCTAAAAATCTCTAGTAAATTTGTATTGGGCACGTTGACTCAGGTATTTACTCTAGGACAAATTGATTGTGGTCAAAGGTGAGATAATATTGTGCTAAATACAAGCTCCCATGACAGTCTTGTGAGATTAGCTGGGGGTGGAGTGAGTGGTGGACATTACTATAGAAAAGTACAATCTATTGCAAAACAAAATAATGAATTTCAGTCAGTATATGCTCTGTGCTGAGGCTGGCCTGTGGGGTATAAGATTTGGTATAATCAATTTACACAAAATTTGAAGTCACTGTTTTCATTACCTAACAGTGTCCTAAGTTTAAGATCCATGCAGGAGGTAGCTATCAAATTTCCAAGCCAACATGTAAAGCTATGCTTTTCTCTTAAATCAGATTTCTTTGATTACTTTCTCCCGGGCTCTGGCTGAAATGAAAGATAGTTCTTTACATTTATTGACCAGACGATGGCCCCCTTTAAATCTTCCTTCTGCACAGTTTGGTCTTCTTTGTCCTGAAGACCCACACCATAGAGTCCCATAATCTGTAAATCCAGAAGTTTTATCACATTTTCAACTTCACTAATGCAATAAAACCAAACAGAAAAATAATTACAAAAATGTGTTTTTAAAGACATTTGCCTATTGATAACCATTATTCATAACACTTGCAATATCAGAAGTCTGTTACAAAGAATATTTAAAAATTGAGATTTATACGTACTTTTGGTTTCTCTACAGATACAGATATTTTTTAACTGGATTGGATAATTCAGCTTTTATGAAGAGCTCATAGATCAGTGAAAGAGAAGGATAAGTTGTGTGCACAGGAGTTAAATGGTTAAATATGAAAAGCATGGCAAAAGAGAGGTAAAGAATGCCAAATTAAATAAAGCTCTCCTCCTTGTCAAGGAGCTGAGATATATATGGCCGAAATTCCCACCATGAGCTTCTCCTGTATGTGCAGAAACCTCAACTACCAATGAACCTGAAAAATCATGACTTTTTTTTTTTTTTTTTTAATTCCCAAAGCCCTATTGTGTTAAGTGGGAAGTGATGCCAGAATAGGAGGCATACGTCTTAGAGTCAAAAACATGTATTTTATTTCTTGTAACTTCTATCAGATGTCTTCAGAAATAGAAAAGTAAAAAAATATATATATTATTTACAAATTTATAGGATGGTTACTGCATGCTAGGTATTGCATTTAAACTTCTCAACAACATACAAGGCAGGTATTACTTTTATTCCCCTTTTACAACTAATAATATTGATGTACAGAAAATTAAATGACTAGTACCATGTCAAAGTCACATAGCTCAAAGTCACTTAGCTCAAGACAGAGCTCAAATTCACACCCAGACTTTCTCCGGAGTCCCTTATTTTAATCGCTTTACATACTACCTTCATACATATGTAAGTTTATGTATGTATCTGTATATATACATTTTCAATCAATGAAAAAATTTATATTTTCTTTCCTCAGCGTTGAGAAGTTAGTGACATACTATTTTTTGATTTAAGGTACGTACTTATGTTGATTCATAATTATTTTAAAAATGCATGCATTTTTTTCCTTCCCGTGGCTTTATTTTCCAAGCCCCTACTAGAAGTTAATAACAGGATTGTTTGCAGAAGTTAATGTTAGTCAAAACTTTTGATGATTAATTGACTGTGTAAGCTTTTATAACTGTCTTTCATTGTAGTTTACAAAGGAAAAAAAAATGTTTCTCTATTATTTCCCCAACATAACATGTCTATAATTTAAAAATTTCCCAAGATATTTAATACTGGAACTTGCAGAACAAGTAAGAAACTATTAAACTGCTCTTATTATTCTCATTTACCCTCATATAAGGAATAAAATTAAAATTGTGTCTTGATTATAATCTCTTAGCCAAACCTCATTCTCTCCTCAACATCTATTTTCAAAACACCTTTCAGAGTGCTTTTCATATAATATCACTTTTATGTACCAAATGACAAAATTTATTTGACAATGTGGGACTTCTGAAGTTCATATTTTTCATTTTTGTTAAAATTAAAGCAAAAGATGCTATATATATATTATATATAATATTTCTCTTATAAGGATGAATATTTATTTATTTATAATCATTCAATTTAAAAAAAGATACTTTAAAAAATTATCTAACTACTTATTCAGGCCAAAAAGTATGTGCTAGATTTTTTTTTGAATAACAATAACTCAGTAGAACTGAATGTATGTGTTTCCATTTGCTTTTTTCCCTCATAATCTAAAAATTTATCACTTGTAAATAATGTTACAGATATTTGAACATACAGTACTTCCTAAATTCATAGGTCTATTAACAAACTATTCCAGTAGACTGTCAAATGTGACAGACATTTTGGAATAGCTTTGTGTTTTGAATAAAAATGTTCTACCTACTATTCAAAGTTTTAAGGCAACCTGCAACTGAAGTTTTAAGTATACCCATGTGCTTAATCCCTAGTGACATTAATAATATTTATTTAATTAGCAATCATCTTCCCTTAGTCTCAGTGACACAATGTTGAACTTTTAAATGAAGAGTGTAAAGTCTGAGCCTACAACAATCCTAAACGAAGCCCAAATTAGTATCTCCACTCCTGGTTCTAACAACATTCTCTATCAGGAATGTATTATATATGAAGGACATAAAAGTTTCCCAATGCTTTCCTTCTCTAGCACAAACCTTTTATGTTATAGCGACCTGGTGAACTACTCCAATTTACCTAATCCTCTTATTACTGCATCTCCTCACCATCGAAACATATACCAATGAAGCATTAACATAGTTTACAAAAATATATCTTTACATTTATTTGTGTCATTAATTCTTTTAGCTTTCTGTATCAAGGCTTTTTTTTTTTTTTTTTTTTTTTCTTGCCCATTTTCAGCCATATCTCTTTGGCCATACCATGAAGATGAGAAGTTTCTTAATTTATTAGTTGTCATTTTGTAAGTTTCATGCTGCCTTTATTAAATTTACTTCTAAGTATTTTATTCTCTTTCATCCTATTGCAAATGCAATTGGGTGCTTAATTTTATTTTAGGATTATTTATTTCCAGTTTACATACACAATTGATATATTTTAATGTTGACATTTGTCTTAATTTCCTGAGACTGCCGGAACAAATAACTACAAAACTGGTGGCTAAAAACAACAGAAATTAATTCTCTCACAGTTCTGGATGCCAGAATTCTGAAACCAAGGTTTTGGCAGGCTGTGCTCCCACTACACGTTCTCAGGATAGACTCCATTCCTAGCATCTTCTGTCTTCCAGCGGCTGCCCCAAATTCCTTGGCATTCCTTGATCTATGGCAGTTATCACTGCAATCACTGTCCTTATCTTCACATCCACTCTTCCTTTATGTATCTCTATTGTTCTGTATAATCTCCCTCTGGGTTTCTCTTACATGAATGAACATTATGTGCTTGGGTTCTGCCCAGATAAACAAAGATAAGCTTCTCTTCTCAAAACCTGTAAAGTAATAAAGTAATTACATCTTTTGTAATACAAGATAATATTAACTGTTTTGCCACGTAAAGTGTCATTTATGGGTTCCAGGGATTAGAATGTGAACTTAGGCGGGGAGCCACCATTTGACTGACCTTAGCACTGCCTGGTGATTAGTTCTTCTAAGTTTTTTTGTTAATTCCTTATAATTTCCTACATATTGCATCATATAATATGTAAATTAAGACAGTTTTACATCTTCCATTCTAATATGGGTGAACACACAGGCATTCTCTTTATTGCACTGGCGAGGACATCCAGTACATTGTTAAATAGATATGGTGACAGGTGACAACTATCTGGGACCCTGCCTTCCTTAGCAGAGCCACTATCTTTCCCTTTCTCTTGCTACAGAGATAGTTACTTCTGCTTACAATGCATTTGGTGTAACATTTTTGCTTTTTGTTCCTAATCCAGTGAGCTGTGTCCAGTGGGAAAAACTGTGGTTTTCGCCTTCCCTTCCCTGGTAGAGTTAAAACTCTGGCCAAGCGTTTGGGATGAGAAATAATTGGGTAAGAGGTATATAGACCCTCACAGTTCTTACCTGAAGTTCAGCAAATTCTCAAGTACAAACATCTGTCAATTTGTTGTATGCTGTTTGTCCATTTCCAAAGCCCTGAAATTGTTATTTTTGACAATTGGGTCCAGTTTTGTAGTTGCTTTATAGGAAGAGGATTTGCCAAAATGTTCATTTTTTTGAACTGAAAGTGCTCACTTTATAATATTTTGTATTTGAATCTGATTTAAAATCATGTAAGAAAGAAAAGACTGAAAATAATTTTAAAAGCCATATCTACAAAACCAGTTGTCTCCTCATTTATCTAAATGGCACTTTTCCTAAAAGATAGTATTTTGTAATGGGAAAACCAAGACCTAATGGAACTAGATTTCAATGTGATAATCTATTATCAGCTGTATGATTTAGAAAAGTTTCCTTGAATTCTCTAATCTAAATTTTTTTCTCAATTATAATAGAGAAGGAGAATAAAGACATTTCTGCTGTATGTTTGTTGAAGTACCAAATTAAATTACATGAAAATACACAATGATAATCAAAACATGAAAGCATGGATATATACATATTAAAGCATGTGAATACATACATGCACATATATAAAATGATTTCTTTTTGTAAATAAACTAAAAATTATATAACATTAAATATTTTCCACTTTTTGTGCAAAAAAAGTTAAACATATATTAGCATCTCAATGTATTGATTTTTATTGTGTTCCTTTAACGTATAGCTGGGTTAACTTGAATGTGGCAGTCATTAGAGGTGGTTACAAATAGTCCCTCTTCCCTTCTAACACACAGTATAACTGTATTTTCCCAACCATCTGGGGTTATGCGCTGCATCAATGACTTGCTTTGCCCAAAGATATAAGAAAAGAATGGAATGTAACACTTTGAAACTAAAGTTTTAAAAGTCAGGCATGACTTGCCAAAGCCTGGCTTCTCTGTCTTGGTGATCTGGAAGTACGTGTTTATCAGAAACAAACTCTCCTGCCAAACTAACATCAACGTGAGTTATCAGTGAGAAATAAGCCTTTGTTTTTCAAAAGCACTATAATTTCTGCCTGCTAGTTAGCATAGAATAGCATAGCTTGGCCTGGTATGATTAACAGTTCTTCAAAAGATAAGATTTCTTAGTTTACACCCTTTAATAGAAGTAATATCCAGCATTTGTGCTTTATGGGTTCATGTACCTTGAGTAGGGTTTTAACCAGAATCTAAAAGTATGCAAAAGTCTTATAAAAATTTTTGGAAGCACAGTTAAAGTGCTTGTGTTATATTGTAGACAAATTCTACAGTTGCAAATTAATGGTAAGCATAAACTGGTAATTTAAAATATCCAAGGTAGAAGTCATTAAACTAGAATAAGCACTTGAAAATGAATATAGACTCAGATACATGCATATATTTAATCAAACATTTCTCAAAGTATTTTCTCTAACTGGGAAATTCAGAAGCACAGAAGTAAATGCAAGTAATTTCAGAGCTCTGCACTGGCATTTAAATACAAGAGAAAAAAATGTTAATAGGATAAGTACCAGAAAGGATTAAGTAATGCTAAACACCAAAGAGGATTAGTTATTATCCTGCCTTTACAGGCACCAAGGTTTCATGTGGCCAAGTAGATAGGAAATCAAAAGCCAATGCTACAAAATGAAAGTTTTTTTTTTTTTCAATAAGCTTATATTAAAATCAGTTTTATTATGCCATATAATTAAACAAGTAACATAATACCTTTCCTTTGGATAATCTAAAAGATAATATAATTTTTAATGTATTTTAGAGAAATTTAAAAATTTTTTCTCCTCTAATGATTGCTTTTCAAATAAACATATAAATTTTGCAATTAAATGGTCTATTTTTGAAATCAAATCATTCATACTTATACACTGAGTTAAAGCTTTCTCCATTATTCACACTAATAGTAACTGCAGAGATTGACTATATTTTATTTCATTTACTGTATTATAGTAATAAGTCAATATATGATATATGTACATGTATATATATGTGTGTGTGTATATATATGTGTGTATATATATATACACACACACACATATATATATAAAATGCCCATATATAAACATATGTACACAAAAACATTCTCTCACACACACACTTTTAACATTTGAAAATCTCTAAAATTAGACATGTCTTATACTGAGTGAAAATCATTGCTGAAGTTGTCCAGTTAGTTTTTGTCATTTCCTATGCATATAATTGGTTGTCATTCTTGGTGGGATGACTGGACAATTGCACTTTCTTATTATTTCGATCAACAAACCATTCAAAGATTATTTGTAAAAGGAATGAGAACCCTGCTTGTTGTCTGAGAGCCTTCTATTGATATTTTAAGTAGATCAAAAATGCACCAGTATTAAACACTTATAGAATAGGTATCAGTGACTTGGTCAAAAATGTTGGGAACAATAGTAGAACACTCTTAGAAAATACGGCATAACTATCACTCTTGAGACTCATGACCAGTGTTGTGTGTTGTGATTCAGTGACATTTCTGAATCAAAAATAGATTGAGAAAAATCTCCTTTAGATATAAAAATGATTTAGGAACACATGAACCAATTTACTTTGCTCATAGTTTCCTTTGTATGTAGTTGTAAGAATGATACAAGATTTAAAAAAACTATCTCAGTAATTCTAAAAAAAAAGAAAAAAAGAATTCCAATAAAAGAATAAAACATATGTGATAAATACATCACTATTTACTTGTCAGCATTTTTTTTCTTAGTGTTACCTTAAACTAGGTGCAGCTTATGACATCTATAGTTAAGTATAGCAGTTTGTTGATTATAGTTCCCTAAATTTTAACATAAAAGGCAAATGCTACTGGCATCTCTACTGGGAATAATATTCTAATGGATAATAACTCAGATAACTTTTTATGTAAGTTGTAACTTTACATTAGTGTTTTTCATTTTAGTTTGTTTACTAAGGGTGAAAAAGGATGAAAGACATAATAAGATTCGAAACTCAGACTAGTCCCTAAGTATAGTCAGGTGATTAAAATTATCTAATTCAGATATTTAGAGTAGCCATATATTTCACTTATCAATATTAAATCTATATTCACAAATAACCAAAGATCTACTAAATTTTATTCTTTTGCTAATTCATTAAATAATTGTTTACTCAGTTTCTAATATATTTTAGACACCTTTTTTAAGTGTGAGATTGCTATTTGTAATGATGTTTTTTTGTAGAGCCAAATCAATATGATAATTTTTGGAAAATATAATTTTTGACTAAAAAAATTTCAAAAGGGTAATCATTTGTTTAAAATATTTTAAAAGAAACATTCCAAAGATATACACTAATGAATTCTCTTCAGCAAGAGCAGAGATTGTGCCTATGATATTTAATAAAATATGTTCAGTATCTGAATCAGACTTGAAATTACAGTGTATGTTATTAGATAACTGTTGAATAAATGTTACTTTTACCCCTACTATCATTAATACAGACATCCAATTAGAAGGGTTCCATTTTCTAAGCTTGTAAAAAATAAGACAAAATGAAAATGTATAAACGCTTTTAAAAGATTTCAAGCAGGGAAAATCCCAACTGTGTGTTTGCATGAGTGTGTTTATGGGTGTTTGTGTGTGTGTGTGTGTGTGTGTGTGTGTGTGTGCATCTGTGCATGTGTATAGGACATCTCTTCAGTTTACAAATGTTACACCTAACCTAAGAAATCATTTCAAATCCAGTTATTCATTGTTATTTAGTCATACTACCACAGTTTCCATAAAAAAAAAAAAATACAGGCTCTTTAGTTTTTTTTTCTTTTAACATACACACACACACATATACATATATATATAATGAAAGTTAACTGCAAAACAGACATCAGTACAGGATATACCCAATAAGTGTGCTGCATAAATACAATTTAAAGTGACAAACTACAAAGTTAAGAATGGAAATATGTCATTCTATACATAGAATGACAATATAACCCAATTTACTTGGGTCTTCCTCAAATTATGCTTGTTGTACCAGAATAATCATTAAAAGGTGTTTCCTTTCACTATCCAGAGTGCTCTAATTTTCCAAAAATTTATACGATCATGTGAACTACATATAACATTAAAATATTTAAAGAATGATTTTTCTATTACTCATAACAACTCTTTTTATGGTAATTAGATATGTCATTCTACTTTTGATGGCTAAAGACCTATTTGTTTAGGAGGATTTGATGGTATTCTCTAATATTAAATCTTAACCTCTTCTTATATTTTTATCACATACTTCTTTGCATACATATTGAGAAAATAATTAAATTTGTAATTCTTCAAATGAAACTATTGTTAAACTTCTTAGAGATTGAATGAGAACATTAATTTTAGAGCACAGCTTCAGTTTTGAGAGTCTTTGTGATGACAAAATCTATGAGTATAAATAAGTAATTTTTTTAATACATCAAAACATGCACAGAAAGAAAAACTATTATGGATTAGGAATGTGCAAGAACTGTTGTCATACTTCCATAGGCTGGTGAAAACATATTCAGCAAATAATCCATGGTAAAATTTCAATATAAAAGAAAGGCATGTTTGTAAGTGTTTCACACAAAGAAGTCCAACATTCCTATGGAGATGATATCCTTAAAATTCTCCTAATCTAGGTTTTGTACCACTACTTTTAAGACTCAGATCATATCAAATAATTTTATTTTTCCTAAGAATTTCAGAGTTCTTATGAAAACCTTATATTCTATAACATATGACAACCCATCTCTAATTTGTCAAGACCTCCAACCAAGAAGAACATAATTCCATTGTTTTGAATTTTAAGTACAAATGCATAATATTTGCTTCCAGTTTTAGCTTCAACTTGTAAAGCTTGGATGTCATCAATCCTATTCTTACAATAAGAGAGATCCAAAGGAACTGAAAACCTATATCTTTTCTTGAATCCATTAAAGCAATGAGTTTAAAGGACAAATTACCACCCAGAAATCTGGATAAATGGGCAAGTTCAGAATCATGATCAAGGTCTGCCATGATTGATAAGTTAAACTTTATTAAAATTAAAATCTGCTCTGTGAAGAATACTGTTAAGAGACTCAAAAGATGAGCTAAAAATTGGGAGACATTATTCACAAAACATAAGTGTGATAAAAACTTGTTCCAAAATACACTAAAAACTCTTAAAACTCAATGGGACAAAATCAAACAAACCAAGTAAGAAGTGGGAAAAAAATAGTCTGAATAAACACCTCACCAAAGAAGATATAGAGTTGCCATGTAATCATTTGAAAAGATGCTCAGCCTCATGTGTCATTTCAGAGAACTGAAAATTAAAATGACTATGAGAACTATTACACACATATTAGAATACCAAAAATCTAAAAGTTGACACTATTAACTACTGAGAGAATATAAGAAGCAACAGAAACTCATAGTCATTGCTTTTGAGAATGTTAAATGGTACAGCCACTTTGGAAAATATTTTTGTAATTTCTTGCTGAACTAAACATAGTCTTACCAAAATATTCAGCAACTGTGATCCTATTTTTTTACACATATTTTTGAAAACTTATGTTCACACAAAAACCTGCACATAAATTTTTATAAGGGTGTTATATATAATTATCAAAAACTAAAACAACTACAATGTCCTTCAATAGGTGAATGGATTAATAAACTACGTTACATACCTACAATGATGTATCATCCAGCAAGAAATAAAACAGCTACGGAGCCAAGAGAAGTTATGGATAAATCTTAAATGCGAATAATTTCAGGAAATAAGCCACTTTGAAAATGATACATGTATTATGACTACAATTATAGGATACTCTGGAAGGAAAACTGTAGAGACAGGTATGCAGAGCAGAAATGACAGAACTTTAGGGTAGAGGTTGGGGTAGATTGAATAGGTGAATTACAAGCTGTTTTTAAGTTATTGAAACTATTCTCTATGGTACTATAATGGTATATACAAGATATTTAGCATTTGTCAAAGTCCAGAGAACTTCACAGCACAAAAAGTAAACCTTAATGTATGTAATTTAAAAAAAAAAAAAAAACATTAGGAAGTCACAGAATACTAGTTTGGAATGCAGAATGTGACAAAATAATCTAAATTCATTAAAAATGTAACAAATCCATCTTACTCAAAAGGATGAGAGTGGGTGAATGTGCTGACTTAAGTAACTTTGGAAATGAGTGGAGTGTGTAAGACTAAAGGCTAATAGAACTGTGCATAATCAATGTATTCCGGTTGATAAATGTATTTACCATGGGGATAGGATTTAAAATTTTTGATACTATTATACATGTATATTGGAAGTGAATAATTAAGTAAATGAATCATGAGTGATAGGAGCCATGTTTCTTACTATTTTAGGGAGAGATTAAAGACTAGCAAGGGATAGGGAGCTGCAATGATAAGTAGGCTAATGGATTAGAGTTACAGTCAGCAGTATGAACTCATATTTAGTTTAATATATATATATATAAAGGCCCAGAATAAATTATACCTCACTGGCCATAAGTACATATAGCAGCCTAAGCTTGGTTTCTAATATTATTCTCCAACAAAATAAACCAGGTTTCTTTGGAAAATTAGCTGATTCCAGGAATGGGGTAAGAATTATACAATATAAGTCTGTAATATCTTGTAGTGACAACATAGAGGAGTTCAAACAAAATCCTCACCCTCTGTACTCATGTTCCCTGCTGATACAGTATATCAAAGAGATATCGGAACCTAATGAAAGAGCTTCCAATAGCTATTATTGGATAAATAAACAAATTGGAATGGGCAAATCTCTGCTGCAGAAGAATCCCAAGTAACATAATTTTCCACTTTTTAAATGTGATCTGCATGTAGTTGCTTTCTTCCAAAGAATACAGTATGTAAAGGAAACAAAAATAGTAAGCTTACATTGGAATAACTTGACAAATGCTATCTCACGCCAGGAGATCAAGGTTAGTATATGCAGTGACACGTTATACTAATGATTTGTACCCTCGATACGTGATGAGGATGGTACTTTACTTCTGTGATCATCCTCACAAAAACACGTTATCCCTGTATAATCATGATTAATCTAAAACATTATTATATATAAATTCCAATTTAGAGACAATCTACAAAATACCTAATCAGTAATCCTCAAAAATGTCAAAATAAAAAAGAAGAAAACCCCAAGAAAATGTCAGATATGAGGAATAACTAAGGAAACATAATGACTAAATGTAAAAAGGTATCCCTGACAATATTCTGGGACAGAAGAGACATTAGGGAAAACCTAAGGACATCTGATTGAAGCATGGATTTAATTATTACTAATATATCAAAATTTATTGTGAAAAATGTCTGTTTTCCTTTCTTCCTTTCTTCCAACCTCTATTCCTTCCTTTCTTCATTTTTCTATTCCTGTCTTTCTTCCTTCCTTCCTTCCTTCCTTCCTTCCTTCCTTCCTTCCTTCCTTCCTTCCTTCTTTCTTTCTCTTTTTCTTTCTTTCTTTCCTTCTTTCTTTCCTTCTTTCATTCATTCTTGCTTACTTGCTTGCTTGCTTTTGCTTCCTTGCTTGCTTTTTTCTTTTCTTCCTTCCTTCCTTTCTCTGTCACTTACTTCCTCCCTTTCTTCTTTTTTTCCCTTTTTTCCCCTTCTTTCTCCCTTCCTTCCTTCTTTCTTTCTTTACATTCTGTCCATCCTTCCTTCCATCCTTCTTTCCTCTTCAGTCATTTAGCTTCTTGGAAAAACCCTAATATAGTTAAAACTATTCTATTTTTTGTTTAAGTACATGGAAGAAAATGTATTTAAAACTATTTACATATTATTTTATGATTTTAAAACTGGTGATCAAACTTATTATTTTTCAAACAGGAGAAAAATCTCAGACCTTTCATAGCTCTTGACACAAATGTTTCCCCATTATCTTCTTCCAGAGAACTCAATTTTTTTCTTAGTCTACATCCAGCCCAATTCCCAGCTGAATGCAGCTGCTAGAATAACCTCAGCTACATCCCAGGGAACAAAGTAATCCTCCAGCTGAGTCCAGTTTACCTATGTAATTCTGAGAAATAATAAGTTACTTTAAGTCACTGAGTTGAGTGGTTTGTTATAGAGCCATGGATAACTGAAACAATAACAAAGTTTGGGAAGAACACTTAAATAAATACAAATATTAATTGCAATATATAAAATGAAAGACATGAAAATTTATAAAAGAGGTACCTGTTGTTAGATAAGCATATAAAAATATAACTAAATTTATGACTAATTAGGGGTTGAAAATGAAAACAATTAAGCATGGCTTCCAATTTATAAAGTTAATAAGGTTTAATACACTTGAAATTCTATGTGCTTATGAATATGTGAAGTGACACAATGGAATGATGTTGGTGTTTGTAATTTAAAAAACTGGAAAAACTTCTAATCCTTTAAACAAGATAATGTATTTAAAAAGGTGATATACATTCAGAGCTGTGAAATTGAATTGACTAGAGCTATATGTGTGACCTCATAAAATTATAGAAACATAATGTAAAATGAAAATCGAAAGTTCAAAAGTATATACATATATGGTGTAATACCATTCTTCTATGTTTTTTGAAAAATACAAAAAAAAAAAACACATACCATTTAGTGAACATGCATTGGATATAATATAGTGTAAAAATACACAAAAATGATGTTTAGTGAAAAGAGAAAATTAGATTCAAGAAGTCCTTCAAGACCAACTGTAATACATTTATAAACATGTTTTTCTCGAGAAATTAAAATGCAAATATGACAAAATATTTCAATTTCATAGAGTTATTCTTAAGAAAAACACCAACAGAATATTCATTTGTCTTCAGGGTAAGAAATACAGCGTTAAGCTATTTTTGAATCATGCTATGTTTTCTCTTCCCCAAAACTGCTGATTTGCATGGACAAGTATTTTTTTGATATCCTCATGGGAGGCTTGTCCTTAGTCTGAAATGCCCTTATAATTCGATAGAGGATGTAAAGAGTTCAACACCTCTCTGTACTAATTGGGTTGCCAGCTTCTCTTTGGATAAATCCAAATTAGAATTTATCCATTTTCTCTATTTCCCCTAGCTAGTAAATTAAGTGGAGAATTTGGCTTCCTGCATATTTTCTCCCCCAGCCTTTCTTCTTTAGTTTTCATTGAGCATCTCAGAATAATTACAAGCCTGTTGTTTTATTTCCATTTTTCCAATCTAGGCTTTTGGTGGCAAGAGTAACAGAATTGGTCTCAGAAAGATCTTTTGCTTCAGATTCTGAAACTGTGTCATGACTCCACGACTGTCATGAAATACTTATTCTATCATTGACTTTCTTAAGGGACTGCATGAACTAAACATTAACCCATTAACTTGACTAAGACTGAATTAATAGAAGAAAAGCTTCATAGTAACAAACTGTGAACATGTGAAACTGTAAGCCATTTTCATAATACAGTTAGAAAAAAATAGTTTCAACACTGCAAAGGCACACTTTACAACAGTCTCAATTCTGAAGAAAAAATCATATGTGGAGTATACATACCTTATAGTTTGCTTCACCAAAGCTAAGGCTCATTTTTCCACCTATTATTCAACTGTCAAAAACTGCTATTTGTTTTCTGTGGATGTGAGTAATTTCTTTGTATATTCAGCTAGTTTTCTTAGTCTCCATACATCCTATAATATTCTTCCTAACAACTTGGTTAATTTGTATTACTAGCCCTGTGTTCTCAAAACCTGCCGAGCTAGTCATTTACTTAGTAAACAGGAAACCAGCACCTCATTCTTTCCTTATTAGTGAGGAGAATTGGATATTGGCTGAAGTGTCCTCACCAAGTACTTTTGTGCTCCTGGTAATGTGACTAATTAACCTGTGGCCTCAGTTTCCTCATTTGTTAAATTAGCAAATTAAATTCAGTAATACTTAAAATTATTTTCAGTTCCCTACTTTTATAACTCTGTTTCATATATAACTTCAAAATAAATTTTATAAATTAGAATTATTGCTTCTTTCAAAACAAGAAAGAATAAATACAGTCGACCTGTGTTTGTTTGTTAGTTTGTTTATTTAACTGCGGTCTTTTTTTTTTTTTAACAACAATTTCTTGTAAAAATCTGTAGGGCTTTATCGCTTCTGAAGGAAGCTTACTTTGGCTTTTCTAGATTTAGTTACTGACAAGGAAATTAAAGCTCTTATTGAAAATTATCTTAAAATTATTATCTCTCCTAGGACATATTGCTAACTCTTCCATCGTTTTTTGTCTAGTAAAATTGATTCTTTAATTTATATGCCTGACTCAGATTCTATGTTTTGCATGTTTTGAGCCTGATAAGTTTGACTATTTTCGTGAACAGTTTAAATATTTGTGGACAAATTTTATGTTTTAGTTTTACTTCTGGGTACAGACAATGATTCCATTTAACATATGAGTATTAAAAGCATCCTCAGGTGATTTATATAATCTTTTTCCTACATCATTATCTATTCTAAGATGTTTTTCTTTTCCTTCATAGATTTGCTTTTTCTGCTATTCTGTCTTTGGTCTAGAAAGCCTGCCTCTTCCAATTCTCACCTACCCAGATCCTAGCCTGTTTGGAAGGTATGTATTAAGTCTCAGTTTGCCCAAATATCCTCTAATTGTTGATCTCTTCTTTCCCTGCTCTTTGCATTTATTCTCATTCCTGAAAAGGTTAGCACTTAGTTATATATATATATATATATATATATATATATATATATAAATAGTGGAAAATGCACTAAATTTTCTGTTAGAATGTTTGAATTTACTCTTATCACTTATTTGTACAAGACAGTTCAAATAAGAGTCTTTTTCTACAAAGTGATACTATCGTCTCCCTAAATACCTTTATGAATACCTGTTAATTGATAATTTCTAGTAAAAGCATAAATTATATTATTACTACTACTACTACTACTACTACTACTACTACTACTACTACTACTACTGTTGTTTTCGAGTGTCTCTCGTATCATAAACTTGATAGTGATAATCTTGTGTCATATTTCTAAATCTTTGTCACATTTTTAACACTCTTAGTATGAAAGTAAATCTTTAAGTTTTGGAAAAATTACAAAATACAGAAAAACAGAAAATAGTTTTCTCTGATTTTGTTAGGCAGAGATAAGTATTATTGATATTTAGATACATATTGTCTTTCCATATGCATATATGATATGCATATGAAAACATAATCATACTTTTAATTTTTAAAATTTTTAATTTTTATATTATTTATTTATTTAAATTGAAGAAATGATTTAAATATTTTTCTCCCTGTCTACCTCCCCCCTCCTCCCTTACCCCTCCTCTCTGATAACCACTAGTCCATTGTCCATGTGTTTGAGTCTCTGCTTGTTTGTCTTGTTCGTTTGTTGCTTTTAGGTTTATATCCCACATATAAGTGATATTATGTGATATTCAGCTTTTTCCATCTGGCTTATTTTGCTTAGCATGATTTTCTCGAGGTCCATCCAGGTTGTCACAAATTGCAGTATTTCATCTCTTCTTATGGCTGAGTAATATTGTATTGTATGTATGTAGCACAGCTTCTTTAACCAATTATCTATCATAGGACACTTTGGTTGCTTCCATATCCTGGCCACTGTGAATAGTCCTGCTATGAACATTGGTGTGCAAATACCTCTTCAGATATGGGTTTTCAAGTCTTTAGGGAAAATACTCAGTAGAGGGATTGCAGGATCCTATGGTAGATCAATTCTTAGTTTTTTGAGGAACCTCCATACTGTTTTCCATAGTGGCTGTACCAATTTGCAGTCCCACCAACAGTGTATGAGGGTTCCTTTTTCTCTGCATACTCTCCAACATTTGTTATTACTTGTCCTTTTAATTATAGCTATTCAAACAGGTGTGAAATGGTATCTCATTGTGGTTTTGTTTGCATTTCCCTAATAGCTAGTGATGGAGAGCATCTTTATATATATATCTGTTGACCATTTGTATGTCCTCTAGGGAGAAGTGTCTGTTCAGGTCCTCTGCCCATTTTTTGATTGGATCATTTGTTTTTTTGGGTGTTATTGAATCATATGAGTTCTTTGTATATTTTGGATATTAAGTCCTTATCAAAGGCATTGCTTCAAATATATTTTTCCATTCAGATGGTTGTCTCTTTATCTTGTTGAAGGTTTCTTTTGCTGAACAGAAACATTTTTAGTTTAATGTATTCTCATTCATTTATTTTAGCTTTTACTTCCCTTCCCTTTGAGGTCAAATCCATAAAATCCTCTTTAAGTCCAAGGTCCTTGAGTTTAGTTCCTATGTTTTCCTCTATGCATTTTATTGTTTCAGATATTATATTCAGGTTCTTAATCCATTTTGAGTTAATTTCAGTGTGTGGTGATAGACAACAGTCTAGTTTCATTCTTTTGAAGGTGGCTTTCCAGTTTTCCCAGCACCATTTATGGAAGAGGTTTTCCTTTCTCCATCACACGTTTTTGGCATTTTTGTCGAAAATTATTTAACCATATAAATATGGCTTTACTTCTGGACTCTCGATTCTGTCCTGCTGGTCCGTGTGTCTGTTTTGCTGCCAATACTATGCCATTTTGATTACTGTCACTTTGTAGTATAATTTGAAGTTGGGCAGAGTGATGCCTCCAGGCTCATTCTTTTTTCTCAGGAGGCTTTGGCAATTAGGGACCCTTTGTGCTTCTATATAAACTTGATGATTTTTTGTTCTATTTCTTTAAAAAATGCCAATGGGATTTTGATGGGGATTCCATTAAATCTGTATAATGCTTTAGGTAATAAGGTCATTTTAACTATGTTGATTCTTCCAATCTAAGAATATGGAATATCTTTCCGTTTCTTCGTATCTTCTTCCATATCTTGTAATAGGGTCTTCTAGTTTTCATTATATAGGTGCTTCATATGTTTCATTAGATTTATTCCTAGGTATTTTATTCTTTTTGTTGTAATTTCAAAAGGAACTATCTTTTTCCACTGCTTTTTCTGAGACTTCATTATTAGAGTAAAGGAATGCTACAGACGTTTGAACATTGATTTTGTATCCAGAAACTTTACACTATTTGCCTATTGTTTCTAATAGTGTTCTTGTGGAGTCTTTAGGGTTTACATGCATACTTCTAAAAATCAAAAAATGACAGTACATTTAATGAATTGCATGTTAAATAGTTAATGTTTAACACAAAAGAGACCAGAGTGGATACTAAGAATAAATTAATAGGTATCCAGGTATGTTGTAAAACCCACAAACAGTGGAGAGCCTGCTATAGGCTCTGGTGTACCATCTCCATATACTTATGAGACCATATTATTAATGAGTCCTGAAATGGTGTTCAGGGAAATGAAATTTTCAGATTGAATTTATGAAATTAGTTAGGGCATGTGCATGCAAGCTGCATTTCAAAAATTAACTATATGTTTAAAAGCCCTATGACTTTACCGCATAAATGTCTTTACCGGACACCAAGTAATAATCAAATGGATGGGACTGAACCCGCGAGTTCAACTTCTCAGAAGAGAGATATTTAGTTATCTCTAAAGAAATAGAACTGGGTAGAATTTATATCCTCTCCATGAAGAAGAAAGGCTGCATCGAACTGGGAATAAACCGCTGCAGAACCATTTACTCGATTACTCTTAAAATATGAAAAGCTCACCTTCAAGATTGTCACCATATGATAATAGGGCTTTACATTTCTCTGATTATACTCAGTAAAGATCTCCTTAGAATTCAAGGTATTAAAGCAGTTAATTGTATTCTGGTGCAGGAAATCCCTACTACTATCTTAATGCCATTTCTAAAGGATATTTGTCAAAGTGTAAATTCGGGTTATTGTTATAGTAGAGTAAACAAGACAAGTGAAAATCTGGAGAAACTGCTGCTAGAAGACAGACCAACGGACATTAGTTATAGAAATGTAAGAAAAAAGGCGTACTGGCGAAATAGCCATGGCAATATTTCAACTTTCTACCATTGTAGGTAGTAATATAAATAAATGAAAGGAATTAGATCCTAGACACCTAGACAAAGATAGAAAACAAGCTATATTTATAATGGGCATATTTCTTGTGTATATACATACATATGTACATACATACATACGTGTGTGTGTGTGTATAATCAGGGTCTTGGTATTATACTAGAACTCAATTTAGTTTTCAATAAAGAAAATATACTTTTGTAGATTCCACATATAAGAGATTATGTAGATTTTTTGTTGGTGTTTTTATTCATTTTGGTTCTGGCTTATTTCACTTAGCCTATTGTTCTTTAGGTTCATTCATGTTATTGCAAATGGCAGAATCTCCTTGAATGTATAGAAGCAGAGAGTAGAACTGGGGTAGGAATGTAGGAAAAATCGGGAGATGTTGGTCAAAGAGTAAAAAGTTGCAGTTATGCAGGACGAATAAGTCTAGAAATCTGATGCGCATGACTATAGGTAATTCTATACCATACTGAATTCTGGCAGTTTGTTAAGAGAATAGATTTCTGGTACTGTCATCACACACCACACACACACACACACACACACGTGCGCGCGCACACACACACTCTCACACACACATGCACAATCATAACTAAGGATATGATATGTTAATTGAATTGACTATAATAATCATTTTACTATAGTATGTATATAAAATGATCATGTTGTACATCTTAAATATATACAATCTATTATAAAATAAAAATGCACAAAAATTTTTAATAATAATTAGGTTATATATTAATTTATTCAGATTTTGAAATCTTAGCAATGGCAAGAACATACTTCTGTGACTCCAGGATATTATTTTAAAATATATAAAATTAAAAGAGTGGGATAGAGAAATGGACAGACATTTGCAATGTACATATAATTGCTATGAAAAGACAGAGTAAAAACAATATCATTCTCAAGATTGCTAATTTCTTCTATTATTAAAAAACTTCTTCAGAACTAAACTCTGAATAATTTCCTTCTATTTTCTTAAAGTAGTTATACTTTAAACATGTTCTCAAAGATGAGAAAACTATATTATGCTGGAACTTACACTGGACGTGAAGTTAAGACAGCAAATTTTGTTTTCGTTTGTCTGTTTTTTAATCCTGGTTGTACCACCTGATAGTTAAGATGCTAAAAAAATAACTTTATTGTTCTACACAGTAAAATGAAGGAAGAGGATAGGAAAAATAAATATTTAATTTATTCCTCATTTCAGCCATGTGAGTTAGTGCTATGAAAGGTAGTATGGTACAGTACAGTAATTAACAGTCCAGCTCTGAGACACACTACCACAAATAAATAAGAATTACTGACAGTCAAGATTGCTTGACTGAAAAGCCATGTCTGTCCCACTGTAAACTTTTGTAACCTTATAAAAGGTTGCCTGTGGGAACTGATGAAAAAGCATTGGAAAAAGAATAATAACATTCACCCTTTACAACTGATTATATTTCTGATTGTCAACAATACTGATACTGTGACTTGTTTTGCCCCAAATGTCCTTGTCTTGAATTCAGGGTTTGTTTCCACATTTTTCTTTGGTCCATGGCACTGGAACACTGTTTATGAATAATGAATATTTCCAGTAAGAAGTATGTTTTTATCACATCAATTCAATTTAACCTTATCAGAAAGAGTCAGATCAAGGGTGTTATTCAAAATGAAAAACATGTGTAGCTCAGAGTCACACGAACATAAGCTGCTTTTGAATGGCTTACAGAAATAGTAGAGAAATCAGTATAAAAATGATAAAAAAAAATATATCCTTCCTCCTAAAAAGTAATTTAGAGGTTTTTTTTTTTTTTAAAGGATATATTATATAAGATATAAACATATACATTTAAAAGACTTCATCATTGTTTTCTGGTCACTTTTCCTCTTTGGAATATATACATTTTTTCTTTTTAAAAAAATATTAATGGGAGATTCACTATCTAATTTTCCTGTAAAACTTTTACATAGAAGCGTGAAAGACTGGTTAACAAGCATGCAACATTATTTACCTTCAAAGGGCACCAATTCTTGGGTTATGTTGTTCCCAGCTTGGATGGACTTTTGCACAAAGTTCCTATAAATATCTCGATATCAGCTAATTCCAACACATATCTTATCCCTTTCAACTTTCAACACCTTGAGGTGCTACACCAGTTTAGCAGTCTACTTATTCTCTTTGAAATAGTACCCAATATTCCACTAAGTCATACTCCCATTTCTGTCCTCTGCAAAATCCATAGTCTTTCATCTAATAACTTGCTTTACTGCAAATCAACTACAATAAATATTCTTTCCTTGAATTCTTTCCTTTTCTTATACAGACTTCTGCCTTGAATAATTACTCAAAATATCTGTTTTTCCCATGTGGTAGATGGAAAGGGTGCCCCTTGCTCTATCTAACATGAGAGAAATTAGTTTCAAGTGGAAAAACAAATCGTCTGATACCAAAGTGTGCACTCTATAACACTATATACACATAAGATTTACAATTTATTACTTTTCTAAAATTATATTTCTTTTTAATAATATGATTCAGTAATTTTCTGTGCTAGTATTAGGCATCTTTTAATATTTACCTTATATTTAATTTATTAAAAAATAGTGGGTCTAATACTTAAAAAGAATAATAGCAACTACTATTTATAAAGTATTTACCATGCATCAAGCTCTGTGCTAAATGTTTTATATATCAGTATGTCATTTAAACCTTATAAAATCCTCTGAGCTAGACATATTTTTTTAATTTACAGAAAAAAATAGCTTCAGAAAGGATAAAATGACAGCTACTTTATGTCAGAGCAAGAATTCAGTCAGTTTTATTTTAAAGCAAATTCTGCTTGGCACATCTTAGTAAAAAAATCAGTAAAGTCCATTATGAAATGATTAATAATAGAGTTTCTAGTGTGAGACGCAGATTTAAGCCTTTTCCTAATACGAGTGTGTGACCTTGGGAAAGTTCCTTATGTGTGTGTTTCTTCATTGACAAATGAGAAAAAAAGTGGAAATCACCTGTTAGAGATGTTATTAAGTAGATGAGATAATGTATATGTGAAAGCAATTAAGATAGTACCTGTCTCATAATACACACACAATAAATATTTATTTCTAATTATTTAATAATTTAATATTCTTAACTTAAAATTTCTCATTTTAAAAGTAGGGATGAAAACAGCACCTACCTCAGAAGGATATACACTGATTAAATTAGTTACTCTAGAGCTCCCTATGAATGCTGCACATTTTTACCTTATTTTAGCAGAATACATTCATTTATGTCTTGTTCCTCACAGACAGAAACCCTGTGATTCATCATTAAACAGCCTAACTTCTAGCACCATGATAGAGAGTGGCTCTGAGATATAAGACATGAGAAATCAACTTATGGGAATAAACCTCTAACTATTGTTTAGTTTTAACATACTAGAGTATTTTCTCTGTCTTTCCTCTATCAGTTTCTTCCATTCGTTAGCAATTTAACAATGTTTTTTTATCTATTTATTTTGCCTACTGTTTTGTTTTTCCTCCCTCTTTTCTATTTCTCTCTGGAATCTTTCTTTCATTCTTCACAACAGTCTTCATTTTCTCTAATGAATTGGCTCATTGAGAAGCCTTCAATCTCTCACGTTTTATTCTCTAGTATAAAGTTTGCCTTAGCAACACTGACAGCTGAAGTTAACCTCACGTGGCAAGTTTGCCTCAGGATAAGGAAAGGAACACTTTCCTTTCCCTTATTCAGCAAGATGACCAAGTCCTCTGGTCTGAAGCCTGCTGTAGCAAAGAAAATATGGGCATGCTTGTTCTTGTGTATTCTCCTGGGAATGCTGTCACTGAGGCGACCTGGCCAACCCCCCATGAGCTTGGTACTAATCACTGATATTCCACTTAGTGCTAGGATTTGTGCCAGTTTGTGTCTTTAGTTTACTGAGGATTGATAATTTCTGTTTAAAATAATAGAGTTATGGATTTTAATTTTAGACCAATATTTTCACTTAACAAAGATAATGAATGAGTCTTCAGAAGGCCTTGCTGCAGTTTCCTTTTCTTATCTCTTTTTAAAGCCACAGCAAATGCTATTTTATGTTGGAGTTTTATGATGGAATTTCTCAGTCAAGTTAGAGAAAAAGGAGTGTTTTAAAAGCGATTTGTAATCATGCATTTGAAATAATCTAGGTGTGTAAAACACTCCATGAAATGTTTCCGGGCATATGGACAGGACTGACAGGTAGGGTTTCTGACATTAATTGGGGAAACTGGCAAAAGCCTAGACTTTAGATCCATAAACTCAGATTCTAGGACAGAGCCAAAAGGTGGAGACTAGTGCCAGTCTTGGCTTTTGGTGAAAAGTTCAAGTGTATAGCTTTGTGTGTGAGCTGTACGCCCTGATATGTTACTTCCACGTAAGGTAGGTAGTCACTAACAGGTGTCAAATAGGGTGGCCAAAACCCCAGCAAGCACTGAGACCAGTTAAAGTAATTAATTTCATGCTCAACATTGCTAGCTATTAGGGAAATGCAAATCAAAACCACAATGAGATACCATCTCACACCTGTTAGAATAGCTATAATCAAAAGGACAAGTAATAACAAATGTTGGAGAGAAGGCAGAGAAAAGGAACCCTCATACACTGCTGGTGGGACTGCAAATTGGTACAGCCACTATGGAAAACATTATAAGATTCCTCAAAAAACTAAGAATTGATCTATCATATGATCCAGCAATCCCTCTACTGAGTATTCTCCCTAAAGACTTGAAAATACATATCTGAAAAGGTATTTGCACACCAATGTTCATAGCAGCACTATTCACAGTGGCCAGGACATGGAAGCAACTGAAGTGTCCTATGATAGATGATTGGTTAAAGAAGCTGTGCTACATATATACAATGCAATATTACTCAGCCATAAGAAGAGATGAAATACTATCATTTACGACAACCTGAATGGACCTCGAGATAATCATGCTAAGCAAAATAAGCCAGACCAAAAAAGTTGAAAATCCCATGATATCACTTATATGTGGGATATAAACCTAAAAGCAACAAATGACCAGGACAAACAGAGACTCAAGGACATAGACAATGGACTAGTGGTTACCAGACGGTAGAAGGTGGGGGAGGAGGGAAGAGGTAGACAGGGTAAAGGGGGTCAAATATAGGGGGTTTAGGGGAGTGCGAAATGGGTAAAGGGGAACAAATATATGGACCTGGAGGAAATTGGACTCTAGGTAGTAATCACAAAATAGAATAAATAGATGTCAAATTATAATAGACACCTGAAAATTATATAATTGTATTAATCAATGTTACCTCAATAAACTTTTTAAAAAGTAATTAATTTCAAAGTGTGATTGATATTTCCTAATTTTATCACATAATAATAGTGGCTTTGGGTAAGCAACATAGTTTTTTCTGATCTTCGAGTTTTAATATTTACAAAATTGGGAAACTAAATTGCTATCATAATGTATAAGAACCTTTTTATGTAAGAGGATCTTACAAGTATTTGAATACAGAAGACGTTCTACCTAGAATTAAAAAAAAAAACCTAGTGATGAGTGATGCTCTTGTCCCAGCCTGGGGCTGTCACATGACTTTCTACAGTTAAAGGCAGTGATCATGCTGCTCTAGAGTGGAGCCTGGGAACTGATACCCCTGGGATCCAGCAGCAAGAGAATCAGTCCCGGAGAGTTCCAATCAAGATGGAGGAGTAGATAGAGGCTTTGCTTGTCTCCTTTCGGGACCACACTCACATGTGATGATGGTAGAGAGTTAGATATTTCGACTGCAGATATCACCCCTGATCAGCAAAGATCACCAGTTCCACACCAGATATCACACTACTTGATATCAAACTATACTACAAAGCTATAGTAATCAAAGCGGTATGGTACTGGCATAAAAACAGACACATAGATCAATGGAACAGAACAATGAGCCCAGAAATAAATCTATACATATATGGTCAATTAATCTATGACAAAGGAAGCGAGAATATAAAAGAGGGTAAAGAGATTCTCTTCAATAAATGATGTTGGGAAAAATGGACAGATATATGCAGAAAAAAAAAGAAAGAAAAAGAAAAAGAAACTAGACCACTTTTTATACCATAAACAAAAATAAACTCGAAATGGATTAAAGACTTAAATGTAAGACCCAATACCATAAAACTCCTAGAAGAAAACATAGGCAGTAAAATCTCTGACATTGCTCTTAGTACTGCTTCCCCCCCCCCCCCCCGATATATCCCCTTGGGCAAGGGAAACAAAAGAAAAATAAACAAATGAACAACATCAAACTAATTTTTTTTTTTTTTTTTTTTTTTGCCCAGCAAAGGAACCCATCAACAAAATGGAGACACTGAATGAGAGATGATATTAGCCAATGATACATCTGATAAGGGGTTAATATCCAAAATCTATAAAGAACTCACACAACTTAACGAATCCTAAAAAGCCCTAATGATTCAATTAAAAAATGAGCAGAAGACCCGAATAGACATTTCTCCAAAGAGGACTTACTGATGGCCAAAAGACATATGAAAAGATGCTGAACAGAGTAATACAAGTTAAAACCGTAATGAGATATGACCTCACGCCTGTCAGAATGTTCATCAATAAATTGACAAACAAGTGTTGGCAAGAATGTGGAGAAAAGGGAACCCTTGTGCACTGTGGTGGGATTATATATTGGTGCAGCCACAATAGGAGAAACAATATGGAGGTTTCTCGAAAAATTCATAGAACTACTATATGACTTGGCAATTTCACTTCTGGGTATTTTTTCAAAAAAATTCAAAACGTTAATTTGAAAAGATATATCCTATGTTCTTCGCAGCATTATTTACAATAGCCAAGATATGGAAGCAACCTAAGTGTCCATCAATAGACGATTGGATATAGAAGTTGTGGTACATATATACAATGAAATATTACTTGACCATAAAAAAAAATGAAATCTTACCATTTGTTACAATGCGGATAGACCTTGAAGGTACTGTGCTAAGTGAAATAAGTCAGACACAGAAAGACAAATACCATATGATCTCATTTATATGTGGAGTTTAAAGATCATCATTAACAACAACAAACAAAATAGAAACAGACATAAATGCAGGAAACAAGCTGATGGTTGTCAGATGCAAGGGGGTTTGGGGACAGGTTGAAAAAGGTTAAGGGATTAAAAGTAGAAATTAGTAGTCACAAAATATTCATGGGGGTGTGAAGTAAAGCATAGGAAATACAGGCAATAACATTATAATAACTAAGCATGGTGCCGGGTTGGTAATAGACTTGTCAGTGGATTACTTTGTTAATTGTATGTCTAACTACTATACTGTGCTCCTGAAACTTACGTAAATAATATTGAATGCCAACTGTAATGGAAAGGTCAAAAAAGGGAGAAAATAAGGTGAAGGAGAATAAGAGGTTCAAATGTCCCAGTATAAAACAAGTAAATCATGGGGATGTGGTGCATAGCATAGGAAATATAGTCAATAACATTGTGATAGCATTGGACAGTGTCAGATGGTTGCTGGACTTGATGTGGTAGTCACTTCTTCAGATATATAAGTGTTGAATTACTATGGTGTACACCTGCAACAGATATGATATTGTACATTTGCTATATTTTGATAAAAATCTTTAAAAAATAATTTTAAAAAATTTGGTCCTAATATTATTTTTAAAAATCTAGTGATCAAAGCAGACAAATAATACCAATAGTAAATACTTATTTAACAGTACAGTAGTAAGGCTTTACTTTTCCATAGTGCTTCACCATTTACAAAACAAATTTATAAACATACTAGGGCATGATTTATCATTTAATTTTAAACTCAAGAATTAAAAATCTAAAAATTTAAATAACTCTATTAGAGATCTTTAGTTTGAAAGAGAAATAATTTATAACCTAAAATGACTTGATTAAGAGATTTTATTGGCTTATGTAATGTAATAACAGAGTATGAGATTGTAGTTGAGGGGGGTTTGGGCATGATTGTGTTAAGGTCAATAAGAAAATATTTTTACATCATTACACATTATTACATATATTTTACTTTGTCCCCAGGTCCTGAGTGATATTCCTGAAGTGGCTCTAAACTTCCATCCTCTGGTAGGAGTAATATGTCTGCAACCTCTCCAAACAGAAAATTTTCATAAAAGTAGTTTCAATTTTTTAATAATGTCTGCAAAATTCCTGAGAGTAATTTGATTTGTCATCCTTATGTTATATGCCTAATCCTCAACCAGCAGCAGTGTTTAAAGATTTGTTGTCACTCAGGGCTCAACTAATGGAACAAGGTGCTGAGAGGTGGTATCTCTCATTGTATACATGAGCAAAGAGTGGTGGATAAATGGATAAGCAAATGCAAATTGGGGCTGATGTTCAAGGACAAAAGAATGCTGGGATGCCAAGTGCAATGTCGGCCTCTGCAGAGAATCAGCTGAAGGTATATAATGCAGGCAGCAACAGAATGCAGGTACTACGTATACATCGTATACATACAAAAGTAACTTTTTTTTTCAAATTAAGCGAGACAAGGAAAAAGATAAAACATATATACAAGTATGAAGTGATTTGAAAGTTGAAAAAAAATAATAGTTGCAATTATTAGAGTAACTAAAGTTTCTTGAATCGTATTAAACGAGCCCTGAAAAGCTTTATGGAAGGCAGTGTGCTTGGAGAATTACAGAAGCTTCCTTTGGAATGTCCATTTGATATGTAAAATTCTAACTGAAGTTATGACCAAAAGAATTCCACAGATTATACTTTCAGGACAGACATATCCAGGGAAACTAGTTTTCTATTCAACGTATTTTTGTCTGCTTCATTTCACCAGACTACATGCTTTAACAGGTTTAAACACTATTAAACAGGGATAGAGATATGCATTCATCTTTGAAACAGGAGCATAGCTAGCAATATTTCCTGCTGAGAAGCTATCAGCTCTATAACACTGCTGAAGTTACGGCCCATAAATGTAGGACTGACTCCTCAGTAATTACTCTTTCCTTTCAGATCATCAGAAGAAAAATAATCTCATGTATTTATAGCCAACTCTATCAGTTATTCAATGATTATTTGTTGATTCATGCATTGATTTTCATACAGGATGTTGTTATTTGAAGAAATGTGCTCATGGGAAAATATCTAATTGGATTGATTTTTATAGGCAGCAGGGCCTTCATAAATAGCTATTTGTTGGCATTTGAAAATGTAGATTAGAGAAGAGAGACAGAACGGAGTGGGGAAGAGAGGGAGGAGAGAGGGAAAGAGAGAGAGAGAGAAGAGGGAAAGGACTGATAACACATTTCAGCTTAGTTCATTAATAGCCATAGTCTTGTCTGAAGTTATCAGTACATGTATTTATTTTTAAAAATAATGTGTTATGAATAATATATGTGTGTATACATATATATATTTATATAAATCTGGATATAATTTGGTTGCTTAAAGAAATGAATCATATTGACAGAATCATCCAAACTATTGCATTAAAAATCTAGTGAAGTATACAGCTTAAAATATTAAGGTAACTGTGTTGAGGACAATTCGGTGGCTAAAACTCTGGAAAAGTTTTGATATATTGGAAATATAAAACAAAAAATAGAGCTTAGCATGATCCTAACACAATACCATAATACAATACAAAGAAATTTTTTTTTAAAAATTAGCCTTAAGAAATTTATGGAGTTATTTTGCAAACATGACTATAAATCCTAGTGGTCTTATTAACCTCATTTGGAACTAAGTTTATTTCTTAAATGGTAGAAATATAAAAACATTTTAAAATATAGGCCAAATAACTTAAATTCATATTCTCATCAATTCTTTTGGCCCTAGAGTTTTTTTTTTTTTTTTTTGTCATGCTCCCATGTAGTCATTTGCATATAAAGAGATTATTTTAATTTTTGATAGGACAAAATGTCTAAATGTTTTAATCGATAAAGACTACTGACAATGCGAATATGCAGGGCATGAGGAAGCTCTAGGCAAAAAGGAGTTTGGGAATGTAGAACTGTGGAACAGATTAGAAGACAAATTCAACAGTATTTATTTTCTACCTCATTCTAAAATAAGTCTTTGTTATCATCAGTGAGATTAACAAGCCACTGAGAGATAACAACAATATTTTTATTTTTAGATAAGGGAGCGATATTTTTAAATAACTAAAAGTTCAGTCATTCAAAAGTTTAAGAAAAAAAAAGTGAGGAAGGTACATGAAAAGGGGAAGGAGGGATTACAATTGCAGGGCTGGGGATAGGGGAAAGTAGACAGATGAAAAATGAAGGATATAACACATTTTAAAAAGAGAAAGCCAAACCCGGAGGTTGCTGGGATACCACTGATTGTTCTATCAGGTGTCTTGGATAGTCTAGTTCTTTGGGTTTAATAATCTAGATCAAACTCAACTCATTTGTTGACATGTGTGATCAATTTCTTCAAGAGATAGAATAGTAAAGCCATTAAGAGCAAGCCCCTGGAGCCAGACCAACTGGATTTGTGTTTTGCCTTTGTTCTTTAATTGCTATGAGCTTGGGCAAGGTACTTAACTTCTCTGTGCCTCAGTTTCCTCATCTATAATATGTAATTATTAGTAAGATCTCGCAACATTTTCATTGTGTTTAACTATATGCATTATGGTATTTCATACATCCAGAATAGTACAGGATTCATAATAAGTCATATTGTTTGTTATTACTATTACTGATTTAGTGCATTCTTACCTAAAGAATTTTCTTTTTAACACTTTAATTATTTTTGAAGTTTCAGATTTACAAATAATTTGAGAAGACAGTATAAAACATTCCCATAATTCTAAACCCAGTTTCCCCTAGTAACATTTTATAAATGCATGTAAATGTATTATAATTAATAAACCAATATTGATGCTATTATAAAATGTTTATATTTTATTCAGATAGTCTTCATTTTAATTAATATCTCAGTACTGTTCCAGGATTCTATCCCAGATATATTACATTTAGTTTTCATCTTTCTTCAGACTTCTCTTGGCCGAGACAATTTCTCGGACTTTTGTTTGTTTGTTTTTGATGACCTTCATAGTTTTGAAGACTACTGGTAAAGTGTTTGTAGTATATCCCTCAATTCGAATTTGTCTGATGTTTTTCTCATGATTAGACTGGGCTGTTGGATTTGAGAGGAAGACCACAGAGTTTAACTGCCATCTTCATCATATTATATCAAGGGTACATATTATCAACAGGACTAGTCACTGCTGATGTTGAACCTGAACGTCTGGCTTGAGGTGGTATCTGTCGGCTTTCTCCACTGTAAACTTACTCTTCTTCCCACCCTGCTCATATTATACATACTGGAAATACATCACTATGCATAGCCCACACTTAAGATGTAGGGAGGTATAGTTCATATCCTCAAAGGTTGAGTATTTACATAAATTACTTGGAATATTTTTGCATTGGAGATTTTGTTAATCCTCGCCCATTCCTTTCTTTGTTTATTGAATCAAAGATTTGTTTATATCAAAATGGAATCAAAGATATTTGTTTTATACTTTTGGTTATAATTCAATACTTTATTCATTTTGTTGTTCAAAGTCTTTTAACTTTGGCCAATGAAAGTTCTTTCAGTTGCCTTCAGTGTCCCTTTGACAAGTCATCATATTTAAGAGTGTGTAAGTGTGAGTGTGTGTGTATGTGTGTGTAGCACATTCTTAGTTTCTAGAATACAAGATGCCCTAAGCTCATCTTGAAGATTTCATGCCCTGGTGTTAGAATCAGCCATCTCTTCAAGGAGTTCTTCTTCTTTTTATTAGAGAATGGTGTTAGAAACCAAGATGAAGTGCCATGTACGCTCACTGTCACTGACAAGTCCTTGCTTCTAGGCTTCCTCAGCCAACAGAGCAGAAAAAATTACATATTGCTAATGCTTGTGTGTACAAATAACTATAAATATTTTCTAAATGTACTATCTGTCAATTAATAGAAGATACATATTTAAGTCACAAACTTTAATATTGGATTTGTCTATTTCTCATGGCAGCTCTATCAGTTTTGACTTACATATTTTGACAACTATTATTAACATCACAGACTTTAAGGACTGTTAAGTCTTATTGAAGAATTGGCCTCTTTGTTATTATGTAATGCTACTCTTTATTCTTAATAATTTTCCATATACTGAAGTTTTCTATGTCTAAAATCAAATAGCTACTCTAACTTTCTTTTATTAGTGTGAGTATGGTATAACTTTCTCCATCCATTTTTTAACCTATCCAAATCTTTATATTTAAGTGGGTTTCTTTCAGATATTATATAGTTGGATATTACTTTTGATCAACTATACCCATCTCTATCTTTTAATTTGTGTATTTAGATCATCCACATTTAAAATGATTAATGTAGTTGAATAAATATTTATATTTATAAGTGTTTTATATTCATTTTATATGTTCATTGCTTCATACGCAATGGTAAAAATCTGAAAGCTATTTCTACAAAATCAGAAATGAAACAAGGCTGCCTACTCTCACCACTTCTATTCAGCATAGTATTGGATGTCTTAGCAGAATAATTAGGTGGGAAAGAAATAAAAGGCATCCAAATTGAAAAAGAAGAAGTAAAATATTCACTATTTGCAGATGACACAATATTACATATAAAAAGCCCTAAAGACTCCACCCTCAAACTGTTAATAAACAATTTAGTGAGATTGTAGGATACTAAATCAAAATACAAAAATCTGTTGCAATTCTATACACTAAAAATAAACTATCAGAAAGAAGAAGAAGTTAAGAAAGCAATCCCATTTACAACTGCATCAAAAACCATAAAATACCTAGGAACAAATTTAACCAAGTAGGTGAAAGACCTATATATTAAAAAATAGAAGGCATCGCCAAAAGAAATTGAAGAAGACACAAATAAATGCAAAGATATTATGTGCTCGTGGAATGCAAGAACACTGCTGAAATGTGTGTACCACCCAAAGCAATGTACAGATTCAATAAAATTCCTATCAAAATTCCAATGGTATTTTCTGTAGAAGTAGAACAAACAATCCTAAAATTGGTATGGGACCAGAAAAGACCCTGAATAGCCAAACTAATCTTGAAAAAAAAAAAAAAAAAGAACAAAGCTAGAGGCATTACATTTCTTGATTTTAAATTGTATTACAAAGCCATAGTAATCAAAGCAGTGTGATGTTGACATTAAAACAGACCCATCAATCACTGGAACAGAATTGAAAATCCAGAAATAAGTCTAAGCATATATGGCCAATTCATTTACAACAAAGAAGGCAAGATTATCCAATGCGGAGATGTCTTCGATGAATAGTGTTGGGAATACTGGACAGCCATATGCAAAAAAAAATTAAGGTGAACCACTATCTTACATCATACACAAAAAATTCAGTCAAAATGGATAGATGACTTGAATGTAAGTCCTAAAACCATATAATTTCTAGAAGAAAACAGACTCCGCTAAGCTCCTTGACATTGGTCTTGGAAATGATTTTTTTTTTATTTGATACCAAAAGCAAAGCCAACAAAAGCAAAAATAAATAAGTAGACTACATTGAACTATAAAGCTACTGCACAGCAAAGAAAACTGTGAACAAAATGAAAACGCAACCTATCGAATGGGACATACTATTTGCAAACCATATTCTGATAAGGAGTTAACATTAGAAATATATAAAGACTCACATTTCATTAGCAAAACTAGATTTAAAAATGAGCAAACTAGATATTGACTAGATATTTTTTTTTCCAAAGAATTCATAGAAATGGCCAACAGTTATATGAAAACGTGCTCAACATTACTAATCATCAGGGAAATGAAATCAAAATTGTAAAGAGCTATCACCTCACACCTTTTAGAATGACTTTCATATAAAACATAAAGCAAGTGTTGGCATCATGGAGAAATACATACAGTGTTGTTGGAAGTGTAAGCTGGTATCTCCAGTAATGAAAACAGTATGGAGGTTCTCAAAAAAATAAAAAATAAATCTAACATATGATCTAACAATCTTACTTTTGGGTATATATCCAAAGCAAATGAAAACAGTATATCAAAGAGTTATCTGTACTCCCTCACTCATTGAAGTATTATTCACAAGAGTAATGATATGGAAATAACCTAAATGTCATCAATAGAAGAATGGATAAAAAAGATGTGAGGTGCACACACATACAAATAATTTTCAACCATGAAAAAGAAGGAAATCTTGCCTGTCCATTGTGACAACACGGATGGAACATAAGGTCTTTATGCTTAGTGAAATAAGCCAGACAGAGAAAGACAAATACTACATGGTATCTCCTATATTTTGAACCCTAATTAAAAATTGAACTCTTAGAAACAGAGAGTAAGCCAGTTGTTGCCAGTGGCTGGGGAGGTGTGGAGAGAAAATAGGGAGAGGTTAATAAAAGGCTACAACCTTTCAGCTATAAAATGAATAAGATCTGAGGATCTAATGTATAATATGTTGACTCTAGTTAGTAACACTGTATTGTATAATTAAAATGTGCTAAGAGAACAGAAATTAAATGTTCTCACATATACGAAAAGATAAATGTGTAAGGTGACAGATATATTAAAAATATATTGATGTTTAATCTAAGACAAAAAGTCTTTAATTGGCAAAAATTACATACCTTTTCTATGTTATATTCTCAAAGGTTAAGTGAAAGGCTACTTCTAAGTAAAGCATAAATTAATCTCGCATATGCCGGTAAACTTGAGCTGCAAATTCACTAACGTATCTGAGAATAAATATTGAATGAGCAAATGCCAACATGTATTAGTTTACAGTTAGCTTATGTATAAATTCATTTAAAAAGGTATGAAATCCTGATTATCCAACTTATGTCCTTGCAGCTGAATTAAAATGATGCTTAAATCGTTCAAACATTAGATCTTTAAGCTAGAACTAAAATCACTGTCACATAACAGATGGAGCATTCTCAAAATGTAATGTAAATTGGCTAAGAATTGAACATAATTGTGGCTTTCTAATACTTTGGTTACCCTTTACCACTAATTCTATACACCTATTTCAGAAGCAACGGCTCTCATCCACAGAATTCTGTGATGTAAATAGATCTGTTTTCAATGAAAACATCTTATTAAATGAGAAATGTAAAATGTTAGTTAAACTTATTACTTCAAATATATCAAAATAGACATTAAAAAGGTCAGAATAAAATTTTACATCATAGTGGATTTGATTTTGGCATCAAGTTGTGCAAATATGAACATTTAAAAGATTTAAAGGTTCGCATTTACAAACTGGTGGTTGATAGTTTCTTTTACAAAGATTAAACTACTGTGCCATATGTAAAATTATACATTAAGATATTGTTACCTTAAGATTCTCTACCATATGATTCTGACTCTATTTTGTCAAATTTTAATAAATAACTGCAATATTTACTCTTTCAACAAAAGGTAGAAAAGTCACTTGAGAATGGAAATAATTTCTAGGGGAAGCAAAATGATTTACAAGGCATAATATCTAGAGCACATTTTTAAGTGAGACTAGATTTCCATTATAGCCTTATGTTTTTATTAAAAGAGACCACTCAGCTAAATGCAATTCTCCCAAGAGTAGTACCCTAGCTATGCTTTTAATTTTAACAAACTCAGGTATTAATAAACTTTAGCTCATATTAGAACAATATTTTTAGAAGATGGACTTAAGCAGGCAGCTTTATAGACTCAATGAAGTTGTAGATTCTCCAAGAATCAAAAGATATTTAATTTGGTCAGCAGAGAAGATTGTATCCAAATATATATATATATATTTATATTAATATAGTGCTAATAAAATAAACAGAATAATCACCCCTTTTTACATAACTAGAAATTTTTATGCTTAGAGAATGTTTGAAAAAATACACCACAGTTTGTAAGAAATTGAAAAGGGTTGCTGTGTGGCTAAGGGGAATCCAATACCATTTCATTAACATTGATCCCCACCTAATATATCACTCTATGGAGTGTGCTTTTAAGTGTTTGGAATACAAGTAATCCAGGGTAGTCTTTATAAATTAATATTTTAACTACTTTGTAGAAATTTAACTTTGAAAACCAAATTTTATATTGACTTTGTAGTTTAACTAAGTACCAAAGGAACAGAGATACTGAATATAACATTCAATGTACAGTCGAGTGATCAACTAAATTGCTCTGTTGTTAATAAACTTCTATAAAATAACTTACTTGTCCAAGTAAAATAAAAAGATTACTTTTACAGTAAATGTAATATAAGTAGTCAATATATTGTTTTTTGTTTGAAACTAAAATTGTTTGGTTTGTGGCTATAAGAATACCATTTCATTTGCTATAGTGAGCCTTATTAAAGCAAAAAGTACAGAATTCCCAGTTGGTCAAGGAAGATGCTGAATGTTAATGATTTATTGCTAATAATGCAAATGTTATAGGGATTAAAGGTATTAACAAGGAAAACACATTATATCAAGTTACTGAGAGGCTGAAATAATCCTGATCACAATAGTTACTCTTTAGTTAGTTTTTAACATGAGTTAGGTACTATGCTTCTTTACATGGTAATAGCTAATATATATTGAATATTTACTGCTTGTCAGATTCCCTGCTAAGAACTTTTCTTTACAAAAGTAGGAGGCAAAATTTTAAGATGGTCCCCTAGACTCCTGTGTTGCTCTATATAAATCGCTTCACTTGAGCTTGCATGGGATGTGTGAAGATGAGGGAATATCACTACCTTGCATATCTAATTGAGGATCAAAGTCTCTGGTTTGGAGTTGAAAGGGAAGTTTCTTTCTTTCTTTCTTTCTTTCTTTCTTTCTTTCTTTCTTTCTTTCTTTCTTTCTTTCTTTCTTTCTTTCTTTCTTTCTTTCTTTCTTTCTTTCTTTCTCTGTCTCTCTCTCTCTCTTTCTTTCTTTTTTGCTTTTCTTCTTTCCTTCCTTCCTTCTTTCCTTCCCTCCTCCCTCTCTTTCTTCCTCCTTTCTTCCGTCCTTTTTTTTTTTTTAAATTTTTTCTTTGAGTTGGTCTACTTAACCAAATGAGAACTCTTAAAAGAAGCACTAGACCATTTCTGAAGAGAGAAATTATCTTGCTGGCCCTGAAGAAGCAAGTTGCTATATTGTGAAAAGGCCTGTGACAGTATTCCCAGCTGTGAGTCAGAAAGAAAGCAGGTATGTCGGCACCACACCCATAAGAAAATAAAGTCTGCCAACAACCACAGGAGCTTGGAAGAGGACCGTTAACTCTAGGGAGAAATATAGCCTAACTGACACCTACATTTCAGCCTTACAAGACCCTGAGCAGAGGACCTGGTTATAGCCCTCCCCAAACTACTGACCCATGGACTCAATGAGGTAATGAATGGGTTTTGTTTTAAGCCACAAAGTATTTGTTAACACATTAAAGAACAACGGGAGCCTCCTAGAGTTATTTTGTTTAATTCTTACGAAAGTGTCTTAGTTTGTTCAGGATGCTATGAAAGAATACCTTAGACTGGGAGGCTTATTAACAACAGAAATCTATTTTTCACAGTTCCCAAAGCTGGGAAGTTCAAGATCCAGACACTAGCAAGTTTGGTGTATGGTGAAAACCTGCTTTCTGGTTTATAGATGGCTGTCTTCTTTCTGTGTCTTTAGATGATACAAAGAGCAAGAAAAATTTCTGGAGCCTCTTTTATGAGGATACTAATCACCTCATAAAGACCTCACCTCCAAATACCATCTCATTGGTGAAATAAGTTTTAACATATGAATTTTGGAGGGACGTGTATATTTAGTCTATACCAGAAGGGTTGTAAAAATAAAATGCAGAGAAAATGTTAGCATCCATATGACATTTATGGGACTTGAAGAAGTTAGATAACTTGTTCCAAGAATGTAGTGTATTACTGAGGGATCCAGAATCAGAAGAGCTCAGTTAGACCCTCTGATTCCAGCATTATCCATGTTCCCATGTTCTTAATTTACACAGTAAATTCTGCTCATTTCCATTGTTTCAATAGTCTTATAAAGTCAGTAATACGATCCTCATTTTACAAAAGAAGATACTGTCCCAGTGATAGTAAATAACTTGTCCAAAGCCACACAAGTATATGGTGGAAGTGGGATTTGAATACAGGAGTAAAGTAGCCACAAATTTTATTTTTCTAAACAACACATTAAATATGAGAGTTACTCACCTAGTTAAAGGGTGGGATACAGGCAATCTGGGAAATTATGCTTCTATCCATTTTTAAGCTTCTGTTTTTCACTCTGTGATGCACTGCAGACTGCTATTTGGCACCCCAAAATTTTTGTCTCCATGTTGCTTTAAAAGTTGATATTTCTACAATCCTCCATCTTATTTTCATTATTACACACTCAAATTTCTTCAACAAAGCATGAATGCCATGCAGTAATCTGATAAGTCACATATCGAGGTCAAAATCAGAAGACAAAATCTTATAATAAAGCTGCTGCTTTTGGAATAGTATCCAGGAAATAGATAAAGCACCATTAAAATAATGTGATTGACTGCATGAACTGAGGTCTTTCATTTTATTTCAAAATAACTTGGCATGTGTATTAAAAATACAATGCTCTACTATAGTAGCAACAAACTTCCTATGATATGTTTCAATAAAAAAAAACTTTAAAAAGTAAAATTAAATAATAAAGGTTTCTATTTGGACATTCATAAGTCAGAATTTTCTAAATTAATGATATCCTTAACTGTCACAAGTTGCCAATATTAAGAGAGCCAGTGATTGCATTGAAAACTATAGTCACGGAGCCACTGCTAACAATACATGTTTTAATTTTTTTCTAAGTCACTTTGTTCGATACTGTTCACTTATTTGCTGTCATTATTGCTATTAGTTCTCAATAAAGAGAAATATTAAAGAACACAGAGGTTATCTTGCTATAAAATCTAAACAATGGAAACATGATAAGTTAATGAGTCAAGGAAGAAATATAGATAATAAAATGAGAAAAAAATCTACTGTATTTAGTGTTATATAAAGTATTAATGATTTTAGAATGTGAACGACATATATCTTTGCTAAAATTTTCCAAATTTAGGCCTAGGATACTAGACTTCCAGAAATCCAAATTGTGCCTAAATGAAAACTCCAGACCTTTTTGGATTAATGGGAAGTACATGGTCAGAAACCACAGTACAGTTAACCTTCTAGTAAAAGCCTCAACATTCAGAATCTTACATTTCTGGCATCTGTATTTCAGCAGGCCTACTTTATTTTATGATATCTAACTCTTCATAATCTTTGAAACACTCACTGCTCTCTGCCAACACATCTAGGTTTGTAATCTCCCTTCCAAAGCATATCTGATAGTATCAGCATTCACAATTTGCCTTTAATACAAAAGAAACCTTTTGAGAAATGGCTTTGATAGTTTATCTTTATAGGTAAAGAAGACTGGAAACTATAATTCATTATTCTTCAAAACCACTTGTACAAATGACATTTTCCCCTATATAAGCTACTTGGAAGAAGTACCATAATAGATTGCTAATAACTTTTAAAGAGTTTTAATTCCTTGAGTTCGCTAGATCAATTTTTTTTTTCCCAAAGTATGATTGGGTCATCATGAGAACTCATAATGAAACTATAAAGAATACAATATGAGATTTACATTTAAAGGTAAAATAATTGTTGATAAGTCTTTATTGTAAAATATACTAGCCTTGCCTTCTAACATTTCAGGGTATTTTGCCTTTCACACTTATCTTCCAGCTTTTAAGGATGTTGTGTATAACAATAACAACAACAACAACAAAACACACACACACACAATAAATTAAAAGAACTCATATCCTTGCTTTTCAGGCAGCAAAGAGTAAGGCCATATAAGAATATCAGAGATAATTAAAAAGTTTAAGAGCCGCTGAGCAAAATTAAGTAAACATTAACATTTAAATATATCTACTTCCCCAAACATGGACAAACAATTCCTGCAGCACTATTGGGCTTATACAATGGCAAGTTCTTCTTACAAAAATTACAGTTTGCTTTTTAAAAATAATCCTGACTTAATATCTTAAAAATCCATATTTAGTATAGTCGTTCCTAGTTACTAAAGACAAAAGTTTTCATGAGAGTATTGGGGGAGAGAAAGGACTTGTCATACTCTTCAGAAAATGGTAATAGTAATAAATGAAATACAATCTGACAGTTTTGATTTAATCAGTACGTCATTCTTTTGTCTTAAGAGAGAAAATCACCCTAGGTTGAGTGCTTAATTTGCTCTGAGCAGCAAGAGGTGGGTAAGGAAAGCAAGAGTCACTAGTTGCTTATAGAAGGTAGTGCAATTAGGGCTGTTGATAACAATTTAAATTAGATCTGAATTGTGGAAGGGATTGTTAATTTAGACAAGTATACGTTTAGAAGTTTAAATGGCTTTACCATATCAAGTATGCATGAAAAGTATTTTTTGCTTTCTTCATTTCAAGGCCATAGTTTTAAGATGTTGGTAATATTTGCAAAGCATAACGGTTTGTAACAAAAAATACTCATTTTATTTATACGTGTACAAATATGGTTTGCTTCTATTTTCCCCAATGGTTACATTTTCCTTTCTTTTTTTTTTTCTTTTTAGGTAAGGCAACGCTTGTTTGACCTCACAGATTACAAGGACCTAGTCAGTTTACAGTCCCTTATTTCATTCATTCATTCATTTATTTATTTATTATGTCTTCCTGGGTGGTCTTCCATCCAAGTACTAACCAGGCGTGACCCTGAGTAGCTTCTGAGATCAGATGGGATTGGGCTTGTTCAGGGTAGCATGGCCATAGACCCCAATGACTATATTATCAAGCACTGAAAAGGGCAAAGGCTAAGCAACCAATTACTAGAGGGAAAGTCCTAAGGAAAATTATCCATTCTGTTTGGATATCAAGGGGATAGAGTTACACTAAATGATTAGGTAAACAAACTGGGATCATTTATTTAGATTCCATTATGAGATTTACTGAAAAATGAAATGTTCTTAAGAAAGTTACTTAATTTTGCAATTTATTTGGCCTTTTTAGAATTGTTAGAAAATTTACCACTATATGATGAGATGAAATTCGTTCATGTCAGCACTTAGCGGTAAATCTGGATTTAAAAAGCTTATTAAAGAATAAATATTAGCAAAAGCAAGGTACTTCATTTCACATGGCTTTCCCTGGCAATGTTTTACAACTTAGAAGTGAATTAGGTTACATTAAAATAATTAGCGAGTTGGTACTGTTAAAATTTCTAAGCAATACTACAATTTCCAGAGGATCTTAATTATTGAGAGTCAGGGAAGAAAACCTTCTTGTTTGAGAAGGCTGGTAAATATTATAATAAACTAGGAAAGGTCAACTATTCAAATTCTCATGCAAATTTTAGATGTACAAACTGGAAAATGGATAATTTCCCAATTCCTAGTCATTGACATATAGAATTACAGACTTTTTTCATAGCAGGTAAAGAAAGTTTTTCTATTTACTACAACTTTAACCTAAAAGAATAAATGATTATTATTGGAACCCAGCTACAGTGGCTAATAAATTAGGTAAACCATAGAATGCTGGTTTGCAAAAACAAGACTTGATAAAATACGATCGGAGCACAGCATGTAGTATTGAAGGAAAATTTAGAAGAGGAAAGCCAAGTACCAAGCCTGAAGATGTTTCTCAACTAAAGATGGAGAGCCCCTGTTCAGTCTGAGAACAATGTATTGAACTATTTTATGTTTAGATTTACGTACACTTAAAATAAAAGAGCTACAATCTCTAAATCTGTCTCCATTTTAGTGGTTCCTATAGCTTTCTTTCCTTCTGTACTTACACTACTGTAGGTAGTTAAACCCTGATTGCTAATTTGTCTAATATTAAGTAATCATAATATACATCACTTTTTTTTTTTTTACTTACTAAATTGTCCTATGCAAAGCACTCAAAATTAAAATTATTCAACAATTATTTATTAAACATCCTTGTGTTTAATGAGTCGGTCACATTCAACAAATGTGTGTTAAAAATCTACCAAACATGCTCTTGGGACACATCAATGGGGCGGGGGGGGGGGGGGTGGGGAGGAAGGGTACAAATTCTTGGCTCTTTAAAGCTTACATTCTAAGGGAACAATCAAAAACCAACAAAATCATATGTAAATATATAATGCACTCTAAGAAGTTAAGTGGTATGGACAAAGGAAAAAAACCATGAAGGGGAGTAGCAGGAGATATATGTATTTGTGGTGCTGGGGATGAGTGGGTGCACTTTTCAATAGGGTAACAAATGTAGGTTTCATGGAGAAAGTCATACTTGAAGACTTCAAAGAGGAGAAGGGGTTGGTTATTCAAATATCTGGGAGAAATTTTGCTTTTAGAAGAAGAGCATCTGGTGTAATCATCCTAAGGCAGGAGTAGCCCTGGCATCTCAGGTCTCATAGGAATGGACCAGAACAAGTAAGGAAGACAGAAAGTGATAAGAGACCGTGCGGTATGGAGGAGGAGGATTGCGCAGACAATGCCTTGCAGACATATGTAAAGACTTACTTTTCATCTTATAGAGCCCTTCATAAAGAAGATATTCTAGTGGACACATTATATAAATCAAGATATCGGAACCTTGGTCCTATTGGCATTTTTGGCCAGATAATGCTTTGTCGTGCAGGGCTATCTAGCTTATTGTAAGATGGTAAGCATCATAGCTGACCTATACTGTTATGTGAAAGCAGCACCCACAAATAAAATGAGTCCAAGTATTGCCGAATGTAACCTGGGGGGAGAAGTAGGTTAAATCGTCCCTCGTTGAGACAATTGATATAAATAAAGAGTACTGAGGCACAAAGATGTTAAATAACTGATCCAGGATCATGCTTATTATCCAGCTAATAAATAAACCTGACTCCAGATGGCATGTTTAATATGATACATCTACTCCATTGCTTGGCTATGGTTCATTTGAATCAAAGATAGTTGACTAGAGTCATAATGTCGTAAACTCTTGAGCAATTTTTATCAGCACCACATAAAGTAAAAATTGGCTTTAAGTGGCCAGGCAGGTTTACCTGTAATGAAGTCCAGGAATATAGCCAGTACATTAACTCACAATCAGTGTTTAGACTCTGAGAGGAGCATGGTTTACAATGGGATATGCCTGTAGCTGTTACATGGTGAACTGGAATGAGGTAAGAAAAGAGACAAAGCTTTGATACATGGAAGTGCAATTTCTAGTGAAGCAGGAGAGCTGTGGCTAGCTGAGAATCCACAGTATATGAGTGATCAAGCTGGTACGCTGCAATGGCAAAAAGCGTCTTCCCTTGGTGTGAGCAAAAGTACAGTATTTTCCGAGGTTTTATTTACCTGTGGTTAATTGCAGTCCGAAAATATTAAATTTCTCCAAGCTTTGACATTGTCTCTTCCTGACATCAAATCATCAACATTGTCATGACTCGATAACCCAGGATCACCTGGAGCAGATGATCATTCTTCTGACACATCATCAGAAGGTTAATAGTAGCTTAACACTACGCTGCAATGCCTATGTCATTCATTTCACTTCATGTCATCATGTAGGCATTTTATTATCTCAAAAAGAGGGATGAGTATGGTACCATAAAGTATTTTGAGAGAGAGAGATCACATATCTTTTTTACAGTATTATTATTATAAATTATTTTATTTTATTATTAGTTATTGTTAATCTGTGCCTAATTTATAAATTAAACTTTATTATTGGGATGTATGCATAGGAAAATAACACAGTATATATTGGGTTCCATACTATCTGTGATTTCAGGCATCCACTGGGGGCTTTGGAATTTAGCCCCCAGTGATAAAGGAGAACTGATCTATAAGGAAAACATTTATCAGATGCCAAGAAATAAGCTCTGAAATTAATATGGTTATAAGAAGACAACAAAAATTTGTGCATAAAATATGGAAATTGTACTAATTAGCAGACAGCCCTGAGGGGGAAAAAATATATATGGTATTTACTAATTAATACCTACTATACTTGTAGGCACATTAGTATAGACATGTAGAGAAAAAGTTTTGGCTGTTTCTTCTTTTTGGTGAGTTGACTAGTAATAATGTGTTGGCTTTCTTTTCATCACTAGTACAGTTTGTATCATATACAATGACAATTTATAAATATCGGAGTATCATAGTTTTCTCTATTAATTTGCCTTCTTTAAGAGAGTCATCAGAGGCTCTACTCTATATATGACTGCAATGCATGGCATAACAACTTCCATATTAAATTTAAGTAAACATTGATCAAACACATTTATGATAACCAAATATGTCTTACGTTAGTGTGAATAAAAAAGTGGGATTCATTCAAAGCAAAACATATCGATCATCTCTATATGATAATTAAGAGTAATGTAAATATTTTTATGAATAAGCTTATGGAAGGAAACAGAGTATATAAATCATTAACATGCTCTCTCTCTTCTCTCTCTCTCTCTCTCTTTCTCTCTCTCTCTCTCTCTCTCTCTCTCTCTCTCTCTCTCATCTTGTATTTTGACCAAAGAATTAGGGAGTGATCTAATCTAGTTTTCTTTTGAAGTCTTACCTACCATCACTCAATTTATAAAAATAATGGACTTTTAGAGTAGTTCTAAATGATTTTCTGTTTTTTTTTTTTTTTCAGAAAGAGCTGCTTTGATATTTGGAGATGGAATGAGCTGTGTACAAATGGAGATTTTAAAAAATTTCCCCCCATATGGTTGTAACATATGTAATAATGGATGTATTTTACTATTAGAAATGACACTTATAGTAGATAGGCCAAGATCACATTTTATGCTAATGTTTTTATTATTCTCATTGTCAACCTGAAGTTTACTAAATTATCTACTTCAGACCATATTACCTTAACCAAAAAGTAAGACTCCTATCAAATGTACTCTGCTTATTATTTTCTATTACCTCTATCTTATAAATGAATACTATATTAGAGATGTTTTTTAAATCTTAAACTTCATTATTTTTAAAGAACTGTTAAGTATTTCGAAGTATGACTGTATTATAATTAGTTCCACCATTCTAACAGATGGATTTTAAGGTTACATTCTGATATACATGTTTTAGGCAACTTCATTGGGTGTGCTTTGGAAAGATAAGACTTGGTTCTTCTTTTCTATGCATGGGTTAGTTTGCTTTTTAGAATAAATATTTGTATTCAAAAGACAATCTCATAAAATATCATTTTTAAAAACCCATTAATTGGTTAACTTGTATTATCAGTGTGAATACAAATGCCTGTTAATTTTTCATCATTTAAAAAATGTGTCACTCCTGCACTTTATACTACATACCTTATTTTAGATATGGTATTTAAGATACTACTTAATAAGCACAAATAATTATACTTTATAAGATATGCTTATATTATTTAACTGAGTTCCTTGTGACTCAAATCAAGTTTGGATTTTCAAACTTCAATTGAGTGAGCTTTGTCTCGAGATGAACCTGAAAATGCCATGTGTAAATCCCATCACATAGTATACTTAAATAACAAATTTCAATAATGAGTTCAAAAGAAGTGCAATGCCTCTTGCTTCCATTTCGCTTAAGGTGTCCTGACCATTTTCTACTTCATATTAAAACAAATCGAAAGCAGCTCATCCCATGTACTGATGTTTGTTCGCATTTCATGCAATAGGGAACAGGGCAATTTACTGAAGTTATTATCTGTGTTTCCTTGTCTGCTGAAATATCAAAGGTGTTGATTCAGGGCTCTCTAATTCCGATTCTGGTATACCTGAGTGACAAGAGAGGACAAAGGCTCAGAGAAAATATATTGAGGGAGAAAAGGGAATAAAAGGCATTCAGACAGAAAAATGGAGAAAAGAGTCGAAAAAGGAAAAAAATAACTTAATGCCCTGTGGACATTGTATATCACCCTCATTTTCATTTTTGTGAAATTGGCAGATACAATATACGCCTGCCACAGCAGCGCCTTTTTTCCCCCTAGGCACTGACAGCAGAATAGCGACTCCCTGCTCAAAGTAGCTGATGTGACCAGGGAAGCTACAAAGCTAAGATTGGGAAAGACATCTGACATCAAATCTAAGGGATCGCTTCGATCCCCAAAGATTGCTCTGTTTATTACAAACTTTGAAGATTCTTTTCTCTTCTTTCTGTCTAAAGTGTGAAAATATCCATTATTGACCTCCCCTGCCTACATAGAAATCCTCAGTCAGGAAGAGTTTTCAGAAGACTGAGTACTATTCATGGTGACAAAAGCAAGAGTTAGAGTGAGGACAGCCGTAAAACATCAAGAGAAACTAGTTCTTAAATGAGCTAAAAAATGCTCATTAAATTATTTTCTCAGTCCCCAGTTTTTTTTTTATTTTCTTCTTATATCTACCATAGAATTTTATGTGCTTGTCTTCTTAATGCATTTGCATAGAACAAAAGTATTATTTTGATTGTAACTTATAATCACAATTTCAAAGTTTAGGAGTTTGTCTTCATTTTGATAGCTATCTCAAAGATGATTTCTGTTAAAAGGAAAAAAATTGAGAATTGGGTCTTTGGGCATTACATGGATTTTAGTTTAGGTTCGTCTAAACACCAACTAATTGCTCCAGTTCTACTTCCAAAATTAAGAAAGCATAAAGACAAGCTCTTCCTTACCTAAGCACAGTGATAAGGGGTATTTTAGACTAAACTGAGTCTGTCCAAAATTCATATTTTGAAACCCTAACCACAAATGTGACCCTATAGGTTCTTTATTTGGAGATAGGGTCTATAAGGAGGTAATTAAGGTTAAATGAGGTCATAAGTGCGGGGCCTTAATCCAGAAGGACTGGTGTCCTTATAAGAGGAGGAGAAATCAGATTGCACACTCTCTCCATGCCAAAAAGTTATTTGAGGACATAGTCAGAAGGGGGCCATCTGCATACCAGGAAGACAGCTGTCAGCATGATCATCAGCTTCTAGCCTCCACAACAATGAGAAAATAATGTCTGTCGTCTAAACCACTCAGTCTGTGATATTTGGTTATGGCAGAATTTGCAAACTAATACAGGGGAAAAATGGTAATCTCTAACATTAGCTGTGACTAAAAGGAATCATGCTCACACTGCTGATGGGCTCAGACAAGGTAGGGGGCTCAGTAGAGATGTAGTGAGCTATAGTGTGTCACTGGGCTTCTCTGGACTTGATTACCTCAACAACATAAAGGTGATTGAGTTCTACAATATGTAAATCCTTTTTACTTGCGAAAGTCTGGGGATCTCTGATCAAATGCTTACTTTAACTTGTTACTGTGTTTTAAACAAAATTTTGATCCAAAAAATAGACTTGGAATGAGAAGTCAGTGGGATTTGCAAGTCTCATTGTAACATATTTTCTAGCTTTGTTTTAGACCAGTAATTTATAATGAGGCAAACTATCAAATTTGGGAAGTTGCAAAGTCTAATTGTTTTTCTAGGGCTGCTGTAAAAATGACCACTAATGTGGTGGCTTAAAACAATGGCAATTTATTCTCACACATTTTGGGATGCCAGAAGTCCAAATCAAGGTTTTGGCACAATCATCCTCCCTCTGAAGGATCTAAGAGAGAATCATTCTCGGCTTCTACCAACTTCTGGCATTCCTTGGCTTGTGACTTTATCACTCCCATCTCTGCTGTCTTCACATGGCCTTCTCTTCTGTGTGTGCCTATACTCTGTGAATCTCTCCTAAGAGCGTCTGTTGGCAGATTTAGGGCCCATCCTGGTAATCCAGGATAATATCATGTGAGGTCTTGAATTACATCCGGAAAGACCTTTTCTCCAGTTAAGGTCACATTCACAGATTCCAGGGATGTGGACATATCTTTTGGCAGGGTGGGCAAGAGGGCACCATTCAACCCACTACAAAAAAATTGTTAGGAAAAAACCTTCCTCATATAAATAATTGGATTTTACAAAGAAGCATTCAGTCTTGATTTTCTATGACAACATTTTAAACCATGTTCAATTTTATTTTATTTTATTTTTTATTACTAGCTAGTAAAGTAGTAAATGTTTTCCAAAAAGATCAAAAAGTAAAGTTTTAAAAAGTAAAGTTTTAGGTAAATAAAATTCCAGAAAGAGGGGCTTTCTAAAAATTTAAAAGAATGCTTATGGCACTTAAGGCAATGAAATCTCCACAAGTCAAAACAAAGTACTTTGATATGATATTTTTGTTCTTGTCTGAGAATTTTAGACTTTATTTATAATCTGTATATAAACATTTGAGGCTACATATACACATCTTCTTGCATTGGCATTTTTGAGATTTAATTTTTTTCCTCAAGTCCTAAACAGTGAAGGACAGAGAGTTTGCATTTTCCCAAATAAGATCACAGGGCTCATTAGCTAGCTAGATTAAGACATTCATTATGAAACATTTGTTTGGATGGGAGATTGCTATCTACCCTTCGCCCTATCTGTCCTTGCGAACAAAAAGAAACAGACTAAACAATTCAGATTCCTTGGTGTACATGCAAATATTTATTCTTTAAAAATATACTATAATTGTATTATAAATAATATAATATAGTTAATGCATTTTCACTTGAAAAATAAAATATTAATTCTTACACTGTAAATATATAATTAATCACCATAAACATAATTTTAAAGACCATTTTGGAAAGGTGATGTGAGGATGAATATATTAGAAGTTATAGGACAGATATTGTAGATTCTTTGATTTAAGTACTGATTAAGATAATGATTTTGCACTGTGATCTAACCAGGATTAGATGGGGGAAAAAAGGCATTTCTCTTTTCTCTACTCTCTCACTCCACCTTACTCTTTGTTGTCCATTTTGTAGATCTCAGAAACCTACTATATATAAATTAGATCTTTATGATCCATTTTCATAGTCACTCTATTTTTTTCATTGTATGTAGCTAACAATATGTTATTTATGGCTTTATCCTCTTGAAATCCATATTAGTCTTTAAATATATTTCAAATAATTATTATTATAACAAGCAGCTTTTTCTGTTTTAATCGCTTTTATAAGTGCAGATCTTATAATAGCCCACATTTTTCATTGGATTTTTCCAAAATGCCATATTTAAAATGTATGCTTATCTATATAATCTTCACATTTGTGAATATTGATCCAGTGAGCAAAAATACATTTTTTGAAAGTGTAACTACAGAATAGCTTTTAATTTAAGCTATCAGTTTGACTCTGGTATACACTTTAAAAACATAAGACAAGAATATTTTGTTCACTCTACCATCGTTTCCTGTCTTGTCCTACATTAATAACAGTTAATTCTCTAATTAGAAAACTATCAGTTTGTTGAGCATCTTAATCTTCTTGGCTGCCATAACAAAATACCATAAACTGGATGGCTTGAAAAACAGAAATTTGTTTTCTCACGGTTCTGGAGGCTGGGAAGTCCAACACGAAGGTGTAGATAGATTTGGTTCCTGGTGACAACTCATTTCCTTGTTTGCAAAGGGTCCTCTGCTTTCTCACCAAGTCCCCCCTTGGAGAAGTGAGTCCTGGTGTCTGTTCTTCTTTAGGCACCATCTATTAGATAAGGTCTGATATAACCTTTATCATCTCCTCACAAAACATTTTCAAATACAGTTACAGTGAGGATTAGGGACTCAACATATGAATTTTGGGGTGACACAAAATTCACTTCACTTAACCTTTACTTAACCTTTATCATCTCCTCACAAAACATTTTCAAATACAGTTACAGTGAGGATTAGGGACTCAACATATGAATTTTGGGGTGATACAAATACTCAATTCACGACAATGAGTTAAGTAAATAGTATTATACAGACCAATTGAGGAATCAGAATATTTTCAAATATCTGGTTCCTGTTTTCAAGGAATCTGTGAATTAGTAAGGAAAGAGATAGGGAAAAGGAAAATAATTACAGATTATTAAATTGATTAAATTGTGACCTTCTGAAGGCCAAGCTTATGTCTAAACTTTCTTATACGAGCCAGTGTTTTTAATTTAGTTAAACATAGAATATTCTCAACAATGTTTAAAAAAGAAAAACTGTGAGATGATTAATGGTTAATTTGAATAGTTTATTTCAGGATAAGAAAGGCAGGATAAAATAGTAGAAAATTCATTATCATGCAATTCAAAAAACTGGGCAAATTTCCTAAAGATTTTCATAGCCTGCTCATTTATAAAATGGAAATCAAAATATTTGCTCTGCCTACCAAGTGTTGTGACACAAACACACACACACAGCTTCAAATGGAAATAAAAAAAAAATACCTGTCTATACGAATGTAAAGTTATAAAGTGCCTAAATGATGAGACTGTGCTCAATTAATTTTTACTAAAATCATTATAACATACCTTGAGGTTTTCATATCTGAGTCTAGAATTTCTGAATATCTGTCAATAGAAAAAGTTGAGAGGAAATTCTGTGAATACTTAAAAAGGCTGTGCAGCAGGCTAATGAAATTAGAATAGACAAAACAGACCTTCCACATCCAAGTAATCATACCCGTAGAAACGGTAGTTGATTTAATAGGGGCAGTAGAAATTTACTGGAAGATAATGTAAGGGAGAGAGAGAAGAAGTAGAAGAAGTGAAAGGAGGAGGAGGAGGAAAAAGGAGAGGGAGGGAGGGAGAGAGAGGAAGGGGGAGAGAAGAAGAGAGAGAGATTAGAAAGTCTAGGATGGAAACTTTGGACCTTCCATGTTTAAAGAGCATGAAAAATATAGAACAAGTGGTAAAAGAAGTTACTATCCTAGTAAAACATGAAGAATGTGTCATGAGCCAAGATGGACAAAAGCTTCAGGGAAGGTAGCTCAATAATTATCAAGTGCATAGCCTAGTGAGAGAAACTAAGTTTATAGAATACAGTATATAGTACAAAAAATAAAAAATAAAAAGATTATTCCTTCATCTAATCAAGCCAAATCAATTTAAGATGATCTAAATAAATTTAAAAGAAAACTGGTCAGATTTTAAACTCTTTGCCATTTTAAGCTATTGCTTCTATAACAGTTTCAACTCTCAGAGTACATTATATATATTCTTTATATTTATTTATATATGTGTATTGTTGTTTCATTAATTAAGCCTCATCACAGATATAAAGAAGAAGAGAATGAGCTGATGTGGATGTGGACTGAAATGGCAGTGAAATGACATGAAGACAAAATTAGAGGGTTTTTTTTTTTTTTTTTTTTTTTTTAGAGAAGAAAGAAGTGGCAATATTGGTGACATGTGGAGAAGAAAGAGTAAAAATGCCTGATGATCTCACCTAAGAAAGTTAAAAAAAAAAAAAAAGCACTGATACACAGAGAATTGAAAAACATTGGAAGGAGGAGAAAATGGAAAGTTAATCTGATGAGCTGATTTTAGACATGTTAAATTTGAGAATAAGAAAAATGGATATGTATTCATGGCTGACTTTTTTATAAGTCACTAGAAAGAAGGAAAGAGTTATGGTTTGAGGATAGATTTACTGGTTAAAATAGAAAAAGTTTTATTATATAGAATTATGCTAAAACAGAATGACAGTTTAACCTGTATGATACCCTGGTTTATTGCCTAATTTATTCTGAGTGAACTTACTTTATATAAATTTTAACCTAAGCAGACAGAAATAGTAGTCATTTATTGAAGATCTGCTATCATTATCTCTATTTCACAAATGAGAAAATTGAGGTTCCGAATGTTTGTATAAACTCCATGGTTGAAAGTCCTGTCATTGACAAAGTTAAAATTAAATCCTCAGTCTGCCGGACACTAAAGCCTACGGCCTTTTCACTGACTGAAAAAAAAATAAAAGTAAAATAGGATATATCACAAAGAGGAAAAAATTAAAATTTTGAGACTGGGTTTTGGTAGCAAGGGGAGTGAAATTAGAAAAAAAAAAAAGTTTTGTTATACATGTAAATGAAAATATTTTCTCTTATTGTTGCTATAAATTCAACTAAATATATCTTGTAGAGTCCTTTCAGATCATCTGAGGCACTTGAAACTCTTGCCTCATAGGTACGAGGCCCAAATTTTCTAATTTAATGGATTTGGAGTTTTGGCCTGGATATCAAGGAGTTTAAAATCTCCAAATATTCTAAGTTACAGACAAATTTAAGAACTCTGGTTGATGTTTTCTATTGTTTTCATCTCAAATTCTTTCAAAAGTTTTATGAACTATTAAATGTTGACGTATTTCATATCCCAGAAACACAGTTTCTCCTAGTTGATTAGGATAGGCTACATGAAGATAAAGTCATTTTTATGTTCCTCTATAGAATCCTTTGCTTACCTATGTTGTAGTATTTGTAAAAACATATCCAGATTAGTTGTTTCTCTCTCCCTTACACTAGGCTGGTTGAACTTGGAAGTTGTGGTCTGTGCTTTTAATATCTTCAACTTTAGTTTCTATAGTTATTTAGAAGGTAATTTATGAATTTTGGACCCACAAATTTTTAAGACCAGCTGAGTTTTGTATTGTTGTTGAGTGAATATCAAATAAGTTGTTATTTCTTTAGGATTATGTTAGAGAAAGTCTTACTCACTCTCTTCTACACCAAATAGAAAATTTTTTGAGATAATTCAAACTATTCCCGATCACATGTTGAAGAACTTAAAAAGCATGCTGAAAAACAAAATAAGTGGGAAAGTTCTTACATAAACATGATTGGTAGGAGGTGTTATATGCACAGGATTCAGGAAGTCTAGTGAAGTGTTTATGAGGCAATTGACTAAAGTATACTGAATGTTTTTTTTTATATCCCTGCCAATTTGGAATCACTTTAATATTTTGAAAAGGACATGAATATAAGGTGACTTTCTTCTAGATGATGTTTGAAGTTTTATGGTATATAAAATACTGGTTGCACTGAAATACTGTTCTTAACGACATCTTAAACCAAAGAGGAAAAATATAAACTAAATATTTTTTTTTATTTTCCTCTTTTTCTTTATTTCTGTTTTTCCTTCTAAAACAATTTTATTTTAGGATAGAAGTTTAGGGATAAACTAATATGTATATTGATATTTATACATATCTAGGTTCTTGAGATTCATGGTAATCATATATTAATTCAATCACTTGATAAATATTTATTGAATATATATTATTTTCAAGAAATTATCCTAGATAACTTAGCTTTTTAAAATTAACACAACAACCCTATAAACTATTATGATGCCTGTTTTACTAATAAAAATATAAAAATTGGAAGAAGAGGTTTAAACATAAAACTTTTCTGATATTATACAACCAGTAGGTGTACAGAAGAATTAATCCAAATATTTCTTATTCTGAAATACATGTCCTTTCTATATCAGCACAATGTAGCTCTTAGTATGCCTCTAATAGTTGTAAAACGTCTTTTATTCTTAATTCTGCAAGATTCCTTTTTCAGGCTAAGTAAAATTTGTATTTTTCATTTGTGTTGATGGCTAACTAAAACACGATGGAAAATCCAGTGCACAGGAGGCCTCTGATGTGGCTCAGTCTTGCCCCAGGGGCAGCCTGTCGCATGGCATCCATGCCTACGGCAGGTTTTGTGTCACAGTGGTACATCACATGTAAGGACAAACAATAATATTTGTGATGGAGTAACTCGCTTAAAACTGACACTACAAAATTTCTTCCGGTGCTTCTTTATCATGTCTTTAGCTATAAAATCAACCTTCCATAACTGGTATCCACACAAAGATTTAGTAGGGTGATTTCTGATTATAAACTTATATCTTCGAATAAGTAATTTGCTTTAGTTATGGCACAAGCTTGTGAGTGACATGATAATTTTTTTTTTTTTAATGCACAATGTGTTATAAATTATTGTGGATAAAGTTCTCTTTAATTTTTTTAGATGAATGCTTTTACACCAGAGGATACATTTGCCCCTAAAGGAATACTGGGCAATATTTAGAGGTAAATTTGTTTCTTACAGCTGGGGAGGGAGTGCTGCCATAATCTAGCAGCAAGGAACATTGCAAAGCATCCCATAAGTCACAGAACAGTCTCCTACCGCAAAACAAAACAAAACAAAACAAAAACAAAACAAAAAAAAGTCCAAACCATTAGTGTTTTTAAATTGGAAAATCATGCTCTGAATATGTTTGTATTGTTAAAGTCAATGTTATATCCCCAATTTATCTCCTCCTAGTAGTTGCACATGGTGAATTAAAAAGAAAAATAACTTTCTGGAGTTTACGAGTCTTGACAGACAGCATTGACTTAAAATATTGAAGACAGATACAACCTGGATAAGTATTTTCTTAAATATTGAAAGCAGAGAAGAATTGAGCATTAAAAGGAGGTAGCCAAATTCTATCTAGCAGTGTGCTAATGGGAAGTACTAGAAGTTTTCCCTTAAGGAGGGGTGCAAGTTTTCCTGGAAGCCGACTTAACGAAGGAAGAATTTTGGTGTACATATTTTATTTGATAACTAGGCAGAAGTCAAAGACGCAGAACTGAACTTAATCCTGATGAGAATAAATGTGACTGGTCATAGATAACTACTGCCCCACGAAAAACAAGAGTAAAACTTGAAATTCTCTAACGTGTAACTTTTAAAACCTGGCTGGTTATCTACGTACTTCACATTTGTTCTTTTAATCGTCATTTCTCTGTGAAGTGACAGAAGCTTTAATGCTTCTTTTTAAGTCAAAAGAGATGTTTTCCACAGCGGGTGTTCTCCATTTATGTGAACTTAACGTGTTTCTTTGCTGGCATTTAAAAAATAAAGAAAAAAACAGTCCTGTGGAAAGCAAAAAGTATTGGCTGCTGCTTACCTCCTGGGGAGAAAAACCAACCTGTTCTTTATATTATCTAAAGTAAAAAATAACAAAAGTACTTTAAACTTAGACCTTAACATTTGACCAACTAACCACATCTCTTTCTTAAGAATACACTAAGATAATATTTTTCCTACATCAGTAGGTTAAAGTTGAATATAATAGCCTTGATGCAGAAAAAAGTATTAAGTTCCTTTCCATAAAATTTGGTTTAAAATCCCTGTTTCTATATTTAAACATAAATCCCGTACTTTGAAACATTTATTTATAAGCCAATTTCAGTGAGCTATAGAGACTATTTTGTTTTACCGTTGTTTCTTTTAATCTCTTCTTAATAATTTATTTATATAATACATTATCAAAGTAGAAAACAATCTAAAATGTAGAAGCTCAAAAAGAGAAAAAAAAATTGAAATTACCTGAAGACTTATAACATTCAAGATAAGCACTATAAACACTTTAAAGCATATCCATCTGGAATGTGACATATGAAGCATTTGAAGTTTTTCATAACCTAATTTAGCTTAAATATATTGTTATGAAATAGCTAAGTCAATCAATTGAAATGTGCTGTCACTTTAGTCATATCTAGTACTATTTGATAACTATAAATTATTGTACTAATCTCACATTTTTGGCTATTTCAATTATTTCCAATAATATAAATAATACTTTAATGAATGCATCTGTTTTATACATCTTTATGTTTTACACACATTTCCTGAAGACACTTCCCAACAAAATGAAAATGTTGAGTAAAATATACATTTTTATTGATTTTGACCAATTACCTACCAGAAAATGTATACCGAGTTCTGTTACTTCCATTTGAGAATCTAAATACCTGCTTTTCAAAACTTCATACTACTTGATATTTAAATTTTTGACTATTTTTTATTGAAAAGCTGGTTTAATTTCAAATTTGTTGAGTAATTGTGATGCTTAACTTTTAAAATAATATTTCTCATTTCAATTTTGTTCTTGATTACTAGCTTGTTGAACTATATTTTCCTACTAATTGAATCTTCTTGTTAAATTATATTTCTTTGGAAATATATAAAAAGATTAACTTTGTTGCAATTATCTTTTACAAATCTTCATTCATTCATTCATTTATTCATTCATTCTACCAACACATACTGGCATTCACTGTAAGCTACACAGTATCTTAGTAACAATAAAAAGTAGAAAAGAAAATATTAGAAAGGTTCTCCTCTCACTGAACCTACAGTCTGGAGCAGCAAAGAGAAAATTAATTAATCACAGAAAATAAATGCAAAGTTGTGAATAAAAGTTTTGATGGAAAATATTTATCTTTTGAAAATGTAATTCAAAGCAATACTTAGATGCAGGTACACCCAAAAGGCCTTTCTGAGAAATGATGCTTAGAACAAGCTGATAGGTGGATTGGTAAGCAAAGAGAATTTCCGAAGGACTGGCCAACCCAAAACTAAGGCAATTCCCTCTTCATAAATTTCTAAGACTAACTCAAGTTGCTCTAACAGATAAGCATGTCAGACACCATGTCGAAATTACTAACTAGGAAACTCCAGATTTTATCAAAGGCTTTTATGATGGTTTCCTCTAGAAACCACTATGACAAACTAGTAATTGATGCTAATATGCAAGTCACTTTGGCACCAATCTATAAATGGGATTTAAAAAAATCTTGGTGATGGCATGACAACATTGATCTCTTTAGTAGCACAGGACTTCAGCACAATGGGTAACAAGCCATGAATTAACAATCGGGAACCCTGCATTTCACCATCTGGATGTTTAAGATGACATGTTTAAAGATATTTCTGATACAGAAATCTTTCTCAATTGGTAGGGAAGGCGGAGACACGAGTATCATTATTAGTTAAATAGCAATAGGGTATCATATTTTCCTGGATCTAATAGTGGAATAAATAAATAATGGAATCCTAAATATTAACCTAATAGATATTGTTTTTATAATTTTATGGTCTAAATCAACAAAACAATACTTACTTTTTTCTTAATAATTAAAGTTTAACGAGCTCTTAAGAATCATCTTTGCAAAATTGTAAATTCATTCTTCTCAATTCAAGGTAGTGTTTGATTTCTACTCCATTTTCTTTCTTCCCACGATGAGCTAAATGCACAGTAGGCTTACATATCATCTGTGGTGTGATGGTAAATGTTCAAATACCAGCTTATTGGAGAGGAGTGTGGGAAAGACCTCAATTTGTGGGATTTCTAAGTTCATGGTATAAATGCTCTCATGATGGCCAATTTTGAGCTTCCAACCTGATATCACTGAATTTGAACTGGAAGGAGCCACCCACACTCAGCTTTAATGAGCTGGTCTGAGCCAGCTCCGGTACACCACTCTTTATACTCCTGGAATTGAGGGATGCTTGGTTTGAGTACTTTCTTTTGTCCTCACTGGTCTCTGCTAAGATATAGCTTTTTTTCCTTGATATTGAGAATCGAGTTTTGGCTTCATCATGAACATTATTGACTAGCTTTTTTTTTTTCTTTGTTTCTTTTTTTTTCTGATCTTATGGAACAGATAAAGCCTGGTGACTCTTCTGGAAAAAGCACAATTGTCTTTATGGATGACTCTGCTCCAAAGTTGGCTTCTGATAGTTTTGTGGTTCCTGCCATGGAATCTACAATTCCCCCAAACAATTTCACAGCAGCTGGGTTAGTATTTATTTCTCTCAGAGAGTTGGATCCTGGAAATTTTTGGATGTCATCTATGTCACATACAAGCTAAGGGAGATTTGGGATTCAGGGAGTTTATTTCAGACTCTCATTGACTCAACAGGCCACATTGCCATTTCTGCTTTACTGCAGCAATGTTGGCCTAGGGACATTCTGCATTTGTGTATACATTTTGAGAGTTCCAGAAGAGTTCTATTCTTTCAGATTCCAAACCTAACAGTTGACTTTACCCCCTTTCTCCCCATGCCTGCGGTTTGGCCCTAATTTAATTACTATATTATCTTCGTTCCAGTATTTTATGGGTATGAACTCTAGCTCTTGTTTCCTAGGTTTAGCTCATTATAAGGACATCCTTATATTTAGAAGTCCATATAAAACAGACAAAATGTTCTTCTCTCTTAACTTCCGAGCTTGAGAAATCAAAGGCACATTGGATTACACATGACTGTTTTAGAATAATTTAAAATATATAAATTTATAAATCTATGCCGAGTGATGCATTTTTTTCAAATTTATCTTCTTTCCTCTTGAGGCAATGAATGTCACTATATTATTGAGATGTGGGGGCTTTAAAAAAGAAAAATACAATTTTAAATCCTCTATAACATGCTAAAATACATATTCCCATAATAGTTACATACTGGGGAAACAATGATGAATGAGGCAGACATGCCCTTTGCCTTTATAGATATTACAGTTGGGTTGGGATACAGACCAGTTTCTTAAAACAAAAACAAAAAATTATCCTACACTAAGTGCTAAGATGAGAGTACTGTTAGAAGCACCCCTAATCTAAGCCTGTATAGTTAGCAAATCTCTCAGTATCACCATCTTAGATAAAAATTTGATAACATTCATTTATTCAAAACAGTAATAATAAACCTTATAGATATAACATAAATACCATTATAATAAAGAACTTTCTTAAACAAAAAGTATTGAGAAAATTGGTACTTTTTTTATAGTTCTGTAAATATTTTAAAATTCTAATTTAATAAATGACAGCAGAATTCTCATATCTGCTTCTGTATTCATTCTGTTGTACTATTTTGTTTGGTTGAGGTATATGAGGAAAATTTGGTGCAGACAGGTACAACTCCATGGAAAAAGGAAGGATATTGTAATATCTGATACTTGTAAATATTTATTTTTGATACTATACCAAAGCCTGTCAAATGGCAGTTAATTAAAGGCAAATTATGGTGTCAATCTGGAACTATGTCAATAAAAGATATGTGGTTTATTAAGATTAATCGATTTTTCTTTAATTTTGAATTCAAGATTTTTTAACAACATGCAATACTCAAAAATGATTCACTTATGCATAGCTTCCAGAATATTCACACATTACATCATGCATTTTCAAAATATCACATTCACTAATACTACAACTGATGTCAATAAAGTCTGTAAGTATTAGAAAAAATGGTCAGAGTAGCTGACGGAAGTTCTACAAAATGCAAATTTTTTTTGAATTTTAGCATTAATTTCAAATATTGTCAGCTGCTTTTGTTGAATTTACAAGCTTATTTTTGAGAAATTATCTTCCCCAAAGTCTGAGTAAACATAGTTCATCCATCAGTTGCTCTTTTCCATAAAATGATGTTTCATGATAAAAGCAGATAATTCAGCTCCGAACTCAAAATATCTTGCAAGAGCTTTTCCTCTTGTACTTTCACATACCACAGAATTGCTCTATATTTTCCATTTTGTCACACACAATATGAAAAATACATTTGCAGAAGGTTATGTGAAAAAGGTTGAGTTTTTAAAAAAATGGTAATAATTGTTACTGTTTCATTGAGGATGGTTTTAAGTGAAACTGGCTTTTTTTTTTTTTTTTTTTTTTTTTTGTCCTAAGGTGAGTGTATGGTGGGAAAGAATGCAGTAATTGCTAATTGAGGCAGTGCACCAAACTCTATGTATGTTAAGACACCAGGATTGTTACCATTACTTTATACCATCAGTGTGGATGTCAAAACTAAAAATGGCAAAAATATATTACTGTAAGAAGGATCTCATAGACCCCAGAAAGGGTCTTGGGGACTTCCAGGAGTCTCTGGATCACACTGTGAGATTCACTGATCTACAGAGTCCTATCTTATTTGGCCTGCTGCTTCTTCTCTATTGTCATCTCCTGGTCTCCCCTCACTCACTCCACTTGAGCCACACTGACCTGATTGCTAGTATTCAAATACTTCAGGCATACCCTTGTCTTTAGAAGTTGTACTGTTTGCTCCCACGGCCTAGATCAATCTTCAAATATCTCCAAAACATTAACTCCCCAATGGCTAACAGCTAACTCAGCCAATGCTCAAACATTACCTTGTCAAGGAGGCCTACTCCGACCATGATATTTAAGACTGCAACTTTAAAAAACTCTTGATTAGATTTATACTATTCCATATTTTCTTCATAGCGTTTACTACACTCATTATGTTTATTATATACATATTTGTATTTTCCCTCTTCCCTTTATTAAAAGAGCAGCTATATGAAGGAATGTTTACATTTTGTTTATTGCTGAATCTCAAGTACCTGAACTGAGTTTTTCCCATAGTAGTTATCAATAAATATTTGTTGAATAAAAGCATGAATGTTTCCACTTGTATATCATCTTCTTGTTTCATGAATGTATTTTTTTCATTTCTATTTCAGAGAACATTAACAATATAAATATTAATAATATGTAATGATAACAGTTTAGAATTTTTGCTCTTTTTATCTTCTTACCTCAAAATTCTTTATTCTTTCTTCTGCTTTTCATGTTAGATATTTTTCAAATATCTGATGAGCTTTACCTCTCCATTAATATTTAAGAGTGAAGTACTAAAAAGCTTACTTGAGACTCTATGTATATGTTTTCATGGTAGGAATTCACTTTAGATTGGTCCAGTGGAGGTGAATTGGTTTGTCTTGGATTTCCCTAAGAAGGGTATAAGCAGTTCTTCTCCCTCGGAAAGTCAGTAACTCTAAGACTGGTTAACATACATTTAATTACCAAGCTGGGAAAGATTGCTGGTGATCTTACTCTTAAATGTGTAGACTTTAATCCAAAGGTTAGTTAACTATTGTCTATGGGCCAAATCTAGCCTGTTACTATAAATAACATTTTATTAAAACATAGCAAGACCAATTTATTCACATATTTTCTATGAATTTCTTCATTCTTACAACTGCATGGTTAACCCGTTACAACATAAACCATATAAACTACAAAGCCTAAAGAATTAATTATCTATCTCTTTACAGAAAATATTTGCTGATCCTGTTTTTGGTATGATTTCTCTGAACCATTATACCTGTTGCTTTTTGTCTTGGTGTATAGTAAATTCTGGTTTAAATTCATAGAGGGAACATGCATTCTCCTGGTGGACATGTGGGAGGTAGATTTTACCCTCACTGATAGGAGAGGATTTGAAAATTTGCATACTCAAATAATCTTCCCTTTCAGGCTCATCCTTTATGTTTGATTTTTCAGAAAACTAATTAATCCCTCTCTACATCTTTCTAGGATAAAGCAGCACAACTATTCTTTTTTTTTTTTTTATGTAGAGTGTAAGGCACTTTGGTATCATCTTTAATTTTTAATTAGACATTTACTGTCATCCTCATTGTTATCTTAAGAATATGTTAACATCTCTGGGTACTTGGTTTATTTTTTGTCATTTTTTGTTATTCTCATAAATTTAAAATTTGAAAATATTTTTGTTTTATTTTCTGGAGGAAATATAGATTAAAATAACATCAAATCCATTGTGCTTAATTTGAAGTCATCAGGACTCTTTTTAACTTCCTGCATTTAAGAAATAATTGGATTTTATTTATGGCCTAATTAATGTTAATTTAAGTAACTTTCTATGAGATTTTAATGTATCATCTTAAAAAAAATTCTGAGCTTTGACCCATAAGTATTGTGCATGTGTGGGTGTTTGTTAAAAACTGAGAAGGGTACAAAAGTTTGCTTAATATTTATATCAGGTTTTACTTTATATATCTCAACAGTACGCAATTTAGTGAATAAAAATTAATGACATTTTAAACTGGACTGCACGTCAATAATAAAAACTGATTCCTGGGACCCATTTAATGCTTAAAATTTTTATTGTGCATAAAAGGAAAATAGTTCCAAAGGGCTTTTAGTATAAAAGCTCAGAATCATAGCTCCCTCTCTGGTCTTGTTTTCCAACAAAACCTCTTTTAACTCATTTAGTAATTATTTTGATATTAATATTTTTACATATGTATTCTATATATTGTATATAATTGATGTTTAGAAATTATACTTACACTTAAATATAATTATTCATTGTGGTATACATAATGGCTACCCCCTCAAAAAGAGATCTATGTCCTAAACCCCAGAATCTATGAATATGTTTATATACATGTCACAAGGGATGATGTAGAAGTGATTAAGGATGAGGACCTTGATATAGGGAATAATCTTATTCAGAGATTATGAAATAATCATATGTATAGAAGAAAAACAGAAGAATACAGCTTTAATTTTTATAGGAAAACGTTGCTTAACATAAATACTTTTTCTAAAAAACAAATGACCCTCCCTCCAAATAAACTAGACTACATAAAATTAAAATTTGCATTTATTAAAAAAAAACCCTATTAGAGTGAAAAGGAAGGCTACAAATTGGGAGAATATATTTATAATACATATAATCAATAAAAGAGCAAAAATATTTAAAGGTGTCTTACGAATGGATAAGAAAATAAAAGCAAACAAAGGTCACTACACGTACATGAACATATAAAAATTATTAAATGCAGACTTTAATATTCAAAGAAATAAATGCTAAAATCACAGTGTAATACCTTGATGTAACACCTACCAGAATGGTGAAAATGAGAAAAAACAAATATTAAAAGGCAGAAGGCATCACAGGAAGCGACTGAAATTCTGACCTCAACTCTGAAGGTGAAAATTTGTAAAATGACTTTGGAAAACTGAGGAAGTACTAAAGTTAAATAAATGCTTACCCTACAAATTAGCAATTCCAATTCTAAGACTATATTTAAGAAAAATGAGTACAGATATCCACTAAAGGTTCTGCCTTAGAGTATTTAACACAACACAGTTTGCAATACCTGAAAACTGAGAACTAGTCAATGTTCAACAATGGAATAAATAAATGCAGTATGGTATATTCGTACAGTGCAAATTCTGTACAGTAATGAGGACAAGTGAATTATAATTATGACCAACTTCTTAGCTAAATCTCACAAAAAATATTAAGCAAAAGAAAACAGACAAACATTGCTTTTACTGTATGTTTTTCTTACTATATGCTCAGAAACAGGCAATATCAATCTGATTTCAGAAGTCAGGAAAGTGACTACATTTGATTGGGTTAAAGACCAGAAAGAAGAACGTGAGGGCTTCTGGAGTGCTAAGAAGTTTCTGTATCTTGATCTGTGTGCTGGTTACACAAATGCTTTCAGTTTTTGACAATTCATCAAAATATGTGTGTACTTGCCTGTACTAATGTACTTCAATAAAAAGTTTCCTATTAAAAAAAATCAACCAACTTTATTGTTCTATTAGGTTACCAGTGAGTTATACTAAGCATTTAATGATATGAAATATATATAATAATATATATACACGTATATATTATATGTATATATATAAAGAATTCTGCCATATCAACCCTCAAGAAAACTAAACAAATTTCAATTCTACAATCAAATGTTAATTAAGCACTTTCTTATTTGCACTATTATGCACTGTAATGGTGAGTGCTGAATAGAATATACACACACACACACACATTTAATATATTCCACTCCTTCTGCATTGGCATTTTTCCCATTATTAGAGGATAGGCAATGAGTTCACACCTGGAAACTAAGAAAAGAAATCCATAGAAATATTTCCTACAACATGAGAATGGACATCCCTGAATTGATAAATATAAATTTGTGAATATGATACTGTTAATTTAAAGAACACAAATAAAAAACATGGACATGGAACATGGTTGCCTTTGTAATCCATTTAAAATAAAATGCAGATCGGTTATTCATTCACTTTACTATTAATTATACATTGTAAAAGAAATTACTGTTAAATTTTAATCTTCACAATAGAGGTCTGGAACATCACGTTTCTGATAGATTAAAATGTTAATGTCGTCATTTGTCATTTTTCACATAAACAAGTGATGAAAACACCACTCTTCCACATTTTCCAGTTCTATTCCCAAGCAGGAGAAAATTTGGAGACTATACAATAATATGTGCTATATTAGTTTCCTATTCGCTGCTGTACCAAGTAACCACAAATTTAGGGATTAAAACAAAATAAATTTATTATCTTTATAGTTCTGGAGGTCAGAAGTCCATAATAAGAATCACTAGACTAAAATCTAGGTGTTCAGCAGGCCTGCATTCCTTTCTGGTAGCTGTAGGGAGAAATTTCACATTCTTTTCTATTTGGCTTCCAAAGAAGGCCTCATTGACTTTCTGCTCCCTCATTTATTTATAAGGATGCTGTGCTTACATTGGGCCCACCTAAATAATCCAGGAAGCTCTCTCCTTCTCAAATTTGCCCAGATGAGCCAGCCACCCTAATTTCAAGTGCTACATCAATTATTTGCAGTGTAACAAAATGTATTCACTGTTTTCAGGGATTAGGATTAAGGCATTGCGGGGGAGCCATTATTCTACCCATCACACCTCCCAATGAAATGCTCTTAATGATGATTTAGCCATTGTTATGTGCTTGTGTTAATACTGGCCACAAAAATGGCATATGCCAATGTTGTCCAAATTCAGATATAATCATAATAATAGTCATGGTCAAGTGAATAAGTATAATTTAGTGTTTTATTATTTTTATTGAGATCTAATTGGCATATAATATTATATTCATTTCAAGTGTACAGCTCAAGATTTGTTTTTTGTGATGTTTTATGTTTGATACAGTACTTATAGTGCAAGACACTAAAGAAGGGACTTGAAAGAAAGTCAGTCCATCTTAAGGAAAACTATAACTGAGAAAAAATTCAAATTTTAAAATAAATAAAAAAATATGACCCACATGCATGTATTATAATCAGGCCATTAAATTTTATTTTTCTTATATCTATCTCTATTGTAAATAGGTGAAAAGTACACAGTCTAGTATATATTCTTTTCTAAATGAAACATTCTTTCAGATTAAGTGGATATATAAATATGAAACTCCTATAAAAATAGAAAATCTATGATTTTCTTTCTAATTTAATGTAATATTAGCAAGAAAAAAATACATGTAACATGTTTAACATAATATACACAATATATATTTTAATATAATACACATAAGAACACACTGTATGTACAATGTGTATGATATATGTAGTAATACATGGGTTTATATGCATATGTATCATATGAACATACATTTATTACCACATATATATTTTAAATTCTATTTTACTATTTCCAATTTATCTTTTTCTGCTTGTGTATATTAATATATGTGTAAGTTTGACTATATATAGTGCATCACGGTAATATAGTATATGTATAGTACATCAGCTCTCTTTCTAATGCATATTTTTCTGCTTGTGTATATTCATGAGTGATTATTAATACTGGCAAATATTTAAAATATATGAACTAAAATAGAAAATAAATGATTTGTTTCAAGTTACTAAAATCTCAAAACAAATATGCAAAATCTAGCAAGGCATACATGAAATGCTTTAAAACCCAGAGAAAATGGAATAAGGATTAAAATTGAACTGTTCTGTAGATGATAAGGATTTATTATGTGAATACTTAGGAGTGCTTCAATTCAAGCAAAGCATTAAATGATAGTGTCAAATTCTTAGCCTGGAGCTTATCTATCATCAAATTTCTTTCCTTGGTAGGAGCATTAAGGATACATTAAAGAGAGGATAAAGTGCATTTAATACTATAGGAAGAAAAAGGTAATGATCCTAAAAGATGATCATAGCTGCTTGTCCTTGAGTATTTAAAATAATTTTTTCTCACCTGGAAAGTTATAAAAATGCTTCTAAAATGCTGTTGGATTTCATATGTGATGTAAGTCCTTTAATTTCCCAAGAACATTAAGTGAGGAAACTCACAAACCAGATTTGACTTTCATTGTCCTGTCTATCTGATGGCTGACATCACTTACACCATCGTCTCTAAAGACTTTTCCCAGCATTGACAGTAACCTGTAGAAAGCTTTGGTTATGGCCTCATGGTCCAGCTATTTTGTTTATCCTTTGAGCCAGGTTAAACTGAGAAACAGAATTTGCATGCTTTTCCACTCAATGATTTCTTTCAAACAAAAGTATAGTGGTTTTATTGAAACAACTAAGCTTATTTTTTTGGCTGCTTTATTGGGATATAATTAATATATTAATAACTTCACATATTTAATATATGCAATTTGATGAGTTTAGAATATGCATACAAGTAAGCTAAATTTTAACAATAGTACTTTATACTTATTCATAAATGATATATAATTAAGAACAAAATTTAGTATAAATATAGATATCTTTTTACTTTTTCACTAACATGAATATTATTTCTAACACCGTCATCCTAATTTTAAAGAAAAAAAACAATCTTGATCACTTACACTGTTATTTCATGTCTCTGAACTTATATACAACTCTCTTTTAATAAAGGAAAAGAACTAATTCTCAAGTTAAAACTGAAAAAGTAGAATTGGTTTTATATGTTCCTCCTGATTAGTTTTAGTACTACTAGAACTGGAACATATTAAATATCATTGACCTCAGACCATTGACATTTCTAAAAATTGAATTCCAAAGAATAAAAGACAGGGCATTTCTGAAAGCTCAAAATCTTGAGACAGGTTATGCTCCTGGGTTTGTTGTTGTTGTTGTTGTTGTTTATTTTGTTTGTTTTGTTTTTGTTTTGCTTGTTTGTTTTATTGACCCTTTTCCTTGTCATTTGTCGATTTTTTTCCTCCCTCCTTTCCTTCCTCTTGCTCTCCCTCTTCATCTTTCAAGTTATCATAGACTGTAAACTTTCCTTAATACTTTTTACAAAATTGATCCCCAATCAGCATTTTGACTATTATATAATTTTATACATACACACTCATTCTCTCTTTACTTCAAGAGTTCACTATTATTTAAAGCAGGATTCTTTGCACTAGGTTTTTATCATTTTAAGTAAAACATCCTTTAACAATCAAACATGTCTATACATTTTTCTTTGACAGTTTGCTAAAGATCCTGTCAAGATGCTTACTGGAAAATACTGAACTTAGGTGTCTAAAAAGTACACCTCGTGAACATCTAATCTGACAAATTTTGTAAATATTGTGTAAGTCTTATATTGTGCTTAAAAATTTTGTGGAAAACCATATATATTTTTTTAATTTATGAAGTTAGTTTGCCAATTAATGAATTTGATTATCATTATTTCCAGAAACTCCAGTTATGAGAATGTAAGTCTGTGTTCATCTAATTGAATTTTTATAACATATAATTTTTTAAATAATTGGTTGTTTTGAACTTCAGAGAATGCTACAAGTCAATTGGACACAATTTATTCCACAAAGTTAAGTTAAAAGTTACTATATATACACACACACACATATTTGTTTTTTCTTTCTCTTTCTCTGTCCCTGTCTCTGTCTCTCTGTCTCTGTCTCTCTCTCTCTCTGTCCCTACCGTCCCTGCCCCATGGGCCCAGCTGTTCTGAAAGTTGGATTTTCTTTCAATATACTTTATAATTCCAAAAAAATATAACTCTGACCAAAAATATAATACTTATATAAACAGGTAGGGAAAATGCATTATCAATTTACTTCTGATCCCCACAAACTCAACACATGAACAGTTTAAGGAATTATGGTTTTCCGATGTGCTTCTGATATTTTGTCTAGGGTACTATGCCATTTTATCTGAGATCTGTTCTAACTTTTCCAATTCCACAGGATTTTGACTTCAGAGCCTATGCTCTTATTTGAGCTTTGCTTACTGCCAGTATAGACAGGAATTACATCTTATTGAGCTGGCTTCCCTGGGTATCGCTCTGTCTACAACAGAGGGTGTCATCAAAACTATTTTCTAAACTGATATATAAATAGACAATATGGACCGCTCCTTTTTACGGCTCAAATGGCATCAAATGCTTCATTTGATGACCAGAAGGGGTAGAGTGAAATGAGCAAGATTTAGTGCAATAGATCATTTTATTTTATTGGTGTAATACGATGACTAAAATTATCTGATATATTTTTCATGGCTCCAGTACTTTAGAATCAGCAGCTCTTTGGAGTTTCCTGTTCTGACCCAATATGACTTGTGCTTGTTTTCAAAAATTCATGGACATAATAACTTGGCTACCTGGTACACCTAGGGGAAAATTACCCATCAGGATTTGGCTTCCCCATGTGTCATTAGGAAGTAACTATCGCTATTCCATTCAATCTCCTTTTGGGGACTTGGCACTTAGTTAAGCCTTCTGCATTGTGACAGATATGAGTCATTTTCTTCTTTTTACTATTTGTGAGTAGTTTGAGCGAAAGGAGGAAAACTCTTGGGACAGAGTAATTATGTTGAATTGCATGGTTGTACTAAACAGAACTAATTACAGTTTAATTAAATTTAATGCTCAAATAGAATTATCATCTAATTATTTTAATCACAACAAATACCAGTTGAAATGTAAATGCATAATTATTTTAGATTGAAAAAATAGGTGTTACTTTTCAGAAATCAAATGTAACGAAAAGATATGAGGATTACGGTACAGTTCAACATTCTGAGAGTTAATAATTGATATGCAATTTGGATTTCAAAAAAAATTGATGAGTCAGGTAAATTGACCTTGAGGAAAGGGACTGGCTTGAATGGTGAGGTATGCTAAATTTATCTACGTATGCTAATATGAAGCTCTTTGGCACACACTTTGGCTTCTTAAATTCACTCAGTTTAGAAAATGATCCCCAAAAATGAAACGCAACTTTGTTCCCTATTAGTTCTCCTGCCTTTAAAAATCTCTTAAATTAGGTCCTCACCATGTGGTGTAGTATACAGATGTTATATTTTAAAGTTATATTCCTGAAACATATAATGCTATTAACCAGTGCTACTCCAATAAATTTCATTAAAATAAAAGAAGAAAATATCCTAAAGAAAATTGTTAAAAAATTGAATAAAATGTATGAGAGAACTGTTTGCAGGCACTGGAGAAAACAGAAATTTATATTATGAGCTCTGTATTTGCCCCCACATCTTTATCTGTGGATAATTTTGTGACTGTGACACAGGAAAGTATGCTGCAGCTGTCCTGGTAAACAAGAAAAGAGCTCAGAGATTGGGGCTGATGATGGAATCTCTGGAGCATGGCGATGGAGAGCAGGAAGCAGGTCAGCACTGCACTCTAATTGGGAAATAAGAACTGGGCTGCATAGATTCAGAGTAAGACAATATGAGGTTTACCAAAAAGCAGTTTTTATCGAGTTAAGAATAGATTGGATGTATTAAAAAACAAACAGTTCCTGGAGATATTAGAATTGTGACCTAGTCAGAATTGAAGGGACTCCCAAAAAGTCCAACTGGCATGCCAGAAAGACCAAATGCCCATGCTCTAGAATAAGGCTTACTTTAGTCCTATTCTAAGAAAGTCTAAAAGCAAACCCAAACAGATTTACAGAAAAGTTGTTTGTGTTCTCAGTCTTGTCAAGTTGAAGAATTGGAGAGTTGGAGAATTCTTGGGCTTTCCACAAATCTGCCTTAATGAAATATAATAATAAGCCTACAAAAGTTCAGTATGGCCCACTAGTAATTGAAGTGCCTCCTGAAATAAACCTCGATGGTCTTCTGAAGAAAATAAGGAAAACTAAACCTCTGCAGTGGATTAGCCATTACTAAACTTAAAAAATATATATATTAAAAAGTTATTTAAACCTAGACTGAATAAAAAACAAACAGAAAACAACAAAAACAACAACAAATGTACCAAAACGTCTATTTTTCTTGCAATGACACTGAACTTCATTTAGCTACAGATTAATGTTAGGCTGGATCTGGGATAGAATGCCGATCAAATTTTATTTTGATAGATCCTGTTACTTTACAGACTATTTACAGTTGTCCAGGGACTTTTCATTTTAAAGTAAATCTGCCAGAGTTTAAAATTTTAGTAGATATTTCTTTTTATAAGTTCCCTATGACTACAATTTTATATTTGACTCCGTTTCTAGTAATGCTTGAGGTAACAGGTCAGTAACTAAATTTTGCATATGAAATCATAAATATAATGAAAAACTTCTTAAAAACAATAATTAAAGCTTATTTTTAATATCTATAGAAATATTTTAAAGTTACCAATAAAAACAGCAAAATATAGTTCTTTCTAGATAACTACATATAATAAATGAGAAATAGATTAATGATAGGTTTTTGTTATTGTCTCGACTTTTCACTGTGTGGCCAACCATTAGGACATACATTAAAATCTTTTGACTCTTTTAATCTCTGGAATATGTTGCTACTTCTATTGTCTTTAATTAACACAAATGAATAGTCAGGGAAGATATCGAAATTTCTAAATTTCTTTCCTTGCTCTATTGTGTATTTAAAAATATTCTGAGAAAGATTTCTGTTCTCTGAAGAATGAAAAGAAGACCATATTAAAGAAGTATTTAACTAAAAGGAATCTGTTGTTGAGTTCTCTCAGATATATTCTTATAAAATATACGTTCAATTTATGAAAAGATTTTTAACGATGGGAAGTTCATTTCCTTATAAAAAAGCTCATTTCATTTTTGAAAAACTCTCATTCCAAGTGCACTGGAATTTTTTGGTTGTTTTTACTACAGCTGCTGGTCATCATTCTAACTCTTGCCAATGGTCTCACCATTTGGTGGTTAGGTTCATATGCCACCTACATCATTAACTCTTCTCATAATTAGCCCATTATCCATCTGTTTCTATCATCTCCAACTCTACTCTTACACTATGTAAGAATGACTTTTTGGCTTATCTGTTGGTTCTTTTTTTTCCTTCTCTTTACCTCATCCTTTATCAAAGTTTAAAAATGATTTCCTACCACTATTCTTACTAGTATGGAGATTGTAATTTTTTCCCTTTGTAATGCTAAGTCCTTGGAAATAAAAAATTAGGCATAATTTTTCATCTTATGCTCAGATATGCTATGAGAAATGAAATATTTCTGAAAAGACTTTGTGATATGCTAAGTGTTGTTTATAAATATTTCAAGTTTTTTTTAATTCTCATTGTCAAAACACTGAATAACTTCATCTTTAGAACTCTGAGAGGTATCAATGGAATTCCAATGAACGTGATAGATATGCTTTCTGCCATTATAAAACTTATAGTTTAGTGACAAAAGTAGAGATTAAACAAAAAATCACCCAATTCATGAATTACAATTGTGATAACTAATGGGATATATATTGTAGAGGAATATCCATTTTAGTTTAAAGGGTCACGCATGAGAATATCAGTGACATACATGTTTATAAAATATTTGGAAAATTTTACGACTTATGTTAACTGATTTCTAAAAGTCTTTGCAGAAATTTGGTATTCGATTGCATTAAATGAAGTAAATCAAAGCATAGTTTTATTTCATTTTTATCTTTTTTTTTCTGAAACATAAGGTTTATGACAACCTAAATACAAGTAAATATAATGAGAGCCTGGACTGGGTAATCACAATTAATATATCCACTAAAGTTTCTGTTTTTCATTAAAACAGTAGTAAGTAGTAAATGGATAGCAAGTCATATAACTTGTCTTTTCAGAGAAATAATAACAGTAATAGAAATAAATAGCATTTTTGCCAATATTATTTTAAGCATGTCTTCATTCTCATTCATTCTTTATCTCTCTTTCCCTTCCACCCTCTTCCTTTCTCCTTTATCTTTTCATAATCTCATTTAATTCAAATAATAACACAATATGTAAGTAGTATACTTTCTCCCCTCCAAACAGACAAGCTAAATTTTGAGATTTTAAGTAATTTGCTCAGGGCAATTTTAATAAGTGGGATAGGCTGAAACTCAAATGCAAATCTCCTGAAAGAAAGCCAATACTCTTACATGGTAGGTTTCACAAAAGATTTTTAAATGTTTACCTTGTACTAGAGATTTAGTTAAGAGAGAAATAAAGATGAAGTCTGTAAGAGTCTTGATGCAGGGCGGTGTGATAGATAAATATAGAAAAGGAGGGCAATAATTTCTTAAGACAGTAAAAGTGGTGGCACTGCCAAATCACTCAGGGTTACAGGGTTCAGAAAGTTCTCACGGAATAGGTACCCTTAAATTCGACCTTGAAGAAAAGTCAGAGTTTGCTCTCTGGAAATTAGCTGTATCTAAAGAACATCGATGGAAAAAAGGAGTAACAAATACTATAGTAAAATTGAGGACTCATAAAGAGCCTTATGTAGCTCATTTATAGAATGCACTATTAGAACATTCTTTACTGAAAAAATATGTAGGGAGATAGTCATATTTTTTGTAAGCAATGACAGTTTAATTTAATTGCTTGTTGATTCTCAATATGATAAATAATTTGATATATTCTTAATTTTTGTTATTTTAAATATTAAAGAAGCCTGATATCCTTTTTTTTTTTTTTTCCTTAATAGTCAACTTATCTAAACCTCAATTTGGAAAATCCTCAATTGGGTAGAAATGTACATTTGTTTTGAGGGAAGAGTAATAGATGTCTCAAAGTAATCGATTACACAAATTGTTTGAGGTTTTAAGTTTGCTTTTTCTATTTGTTTATTAAATGGTTTTGAGAGAATTTGTTTGACATAAAATCAAAAGAGGTTTGTGGAAATCGTATTATCTATTTCATGACGATGCATAATGAGTTACCGAATGAAGGATTAGTAACTTCCGTCTTTGAATAGTTAAAAAAAGAATGTAAGCTTATTTTACTGTCAGCAGAACACATCAACTTAGATGTTTCCTGCATACTCTGATGTTCCAGTGTTTTTATTTTTCCACAGATAATCTCTAAATGTTATATCAAAAGCCAAGATTACTCTATATCTTTCTAGTTTAGTATGCATTTCTATTCAAGAACATTTTCCTATATCCCAAAGACCCAGTTGAGCAATTACAATCATCATTTACTCCTCCTTGTACCCCCATCCATACTTAAATAATCAGAACTTGTTAACAAGCCAGTTATTTCCAATGGGAGTGTTATCCTCCTCTTGCTAAAGGCAAACAACAGGAATGAATAAATGCCACACGGTAAATAGAATATTACAATCCAATGCTGTTGTGGGCTGAAATATGAACACACGCACACATTTCCCCCTCTGCTATCACCCAATTCTGTGTTGAAGTTCTAAACTCCTAGGTGACTGTAATTGGAGAAAAAGACTTTAAGGAGGTAATTAAGGCTAAATAAGGTTATAAAAGTGTGCCACTAATCTGATAGAAATACTGTTTTTATAAAAAAAAAAAAAGAGAGAGAGAGAGATAGGAGAGATCTCTTTCTTCCTGTGCACAGAGGAAACACTCTTTGAGAACACAATAAGAAGGTAGCCATCTGCAAGCCAGAATGACAGTGTGACAAGAAACCAACCATGTTGGCACACTGACCTTGGACGCCAGCCTCCAGAATTGTAGGAAAATAAATATCTGACTTTAAACCATCCCATCTGTGCTAATCTATTGTGGCAGCTCTAGAAGAGTAATATAAATGGTAAGTAGGCATTTTCTAGGATATAGTAATAAGAGATACTTACCCCCATATACCTGAAGAGCTTCAATAGAACTATCTCCTCTACTCCCTTGTAGATGTGTTAATCAAACATAGAATCTGTAAAGTAGATTTAACTATATAAAACTTTTATTTCTGTAGCTTCAGCAAAATATAGAGTTGGGCTACTCTAGATTTCCCATTTGTGTTTAACTCTCTGAATCTACCTTACATTAGCCTCTTGCCAGTGAATTACCAGCAAATAATTTCTGGATGCAACTTATACAACTGTTACCTTGTTCAAATTGCCAAAGATTTTTTTTTTTTTTAAATGGACTGACTTTTAAAACATTAAAAAAAATACTTATCATAAAACAATATTTATACATATTAGATTGACAGATCATTTAGCATAATTGATTTAGAACAAATGTAGTTAAATCCTTGATTCCCACTTTTAGCTTTTTTGAGAAAGTGATTATCTAAAAGCTTGTTTATTTACCAAGTTAAGAAAAACGGCAATTATTGCCTGGATTTGGCGGTAATTAAATGAGAAAACTACATACACCTAGAATAGTATCCGATACAGAGTAAGAAATCCACCAATGCTTTATATGAATTATTAAGAGAATTGTACAGCAATATACATTTTAAGGTAGGTGGAGATATATTATGTTTTCTTCCATTTTGATTATCCTTCCTCTAGTTCTATGCATTGTTCTTTTACAAGAAGAATTTTACTTAAATTTAAATTTTCTATGGTGTTAAGCAAGAAGCTCCTCTGGAAAATAAATAATTAGTACATTAGATAAAAATTAAAATGGAGAAACCCCAAGGAGTACGTACTTGTTGTAAATGTGCTACTCGAAAAACCGTAACATTGGTTCTTATTTTGCCAAATGCTATAACCAATAATTTCCAGTTCCTGATATAATATTATTTAATATAATTTTCTTTATATTATATTCAAATCTTAGACTCAATTGGAAAGTGTGGACAACTCAAATTATAAATAAATAATTCTATCAGTATAGCATTGATGAATTTTTCTCCCCACAGGTAGTCTGAATAAGTGCAACCTTAAAACACTTAACATTTTATCGCATTTTGTTCTTAGGTCAAATTGCTAGTGGGAGCTATTACCTCCATTTAAAAAGTGAAGGGCTAAAGTCTGAAAGAGGTTAAGTCTTTGCCTAAGTTTGCTACTATGTGGCAAAGTTGAGAGACAACTCCAGACTATCTCATTCCAAGGTCCATGCTCTTTCTGCTGTTGCTAAAGATTTAGATTTGATGAACTGCATATCACACACAATTCTTTTTTTCATTGTTTTGATTCTATTTGTTATAACTGACATTGGATTGCCTGTAAACAGTTTCAATTGATAATATATCTGCAATGGAAGCAAATTCAGGATAGTGACGGCAAAATTTTAGTTTATTAATATCAACATCACGTGTACTACATAAGTATTTAAAATATAGAATAAATTATAACTTAGAAATCTTATTTTTAAGAAAGTAAATCTAGGTAAAAATGTACTGTTAGTGTGTGCAGCTCAAATAAAGTTAACATTTCTAGCATTTGAAATTACTTGTTATACCTATGTGTAAGTGAATCTTAGTGGAGATTATGAAGGCAAACCAGAACTGCAAAGGAAACAGAGCTGTTAATTTACTAAAGATAGAAAAAATGTTTTTAATAGAAATTTTCTTTTGTTCAGATGATTATATAAATTTAATGTCAAAGATTCCAGGTTTTACAAACTCAGATAATTAATGTAAGTGATGCTAATACCATTAGACTGGGTTCTTTGGTGATTAGATATTAAAATATTCCAAGAGATTCTCTTGTTTTAATCAATGAAAAAAAATATGCAAACATGAATCAAGTAAGGTATTATTTTACCTAGTTTACATTTCATTAAACTTTAAAGGAAAAGAAGATATTGGCTCAAGTATTTTCTTTCAATTTAAGAAGCATACATTTTAAATTAAAGAAATTTCTTTGTTAGCAATATAAGTGAAATATATTCAAATAAAATTTCTTCTGTGGATTTTAAAACCACTTGCTAAAAATAGATTCTAAAAATATAAAAAAATAAATTAAAATATATGAAACCACAAATTAAATGAACAATTTCAGGATTCCAATAGGATGGCCAGGTAAAATACAAGATAAGCAGTTAAATTTGAATTTCAGATAAACAATGAATAATTAATATATTTAGTAATTTAGTATATGTTATAGGCTGAATTACTCACTCCCTTGCCCCAATTCACACATGAAAGTTCTAAACCTCAGTATCTTATAATTAGACTATATTCAGAGTTACGGCCTATAAGAAGGTAATTAAGTTAAGATGAGGCCATTAGCTTGGGCAAATGTGACCAGTGTTCTCATGGGAAGAGGAAATTTAGACATAGACATGTACAGAAGGAAGACACTGTGAAAACACAGGGAGTAGACAGCCATCTGCAAGCCAAGGAGGAAAGGCCTCAGAAGAAACCAACCCTGCCAATCCTGCCAACACCTTGTCTCAGACTTCTAGCTCCAGAGCTGTGAGAAAACAAATTTCTGTTATTTAAGCCACCCAGTCTGTGCTACTTTGTTTTGACAGCCCTAACAAATGAGTACAGTATATTTTAGTATATGTTATTTGCTCTATTTGGCAATCCTACTTATAAAATTTGTCACTGACTATAGGGAAGACAATTCTTGCAAAGAACCAGGTAAGCACATTAGCTTTTAATTATTTTTGTTAATGTTAATGCTTGTAATCCTTCCTCTAGATTCTAATCACCTGTGTATGTAGGGGAGGACTCAGTGTTTTCTATTTCTTTTATCTTATATTTCACGTTTGCTTTTTAAAAAAATTTTCATGGATACAATTTGACTGTTCAAAATTGTATCCATGTTCAAAATTTAAATAAATATAGCTGTATAGCCAATGGATATAAGATATGATCTTTTAGGACCTTTCTAACCTCAATTTTCTGTGATTTTATGATATGGATATGCAGAAAAAAAATACCCACTTAATTTATATATTTATTTGTTACATTGTTTCTTGTAGTAGGAGACAATATTAAAAAAAATAAAAACTTTAATGGAAGACTGAAGAAAGTAGAACATATAAGTTAGTGTCAAATCTACCACCCCAAGATAACTATTTTAAAATATTTTTGGTCATTTCCCTATATTCATTTTATTGCATTCAATGGATTTTTTTTTTTTGTAAAAAGTTATATTCATATTAAGATGTTGTGTGTGTGTATATATACAGGTGAGTATATATCACCTTTAAACAACCCTGTCCCCATATACACATATGATATGGAATATCTATGTGAGAAAGAAAATTGTTAGCACTTTTACTTTCTGTAATGGCAATGAAAATACATTTTTCAGAGTTTTAATTCAAGGGAGAAAATTCACCTTGCAGCGCAGCACCTGAGTTCATGAGTTCATCGCCCAATAAGCGTTGAGGCTGCATTTCCCTTTGTCTGCTCTCAGATATGAGTAAACATGGCAGAAGTACTAAGGCAGGCCAGTTCCTGGGGATCGCCAACCACTCTGATAGGCAAGTTTGGCTCAGTGACTCCCCTGTGACCTTGCTCATTGTTCCTTAGAACTGCATGGCAGTTAAGATATTTTTGCGCAACCTATCTTCCTTCCTTCCTTCCTTCCTTCCTTCCTTCCTTCCTTCCTTCCTTCCTTCCTTCCTTCCTTCCTTCCTTCTTTCCTTATTTTTCTCCCTTCCTTCTTTCTTTTTTTCTTGAAGGCCTGATCAGTTTTAATGATTTCACACATCTCCCTTTCCACTCTACTGATGATTCCCAACTCTTTCATTGGAATTATCTGATACTTGAAAAGGATTCTTGGATATGCTCTCTTGTATGTTCCATGGTCGTATTGAACCCTAAAAACAAATCACTTCATCAATTTTTCATTCCAGCTTTGTTTCCTTTTTCCAAGTAACAGTTAAGTTCCCGTTTGGTAATGTAAACCATAAAGCCAACTTTAACTAAGCCTCTAATTGTACCTAATGGATATTCTTTTATTCACTAAATATTTCTGGTTTACCTTTTGAAATGTCTCATAGAGTCTTGTAGAGTCCCATTATCAGCAGTGTTGCTGAAGGTTTCATGGACTCGTGTTTGGATGACAGCACTTTTCTAGTGAGCAATGATAATTTATTCCACTCCCATTTATTGATAGCTTCCATTTATTCATACATTGCTAATTAAAATAAACAATGCGTATTATTTTATCTCTCAGATAAAATAAAACTGCAAGATATAAGTAAAGACAACTGAAAAATGAATAGTTTGGGGAAGTTATATACATATATATGTGTATATGTATATATCTTATCTATGTATATATATTTTTTCTTTCAGAAAAATTTGGCTAAGTAAACTTTTAAATCTGAGAACAACTTAGCTTTGAGTTATTCCCTAGACTCCAAAATCTTCCAATTTACTCAGCCCATAGCTTCCGGAAAGAAAACTACCAGAAATGCTGCAAGTATTATTTCTTGAAACTACTGCTTTCATTGTACTGCTCTCTCCAGGGTAAAACCATCTTCAGTGACTCCCTTGTTCTACTACAAGAGCCCAAATTACCTGATTTTAGACCCTTTATAATTTGATTTTATATAATATATCTAACTTAATTTCCCACACACAATCATTATTCTAGGCTTGGCAATTTTCCTATTATCCCATGATATTGCCACAATTTCATTCTTTCTTTCGCTTAATCTATCACTTACTCTGGAATTCTTTTCACTTACACTTCTTTTCTTCAACTCTTTAAATTTCAGCATTTTTCCAAGTTCTTTCTGAACCTTACCATGCCTGTAAAAAAATGCTCTATTCAAGCTCCACTGATTCCTTTCTCTAATGCACTGATTTATGATATATTTTTGAGAATCAATTTACCATAATATAAGCCCTAAGTGTAAAATAACAGCAAACAAAACGTGTCTTCCACAGATCACATATTATATTGAATATATATGTGTGTATATATATATATATGTCATATTTAGAAATAAAAATTAAAAAGACAGAGTAGTATGATGGTTTAAAATGTAAACAACTAAACTGTTCTTAAGCACCAGCCAGATAAAACTTTCTTAAGTCTCTAACTTTTCCTTTTTCTTCCTTTCTTTTTTTCCCCCAGCACTGGCTTTTGAGCTGAGACTATTTTCATGTCTCCTATGGCATCCAGGCACATTCAGAACATATAATAGTGCTTAATAACACTCACTTATTGCTTATGTAGATTTTGAAAAGAAAAATACATTTATCTCAATTTTAATGTACTTAGAGGGTAAAAAAAAAAACAGAACTAGAAAACTACAGGTAATAGTGGTATCAATGCTTCTAAAAAGATTAGCTTCCATGGAGTTAAGTTTGTGAAACCTCCTAATTTCAAAGGATGGAATCCAGAGGAGTTCATTGGGGAAAGAAAGAATTACACTTTAAAAGGGAAGGTATGGTCTGAATCTCTGGAAGAACATGGGAGCAGTCATCAAAAAGGGAGAGTGTATATCTCAGTTTAATTTGAATAAATTCTGATACTAAGAGAATGAAAAACATGACATTTGTGAAGACTGTGGCTTGAGCTGGTTAACAGATGATCAACTTGGAAAAAGAATATCTCTCTTAGTTAGAAACAATTGTTTGAAATTACAAAATTAACAGAAAGACACAGAGAGGTGAACAAATGGAGTTAGGCAAAGTAGGTAAGGAGTCTGGAGTCCCAAGGAGTGACAATACCATTAACAAGAAGAGATAACCAAAATGGTTAAAGAACACTACTCTGAATTAAAAGAAGATAGAGGTATTTCTAAATTTGTAATACTTTATATGATACAATGCACTCTGTTAAGAAATAGCTTTGATTAATTTAAGTGATGCAGAACTATAATTAAGAGAGGTTATTAAAAATTATTGGTGTTTAGCTTTTGAAGAAATGATCACAATGTATAACTTTAATAGGAAATGTAGACTTTATTTGAACCTCGAGCTAAATAAAGCATTCCTGATTAACACTAAGATAGTTATGTATGAATATTTGAAAGAGCAGCTATTATTGATAACAAAATGAATAATAAAAGTAACTTAAACAATTTCACTACATATTCTGGAGAAGATTGATAATTCAACATGTATTTACCAAAATGTATGTGTGTTAGAATGTGTGGCTTACAAGAGAAGTTTGTGCCATGTTGTCATGTTACCTAAGGTTCAATTTTAAATGAAATCTTAAGATTTGAGAATTTGGAGATAGCACTAATTTATGTGTGTCTATATCTAAAATATATAAGGACATATTAAAACCCAATAATAAAAAATCAAATAACCCAATTAAAATTGAATGAAGTATCAGAATAGATACTTTTCTCAAGAAGATACACAAATATTTGACTAAAAAGTATATGGAAAAAGGTTCGATGTCATTAGCCATCAAGAAAATGAAAATTAAAACCACGATGAACTACTACTTCACAGCCAATATAATGGCTATAATCAAAAATATGATAATTGTATGTATTGACAAAGATATAGATAAATTGGATTCCTCATACACTACTGGTTATATTGAGAAATGTAGCAACCATATTGGAAGACACGGCAGTTCCTCAAATGGTTAAACTATATAACCCAGGAATTCCAGGCATATACTAAAGAGAAATTAAAGCATATGTTCCAGCAAAAACTTGCATATGGATATTCATGCAAGATTATTGATAATAACCAAAAAATGAAAACAAACCAGTGTCTATAAACCAATGAAAGGGTAAACAAACAAATAAATAAAATGGAATATTATTTGGCAATAAAAATAAATGAAGTGTTGATACATGCTACAACATGGATGAACTTTGAAAATATTCTTAGTGAAAAAAGCTAATCACAAAGAACCACATATTGCCTAATTCCACTTACATGAAATGTCAAGAATAGGAAAATCTATAGAGACAGAATGTAGGTAGTAGGTACCTAGAGGTGGGAAAGAAATGGAGTTCAAAAGTGGTAGCTAAGCAGCGGGGGAGGTAAAGAAAATATACTAAATCGATTGTAATAATGGATGCACAACTCTGAATACACTAAAATCATTGGCATACTTTAAATGAGTAAGTTGTATGATGTGTAAATTATATCTTAATAAAGCTGTTAAAATATTCTTTGCATGAATGAAATAAATTTCATCAAAAAGTAATTATATCTCATCAGATTTGGTATAGGAAACTTTACAATTTAGAATTCATTTTTCACATAACATGTCAGATAATGGTAATTACTAAATAACCAATGATCATGTCACTCTAAAAAGGAATTATAAGCATCAAATGGGTCTGCAGATGTCTAGTTAATCATAGGCAGAATAAGAAACACCACGCTCAAAGCAGTATTTCAGACTGAATGAAGTGGTGCAGTTTTTAAAACCAATTATCTCATTCTTGTGATGTTTTCCAAGTCCTGAGAAATTGTGATTCAATTGTCGTTTGCCCAGATTGAGATAATTTCAATTTTTCATAGTGAAAATTCATATCCAAGGATTTTAGGTATACATAAATCATGAACATTATTTTTGTAAGAAAGTAAACTGTCAGTATTCGAGTAGTTTTTTTTAAACATTAATTCCAGTTTACAAACAAAAAAATAATTTTTAATTTCTAGCTTCCAGCTAATTGTTTTCAAATATTTTTAAAAATTATAGGGCTTCTGCTGTTTAGAATAATGATCATTTTCAAGGTTGTTTGTAGCTTTTTTTGTTTTTAATTTGTCAGGTAAAAAAAATGAAGATCTTGTTAAGCATTTAATAGAGTGTAGAATTCCCCATTAATTTTAAATTAGTAAAATAATACAGTAAACATATTCTTCATAACCTTGAATCACTAGCAGTGACTCCAGTCTAAAAGTCTCTTTTTTAAAAAATTTGAATTATTCCCTGCTTGTGAGTAAGATTGATTTAAGATACCAAAGGACACCATTCCTCATTGCTTCTTGAGTGGATTAATTCTATTATTGGTAGCTGTCCATAAAATTGTATTTTTATTATGTTTTCTTTTGCCTTTATTCTTATTCTTTTTGTTTGACCTAAATGTTTTAGATTCCACATCTATTCTTCTGGTAGTTTGTGCATAATTTTATTATATACGAACTTTTCTTTCTGAAAATCATCTAGAATTAATCAGATTTAATATCCATTTTCTTAGGAAGGCAACAGATTTCAAATAATTTTATATCTTTCTGTCATTCATCTATATATAGATGTCAGGTATAAATTCATACATATGCAATTCATATATATAATTTATTAACATTTAAACTTAAATGTATTTTAATGATTTATTTTTGCCTTTACTATATTTTATTTTTCTTTTTTGCCATAATAGCTTTTCTCAGACAGATTTTTAAGGACGATCTACTCATAAAAATTTCTCTTCTTATAGTTTTAAAATGTCTGTATTACATATTTGTTCTTGAATGATAATTTATTTAGATATGGAATTTTACATATAAAGAATTCTTATGTAGTATGTTGAAAATATTTTCTTATTTCTCCTTATATCAAATGTTGCTGATAAAAATATACTACAAGTAGCCTCATTTTTATTTCATTGTTAGTAATTTGTCCTTAACTCTTGAAGCTATGAGAATTTTATTGTTAACCTCAATGCTTTTAAAATTCACTACAGTGTATAAATGTGTGTGCTTTTACTTTTTAATTAAAAGTGTTGGGGTGATACTGTTAATAAAATAAAAAAGAGTTGAAGTGTACAATTCAATAATACGTCATATGTACATCACATTGTGTGTTCACCGCTCAAAGTTAAATTTCCTTCTGTCATCAAATATTTTACCCCCCATTACCCCTATCTATCCCCATGCCCTTCCTCTGATAACCATCAATACACTGTCTGTGTCCATGAGTCTTTGTCACGTTTATTTATTACTTTTAGTTTTATATCCCACATATCAGTGAAATCATGTTGTTTTCAACTTTTTTGTTCTGACTTATTTCCCTTAGTATGATAATCTCAAGATCTATCCATATTGTTGCAAATTACAGTATTTCATCTTTTTCTCAGAGCTGAATAATATTCCATTGTATATATGTACCACAGCTTCTTTATCCAAACATCTATTGAAGGACACTCCAGTTGCTTCCATGTCTCTGCCACCGTGCATAATGCTGCAGTGAACATCAGGACTACATATCTTTACAGATAAATGTTTTCAAATTTAGGGGGTAGATACCCAGAAGAGGGATTTCTGGGTCACATAGTAGCTCTATTCTTAAATTTTTGAGGAACCTTCATACTGTTTTCTATAGGGGCTGTGCCAATTTATATTCTCATCAGTAGTGTATGAGGATTCATTCTTCACCACAACCTCTCCAACACGTTATTATATGTCTTGTTGATAATAGCCATTCTTACAGGTGTGAGGTGGTATCTTATTGTGGTTTCGATTTGCATTTCCCTAATAGCTAATGGAGTTGAGCATCTTTTCATATATTTGTTGCACATTTGCGTGTTTTCTTGAGAGAAGTGTCTGTTCTGGTCTTCTGCCCATTTTTAAATTGGATTTTTTTTTCTCCCATGTATTTTATTTTACTGTTCTTCTGAGAATCTTATTAGATGACTATTTCAACTGTGGCTTGTTGGACATCTCTGGATTTTATCTGTACGTATGTTCGCACTACATTCTGGGAGAATTCCTTGACCTGATCATTTAGTCACCAATTATTTCATGATAGTGTTTAGCTAATTTGCCTCATGTTTTAAAATTATTTCAAAACCTATACCTTATTTTTAAGATTCCTTTATGATTAATCTCATTGTTTCTTTTTCTTTCGTTATATACTTGTCTCATAATCTCCACCTATTGTTTTATGATGGTAATTCTTTCCTTTGTCTTACTGTCTTTTTTTTTAAAAAAAAAAAACCTATTCAGATTGTTATATTACATCGTTATATTATATTGTTATAATATATTGTTATAATATTGTTATATTAAACCTATTCAGATTGTTGCATTTTCTTTGAGTTTAACTTCTTTCATTGGTCGAATGTTTTCTCTTCTCTTTCATTGTTGATCTTAAATGTCATGCTAGACTGTGCTCTTCTCTTTTGTAATATAATTCTTATACCTGTATTTGAGATTTTGGTGGTTTTCTGTTATGTGGACATTCTGTGTTCCAAAATTTGTATGATTTCAGCTTAATACGGAGCTTCAATCATTTCTGTTTTATTGTAAGCAGAAGTGTCTTCCTTAATATTCTGATGGAGACTAATCATAGCACCTTAATACTTTCACAGTATCTTCACCAAATGGATTTTAAAACTACTTATGAGATGCAGAGGGACTTTGTAAGATAGAAAAGCATGATTTAACACTTACTTGGAGTTTTCATAAAACAGCCAGAACATAAAGAAAAACAACTCTGCCAATAAAGCATTTCCATCCAGAGTATATAGATTATACTCTGTTGAATGTTTTAGTTTTGCTTAGGCTAAAGGCCAACAAAACAAGAGTGTCTGGCTTTACCATGTACACTCAAATATTAATCATTTTATACTTGTTCCACTGCCCTCAGGGTACAGTTTCAGATATGCTGTAGTTTCTTTTTAACTTATTTACATGCCAAAAAGTATAAAACCTAAAGGTCTCTTGTAAAATGCTTACATAGTTTTTTGCCTGTCAGACAGAATAAAGATAAGTGAAAACAGCTACATACTGAATGATACAGTATAAATGCTAACCTTCCATTTTTCAAGACAAAAGTTGAAAGATGTGGGATGTATTGAATGGCCACCGTATACATTAAAAAAAAAATCTCTAAACAGACAATACTTTAAAGTTTACAGCACATTTTAGTGCATATGGAGTCCTAATCCTCTAACTCTCAAAATTTATAGTATGGGGGAAAAAATGCTTCTGCAAAAAAACTGAAAGCCCATAAAGTCTTCTTGAGCTTTAATTCCATAAGCAGCACTGCATCAAACTTTATAGAGGAAATCATGACATGTAATGTCAACAATAAATGTGAAAATAAAACTACACGAAAAATGGGAGCTGACTACATTTTTGGCATCATGTGGGGAAAATCATTTTTTGGTAACATAATTCAAAAAATTAAAATATATTTCAGCATATTCCTTAGAATTCTTAGAATACTTGTCACTATCAAAAAATACATAAGTAGCTAAGTGAAAAAAGACATGATTAAAAAAAGAGAAAGAAAGGAAGGTTGGCAAGCTACAGGCAGCTGAAGAATTGGATTAATATAAAGATGTTTACAGCATTTTAGGGAGAGCCTGAATATCCAAAAAGGCACCCAGATTCTGCTAATAAAGACAACTTTCCCCTCAAATCAACCTCACTCTAATTTATACATGAATTTTTACTTTTTATTGTTTATTCAGTATTAGATACAAAGTGTTAATAAAGTAGGAATAAGACAAAGATAAAAATATACTTCATTGTAAAGAAAAGAGAATAATACCATTACAGTCACCTTTTATACGCACTACAATCTCTTTTTATTTTAGCTTTAACCATTAGCAGAACTTCAGCTTATCGTTGTTACTTATTTTTTTACAAAAAATTTCACTACTTAGATTTGCATCACTAGAGAGTATATCTAATTTTGGAAGTTTGGGATTCTCAATAGAAATGGAATAATTTACCTTGTCTCTGAACGTTGTTTCTGATGTTTATCCATATAGTCAAAATGTATCATCAATTAACTCATTTTTACAGATGGATAGAATTATTTTGATTAACTGTATCATTATTTATCGATTATATTTTTGATGGTTATTTTCAGGTTATTTCTAAACAATAGAATTGGATATTCTTATATATACATTAGGGTACCTATATGTAGGATGTACTGTAGATGTAAACCTACCTGTGATTTGTTTATTTAAAGAGAATTTACATATTTGATTTTATAAATTAATGCTAATTTTTTTCTCAAAGTGGTTGCCAGTCACATCTGTATGTAATTTAGTAAGTAGTCTCATTGTATCATTTGCTCTATTGCAATTATTGCAGTTTTAAATTTTTGTTATCTAGTGGCTGTAAAATGATGCCAATTCTGCATAATTATTTAACATCATTAATCGTTTGATTCACTTTTTTTCTTTACCCTTTCACTTTCTTTTTTTTTTTTGGTTTTGTTTTATACTGATTATATGGATTTTTTAAAATTTTTTCTTCTCATTCTGTTTTTCTACCTTTACTTTTAAACTTTATTCATTTTCTTTTAGTAATTTCTCTAGAAATTTTAACCTGATGATTTAGTATATTGGACTCTATAATGTACAGAAACTCTACCCTTTTCCTGAGTATTTTAGAACTATTGGAGCAATTTAATCACTGTCCTTCTAATTTATAAAATTTATTGTCATGAGTTATTTTTACTGTTTTACAAACTCTCAAAATATTATCATCATTTTATACAATTGAATTATCCACATACCTACTATTAGTGTTATTTTACTTTTTAGACCTTTAATTGAAATTAATGCCATTTTGCCTGAATTATACACTACAGAATTTCCTATTGATAACATTTGTTCTCAACTCTTGGATTTGCCTGTTTGCAAAATATTCTACATTACTTTTATTTATTTTTCATGTTGAAAAGTTATTTTGTTTTGTTTGTTTGTTTGTTGTTACTTGTAAAATTCTGGTTGACAGTCCCTGTATATATTGTGAGCTTATATTCACTGGAATTTTATCAGTAGGGATTATTTCAGACTTGATTTTGAAGTAGTTTCCTCTGCTTCTCAAGATTATTTGTATTTTCTGTTTCCAGGATTAAGGATACTGACAATTCAGGATTATTTTAAATAGACTTCTGCCTTGATTTTTAAAAATTTCCTCATCCTCCCTCTCACTATGAATATGATCTCAAACTTAACTTGCAGTTATGACATCTCTTGGAAATTTTTTTCCATTTACTCTTTCTTCCTCTCTACTACTAGTACAAATGCCAAAAAAAAAGGCACATTTCCTCTTCACGGGTAGGGATGAGGGATTTGGTAAATCATGGATGTCTTTCTATTTCACTCTCAGGTTAATGAAAAAGCACGTCTAGAAGGTTATAGCTTAGGAGAAACCTAGGTTTTATCACCTGTATATTTTCTCCCAAAAGGATATGGAAACTTAGCTAAAGATCACAAGTAGATAAATAGCCTCGAGTGAAAACTGATTTGTGATTTATTTACCTCTCTGAGTTCTGTAGAAGAGTTAACCAATTATTCACTGAATCAACTGTAAGTGAAGTTATTTCCATGAACTTATATGCTTCATTATTTTCCAAACCGGAGTATTAGGCACAACTAAAAGAAAGATTTTATAAACATGTGAACTTCTTGACTCATGTTACTTCTTATGTGAAGAATAGTGAGATACAGGCAAGTAAAGGCTGAGGAGGCTATTAAAGTGACTGATATATGTGATTTTTTTATATACATAGCTTTTTCAGTATGGAAACAGGAAAAAGACAATATAAAGTGATATTACAAAAAATCTCCCCAACTCAGCCTTTGCATAATGTGCCAACATCATATTAATAGGTCAGCTTTTTAAAATAAGCTCATGTAGACTGAAATTTAGAATAAAAAAGTAGAACTACTACTGAGAAAAATAAGGATTTACATGGAGAGGTCAAGGGTGGCACAGCATGTATGGTGGATCAAAACTGTTGATGTAGGTTAGAGACAGAAGAACTTTTTTTTTTCTTTTTCTTTTTTCTTTATTACTGTGTTGTTTCCTGACTTTAGTAATGGTGGCAGTGTAAGTAGTAGATTCTCAGGAGAAGGTGTCACCCATAAACTGATCTCACTCATACGTTCCTGTATTTTCCATCATAACCTAGACTTATACTTTAGGTTGAGTAAATTATTAGCATTCTTAAACTTTATCTAAATTCTAGTGGTAAAGTGGAATGCCGTCCCAGAGTCAAGGTTATTTCTGAAACACATGAGGTACTTTATTTTAATATTAAAAGATTGAAATCTCGCTTTTACATCCTTAACTTTTACATCCTTGACTGAAGGAGAAAGAGAGAAAGGATAAAGACAAAAAAAATATGTATTTAGGATAATTTAATGATGGCTTTACAGTAGCATAGATATATACAGTAAAATGAAGCTAGTCTAAGAATGCCTTAATATCCTCATAACTTCATATATGCACATAACCAATTTGTTATGTTTTTGTTTTGTTTTTGTTTTTGTTTTGCATAACAACTGTATGTCACATTTCTACCAATTTTCCTTTAGACACTTACTAGACTGATTTTGGAACCACACATCTAGTTAAATAGTTGTAAAATGTTTTCAAAATCCTATGTTTATCTTCTTTTTTTGGGAAAAACATAGAAAAAGCAAAAGCAGAAACTGGGAACAAAAATTGCTGTTGTGAAATATTTCTGAGGGAAAATTTTAATGCAAAAACATTTATCTTGATATGTGGATTTTTTTTTTTGACAATCAGCATTATTAATCATAGAGTTTTTAGCGCTACTAAGACACTAGGGGAATATTAGGCAGTTTATATATTTCTAACTTTCAAAGAGATATCAGTTAAATAACAGACTTCCAGAGATAGCATTCTTTGACCTTGGCACTGGAAAAGAAACAGCAATGATGCTTCAGAACATATATTTTTTAAATATACTAGTTCAATTTTCAGACTAATGTAGGTTAGTTCTAAACTTTCAGAGTGAAGGCAGTCATAAGCCTTTCTAAGTTCAATGTGATGACTCTGTTCTTTGTGTGCATCATTAGAGCCTATACCGAAGTGGTACAAAATACAAGATATTAATAATATACTCATATTTAAATTAAATTCCCATGTGATTTCAACATTTTATGTTACAGGGAGTTTTTGTATTGGCTTGATAAAACCATGCTTTCTCCTTATTAATATCAGGTATTCAATATTGTTTTTATGCTTAAATCTATTTTTATTGCTAGAAACATATAATTATTTCTGGAAAAGCAGATAATACCATTGATTTGCTGAAGGTCAAGCAGCATAAGATAAATTACTCTGTAGTAACAAATACCCTCCAAAAGTCTCAGTAATTTGAAAACTATAAAACTGTATTTCTTGCTTTCATTTATCTCTGAAATCACCATTGGACATACTTTTTTAGGTATCTTAACATTAGTGGTGATGAATGTTCTTTGAATATTCCCTATTCTGCTCTGTGCAATGAGTCTTTTAGTCTAGTGTTCTCTGTGCCTCTATGCACCTCTCAGAAATTTTACCCATTGTTATCATTCTTAGCTACATCTGAAGTTAAAGTTGAAAAAAAAAAAAAAAAAAAAAAAACAAATCCTCCCAAGGGCTAAGTAGCATTGTCAGTCTGATTCTTTTCCTTAAAAGGTTATTTTAAGCCTTAGACAGTCCCAGTCTCTTTTCGTTAGGTAATGATTTTTTCGGCAGTACAGCTCTCAATAACTTACCTTCTTAATAGTTGGAAGATACTCAGTCCCATGTGCCAATAACTAAAATCACAGTTCTGTCTGGGACATTCCTCTTTTTCTTGATTTAACCATAAATAAGTCAAGTCTATTAGTTTTAGTGGTCATGTTACACCATGAAATCTTTTCCTAAAAATTTTATCAACAAAAGAGTTTGTCTGGTGACAACGTAAATTATTTCAGTGGTCTTAACAATCAGAATAATAGTTCTTGGTAAATGTGGCTAATCACTTCCAACAATGGCTACTACTGTTCTGATGTCCAATCTCTTTTCTGAACACTACAACCTCATTAACTGTACATGTTGACTTCAAACTATCTCAGATAATTTTTTAACCAATTTTTTGCCACTACATAGCATGGATTTCCTTTTTTTCAGTTTTCTCAAATTAGCCATTCTTAATACACTGCCACATGTTTTGTTTGTTTGTTTGTTTGTTTATTATAACAACATCTATCTTCTGGTTTTGATATTCACATCATTCAGGATGGACTGGGTAGGTTATGCTGTGATAACAACTAATCTTTAAATCTTGGTGGCTCAAGCAACAAATATTTATATTTTGCTCATTTTACATATTCGACATAGGTCAGCAATCTGGTAATTATGTCACTCAGAGATCAAGGCTGATAGAACACCAAACACTCTGAACATGTTAGTGACCATGGCAGAGTGAAAATTCAACTCTGAAGGTCTCACACTGACAATTCAATGTTTTTCCCAGGTGTAACATGCTTCAATTATGCTTACAAATATTTGCTTGTAACTGTCACAGGGCACCATCCACCATCAAATGGGGCAAGAAGTGAATTCTTATTCAGAGGCAGAAACACAGGAGAACTGCAAACATTTGATGAATAGCATTAATTTCAACTATATGTGTGTTCTGTGACAGTCATGGATGCAAAGATTGTATATAAAGTACAAAAAAAAATTAACAAATTATAAGCAGCATAGATACCACATGCAAACATTCGTTTGCAGCTGAAATTTCTCCATTCCAGAAGCATAAACTAGGAAAGTAGAGGATAACATAGTTACCAAATTTATAAAACATTTGCAGTTAGATGGCAAGTTGAGAGGTGTGGTAGAGATAATAGTAATCTAATAGATGAGGAGGTATTTTCACATTTAGACAGTTCAGATAACTGCTGGTAACTAAATAGTGATCTTTTCAACAGAGTTAACGATTTGATATCAGGGGTGAAAATATTAAGCAAAATGCTTAAGATGTTAGTCAAGATGAATATTACCAGCATGGTGATGGTACAGTTAAAATGGAAATACTAGGCAAAATCGTTAATTTAAAAGACTGGATACAGCGGTAAGCCATAGGTTATTTATCTCTTGGTTGCACTATGTTTCAAACACTTGTTAGTTTTGTGGGCATAAGAGCTATGCCTTTGTTTCAATTTATACTGAAGGCATTTAATTAAACTTATTAGATATACTATTCTGTGTCTCAATGATTTATGTCTGGTGGCTAGACAGCATCAAACTGTACAAATAAGTAGGACCCTCAAGCAATTCAGACTACCGTAGGAGTGAGGAGTAACACGAAGTGATATTAATATATAGAATGTGAGTGGTACAAAATGGCCTGGATATTCAGCAGTGATAAACACTCTGAAACAATCAAAAAATTCTTTCTGCAGAATGTATTTTATAGTGAAATTAAGAAAGAGATACAATATTAATGCCTAATAGACGAGCTTAAGTATAGGGAGAATGAAAGGCAAGGAGGGAAATAAGCATTTCAGAGGTTGGAGAAATAGTACGTGGGCTAGCTGGGATGTACACAGAAGCAAATATAGTAAAGCACCATAAAAAGACATGTAAAATTATGTAAAGGACTGTCCAACTCTAATCAATATCCAAAAAAGTTTTCTATCCTGGCTGTCTCTCTTCACTACCTAAGTCTTCACTGGTCACTCACCTCTTTTGACCACAGAAATATCTACATCATATCATTTACAACACAATTATGAACAGGGTTGGCTTGTACAAGGGTATGTAAATATTTAAATTTTGCCCTGCTGATGGCTGAAACGCTCTACAAAATTTCTTATATGCTCATGTTATATAGAATAGTATTGACTATTGATTAATTATAAAAATAAGTTAAAATTGCTGTGTAAAATATAATTCGGGGCCTAATGGCTACATTTTTAAAATAAAATTTTATTGGAACACAGCCATATTTGTTTATGTACTGTTTATGACTGCTTTCATAATACAATGGCAGAGATCAGTAGTTATGACAGAGACCATCTGGTCTGCAAAGCCTTAAATATTTACTATCTGGCTGTTAACAGGAAAAGTTCACAAGCCATCTCTTATAAAATTCATTTATAATAAGTATTTTTCACATACATTTAGATCCTTACACCCAACAGTCCTTGTCAAAAACATTTCTGTTTTATAGCTTCTGAAGCAAAGTATATATGATCTATTACAAATTATGTTGAATAAGTCTTTTTATTATACATGTTTTCAGGTCATTAGTGTCTAAAAGAAGGCTAAGAAACTATGGACCCAACAATTTCTTAGTAAAAATAATTCATATATATTTAAGATTTAGTTATCTAACTGGAAGAAATTAGAATGACCAAGTCGTTCAATGCTAGAACAACTAGTGTTTGCTAAAAAATTCTACTGGAATTTTTGAAAACTGCTTTGACTTCAAAAATAAGATGCTATCTAGTCAATATGCTATGACATCTACTTGATTTTCCTCTAAGGAAAGAAAATAAACTTACAAAAAACTTATTGATTTGGCAAAAAAAAAAAAAAAGGCAGAAAAACTTTTCTTTTTATTAACACAGCTATTCTTATTGTGTTAAGCGTAGCTATAGTAAGGATGAACTGCTGGCCTTAAAATTTCTAGTAAAAATAGTAGTTTAGCTCTTCACAGATTCCTAGAAAGATTTTCAACCACAGTATTTGGGAGAAGTTAGTTCTGGTCAACACCAGATGACAGTCATAAAAATACTAGAACACTTACTGATGAGGGATTGCATAGACAAGCTGTAGCTAGCATTTTTTAAAATTTTGCTCCTAAATATAATCTATATTATAATAAAATGTTTTCTCAAAACTATAATCTTTAAATTTCCTTAAATAGATAAATAAACCTAATGCTGTTACCGAAAAGTATAATTGAAAGAATAATGTACGGAACTTTATTCATAATTAATCATCACTCGGAAAAACTGGACTTTTAGACAGTCACATAATTAATGTAGTGAATGGTTAAGTGAATGAGCTCTAGAATGATAGCTAGGATCGGATAATCCTAATTTAAAATTGTAATTTCTTCTCTTCGTAGTTGTGTGGCCTTGATTAATTTAAGAATGGTCTGAGACTCAATTTCTTTATGTGTAAAATGAAATTAATAATAAGACTAGCTCAACTGGCTTCTAATTAGGTTTCAGTGAGGTAATGGGCACTTGAGACACAGTAAGTACTAAATAAATGTCTTGTTGTTGTTTACATTGTTATGATCTCTATGTGCCTAGTGGCAGATTATCTTAATTGGAAGCATTATTTCTGAAAAGAAATAAAGTCGGTGGTTAAAAAATAAATAAATAAAATGACAACTCATGTCAGAGTTATGCAACTAGTTAGTGAGAGAAAATCCTCATTAATAAATAATTTTTACATTGACTTCACTTTCTTTTTATGCTTATCTACCCTGATGTATTACTATTATACTTCTTGATTTTTGTCACTAGTGTTACTATTATTTTTAACTCTAAATTTTTGCTTAAATACTCTGAGATAAGCACCCAGTTCTAACTAAGGAAGACTGTAAAATGTGCTACACACAAAAGATACAATAAAGCAAAAACTATTCTTTTTAACTTAAAATGAGATGTTTCTCTATAAAGAAACCCATTAAAATGTTACTTTTAATGACTACATGTAATGAGAATAGCATATCTACACTTTTCACCAAATAGTGAAATATTCTGTTATCACTTTCAAAGACAAAAAATGTGTACTTAGTTGACTGATTATAGATTTTTTAAATTTTGTGCCTTTTAAAGATTTTGAACAAGTGTCACATCTGTGTATTATTTGAAATTGAAAAACATGAAACACCAGCCCTTTCTCACATTACAATTATAGCAACTTCTCACCTTCTAATCTCTAATGAAAAGGATATTACACTGAAAAACTTATGAACAATAGAGATAAATATTTTAATGCCAAGTAATTTATTCTCACAGTGCATGCATCAAATGGGTAACATTCTGTCTATGTAGTTCCCTTCTTTTCTCTTGCTGGAAAATTAATTGATTGGAAATATTTAGAAGATTAATTGGTGAATGCTCACAGTTCATCACAGAGGCATTTAAATATGATTATTGTATCTTAGAACTGGGTGTCAATTCAGTATTCTTACAGGGATCACTAAATGAGGAATTATATTTAAATAATCTCAAAGTTAGATTAACCCTTTTCAGGTGGGATGCTTTGGAATGCATTAATCACAAACCAATAAAGTAGATGTGTTAAGAAATTCTTGTTGCATTATACAAGGGACAAAAATAAATTGTAACCACTATAATAAATATAGTGTGTGTGTGTGTGTGTGTGTGTGTGTGTGTGTGTGTGTGTATTTGAGGATAAGAGGGCAAAGAAAGTGTCTATATACCTGATTTACAGTTGAATTTAAATTCTTTGAATTATGCAGTGTATCAAAAGCCATTTTATTCTCTCTTAAGCCCCGGAGTTCTTCCAAAGTACAAAAAAAGTCCTAGTTTTATTTTAAAAGCTGCAAATACATCATCATCAGGCCAGAATCTGGCAACTTTAATGCAAAAAATAAACAAAAAAAATCCAAAAAACAAAAAACAATTGACATCAAGAACATACAAGATCTGTGAGATTTGCCACTGACAAAGAAAGCATCACTCTCTCCAGAGTCACTACTGTAGCCACTGGCATGATGGCCTTGTTTCTGTCAGGCTTATGGAGGGTACAATAGCAAAATAACTATAGGTTTCTGTCCCAATGCAAGCAAGTCTTAAACAAACAAACACAACAACAGAGTAAGCTCCTTTCTATGCTGTAGGTTGGGACTGCTATTGAGCAATGTCTATAGAACAAAAGTATTCACCATTCTCTTGAAGCATGAGTTGGTTTAAAAATTATTAAAACTATATTTTTAGAGCAGTTTAGGTTCAGAGCAAAATTGAGAGGAAGAAAGAGAAGTTTCCAACATACTCCCTGCTGACACATGTATAGCCACCCCTATTAATAACATCCCCCACCAGAGTGGGACATTTGTTACAACTGATGAACCTACATTGACACATTATGATTACCTAAAGTCCAGAGTTTACATAATGGTTCACACTGGTACATTCTAAGGGTTTGGACAAATGATTTGTTTTGCATGTTATATTTGGATCTATTTTTTCTTTTCTTTCCTTCTTTTCTTTCTTTCGTTAATTTTTTTAAGGGTGTAAGGTGTTTGTCTATGTTTATTTAAGTTTTTCTCTGTGTAACTAATTGTTCCAGCACCATTTGTTGAAAAGAATAGACAGTAGACATATGGTACAAAACAGAAAGCCCAGATATAGATCCTCACAATTATAGTCAATTATTTTTGACAAGTAAAAGCCATATAATGGAGCAAAGACAGTCTCTTTAATATTTTGCTGTCTATCCTGAGTCTTTTTTCTCACCATATAAACTTTAAAATTGGTTTATTTCCACAAAATACTTGCTGGAATTTGGGATTTCATCAAATCTATATATCTCATTAAGAATTGACATCTTGACTATATTGTCTTCTTATCCATGAACATAAAGTTTCTTTCTTTCTTTCTCTTTCTTTTCTGGTTCTTTGTTATCTGCGTTCTGTATCGTATCTCATTTTCTTGTATTTATTAGTCTTTATGTATTTGGGGCTTTCTTCTTTCTTTAGGATTTATTTTTATTTCTTTCTTTCTTTTTCTTTCTCTTATTTTTTCCTTCTGCTCCTTCCTTCCTCCTTCCTTCTTCCTTCCTTCTCCTTCTTCTTCCTTCCTTCCTTCTTTCCTTCCTTCCTTCCTTCTTTCATTTTATCAGTTTTATAGTTTTTCTTATAAAGACCTTGTACATATTTTGTTGAGTTTATGCTGCAATATTACATTTTGGTGGATGGTATCATAAATGATACTGTGTTCTTAATTTCAAATTTCATTTGTTCATTGTTGGTATATAGGAAAGTAAGTTACTTTTGCATATCAGCCTTTTATTTTGCAAACTTTCTGTAATGGCTTATTAATTCTAGGACTTTTGTCAATTATTTTAGATTTCTTACATAGATGATAATGTCATCTCTAAACAGACAGTTTCATTTCTTCTTTCCTAATCCATATGCCTTTTATTTCTTGTCTTATTGCATTAGCAAGTACTACAAGCAAAATGTTGAATGGAGTGGTAAAAGGAGACACCATTATCTTTTACCTAATCTTTATGAAAAAAACTTCAAGTTCTTAATCATAAATGATGTTAGCTGTAGGCTTTTTGTAGTATTTTCTTTATCAAGTTGAGAAAATTTTCCTCTATGCCTAGCTTACTGAGAGTTTTTATCATGAATTTGTGTTACATTTTTGTCAAATGCTTTTTCTGCATCAGTTGACATGAATATGTAATTTTCTCTACTTAACCTGTTTATTTGATGCATTACATTAATTGATTTTTGAAAGCTGAACCATCCTTTCAAACCTGGAATAAATTGGTCATGATGTGTAATCACTTTTAAACATTGTTAGATTTGATGTGCTAATATTTTGTTGAAGGTACTTATGAGGTTTTTCCATGCAAATATTTCTCAGAAGTATACTTAAGGCTCTGTCGGTTAAGCCTTTGTAGGGAATTTAACTGATAGCAAGGCAAAGGAAATAAGGAAACCTTGAAGGGTTTAAGTCTTTATAGAATATTTATAATAGTTTTGTAAAATTAAAGAAAATTTCTCTTCAACTAAAAATGTGATTAAATATGTGATAATATCCTTCTTTTTTCTTTATATTTCATTGTGCATATTTCAAGTTCAGCATATCAGACAAAAATAACTATTTAGTGTCTATTAAAATATATGCTACAAAATTATTGCTAAGATTTCATAATAAAAAAAATATTGCCTTTTATTTAACACTTACTATGCTCCAGATAGCATTGTAAACCCTGTACATATATTATTTCTCTAACCTCTTATCACAAAATGACATATATATATATATGTATATATATATACACATGTATATATACCTCTATCCTCATTCCATTATCATCATAATCATTATCACTTTACAAATGAAGAGTCATATTTAGAGAGATTAGCTTACTTAAGTTCACATAAAAAATAAATGAGAATTATTAGGATAAACATATATGTAAATAATTTAAAATCCAGTAGGATTACCATTGGAAAATTACTATTAGTATTACCATTTAAAATTTGGACTCTAAAGTGACACTCTAGAAACTGTGGAACAATTTTTATTTTGTTTGTTCCATTTGTAATGCTTTATATTGCTCATGGTATCTTATTATCTATACACATTTGCATTCAACTGAAATTAGCCTGCTAATTAACAGCTAAAAATTCACAATTTTCTTATAATTTTGAACCTATATCAAGCAGCATAGTAGTAATTGTGGACTTTTTCTTTTTTAGGAAGGACGTTTTATAGATAGTTTATTTTTTGGAAATAAACTTCCTTTTTTTTGTTACTGGAATGGTATACTAGCAATAGTATTTAAGAGAAACACTGTCAATATCTGCCCAAATAAGTTGACATTGCAACTCTTTTTATGTATCCTTTGGGAACAGTGAGTTCACATGTCAGTGCATAGCCCGACGCATGTTATGTTACATTAGAAACCAGAAGTTATAACAGAGCAAGCTCATGTTCATTAGTATTAAGAAGAAGGAAATCTTCTCTTTCTCCTTTTTTGAAAGCAACAGCCAGTAACACCCTGCATGACAAATGAGCACTCAAGGAAGAAGGAAATACAGAAAGATAAAATTATCAAACAGCTATATAATTTTATTTAAATATTTAAAAAATTACTAAAAACAAAACATTACATTTATCACAGTTCTTTAATATAAATTGATTTCAATAAAATATATTTTATTATTTAAGTATTAATTATCCTCCTTATGTTTCTTTTTCCTTTCAAAAGGAAAATGAAAACAAAATGAATATTTTATATTTTCCCACTAATTATGACAATGAGTTCTTTGTCATATGAATATTTTATTCTGAAAAGCAATAATGTTGCTGCTTAGTAAATGAGAAAATCACAGATATTCTTAGGCAACTTAAGTCATTTGTGACAGCTGATACTTTAGTGCAGTAATTTTTAAATATATACAATTTCATTATATTTTAGTCAAAATTTCTGGGAAGACTCTTCACACTGACACCTAAACCAATACATTCTGCATGATTTTGAGTTAGTTTCTTAAAAATAACATGTTAAATATAGATACATATTGAATATTAAGCGTAGTTAGCTATGGATATTATGTAATTAGCTCTTCTCTAGAATGCCTCTCCCCAAAGCTGGGTGCTGTAGGGAAATTTTCCACGTGATCAGCAATGATAATAAATAAGACTTAAATTAGCTGTGCCTTTTATACATGTATTTTATTTCCTCCAGGAAAAACTCCATGACATGGCTATAATCTTCCTCGTAGAAATAACAAAAGTGATTACGTTAATCAGCAGAGCCTAAATTTGAGTTCAATCCAACTGATTTCAATGCCTATGTCAAAATCCTCTGTATCTGCATTGCAACAAAATTAATTTTATCATATCCACTAGTTTTATCCATCCCATACAAAAGAATAGAAAAATAATGACAAGGTGAAAATATCTTTAAAAATATTAATAGTCATGAGGCCCTGGGTATATTATCTATATGCTTTTTATTATATATACATAAATGCATGTGCATTTTTATATATGTATATAGTATCAATTTTATCTTTTCTGATTAACCACTTTTAATGGTTGGTAATTAAAAATATGCTTTTCCTCAAATTGCATATCTTTCAAGTTGCATATATGGTTTTTCTCAAAACTTCTTAATAATTGACCTTGAAAATAGTAATAAGAATATACAATAATTAAAATATTAAATTATTTTAATATACTAAATACTATATATCGAATACTTATGTACTACGTAGTGACCTACATATTAAATATACTGATCAACATTATGTCTTGTCATTTTAAAAAGGTTAGATTCATATACATTCTATATTCTTTCAAAATATTCATAAGGTTACTATGCCCAGAAGTATTTAGAGTTAATCTAGAACTCTTCACAATTCCCCTGACCCTCTTCCTTCTTTTTCATCTTTTTACTCTTTTAGCTGCATTGTTTTGCAGGAACTTGTGGGCTAATGATGTAGCTGTAAAGAAACCTAGTGGCTGACACAGATATTAAATCAAGAGAACTTAACTCATTTTTTGCACTTTTTGTATTACTCTGTTGTTTCTAAGCATTTTGAGAAAAAAATATATTTATTTTACCTTTTTTTTTCTTTTAGGAAATGAATTCATAAATTGTTAAGAGTTGTATATTTTTAATATGAAAAGTTTGTTATCAAAATTGTGTTGTACAATCACGTGCCACCTTAAAACAGGAATATGTTCTGAGCAATGTGTCCTTAGACACTTTTGTTTTGGTGCAAACAATATAGATTTTATTTACACAAACCTAGATGGTATAGCCCACTACTGTAATTGTATATGCTATACTTTTATAGGACTGGCAGTGCAGTAGATTCATTTACACTGGCATCACCGCAAACATGGAATTTTAAATGTAGTATAAGTCCTGGCAGTTGGCTTTTCTTTTTGTAATGCAAGTGCCTGACTTAAGCTTTGATTGCTGAGGTACCTACTTCAAAGAAGCATTTGTTTTAAAGAGGCATCCACTTTTGAGAAAGTCTATCTCCAATAAGCACATCCCCAAGCCACACAACTAAATAAAGAACAAGGCACTCTCTACTGAGGCTGCTTTGTTTTAGAGAGCTCGGTTGATTTTGATAACTAGCCATTTGGGATATGTGTGTGTTTCTCTTCCTGCATTTAAATTCCCACTCTTATGTTTTAAATTCACCAATAAAGAATGAGCCAGTGAAACACTAGATCCCTATCCTTAATCCCAATAAAATCTGTAACTCAGGTCTCTCTTCCTCTCCCTCTTCTCTCACGTCTCTCTATTAGCCTTCTCTCACTCCCCACCTTGCACGAGACCTCACCGTGTGCCTCCTTGGCTTACCTCCAGGGCCTGTAAATATTGAACTCTCTTTTTCTTCAAGGTTTCTGGATGGTAATTGCTGAAGGGTGTCTTGCAATCATAATTGATTGCATGGTTTGGTCTGGTGGTAACACTGATTTAGAAAAGGGAGGCTCACTGGCCCAGGCAAGTCTCCAAGCACTTCTAGCTCTCAGAAGTACAATGGATAGACTGAGACTTGCTCAAAACGGTAATACATTGCTACCACTTACGGCACGTTTACGACCTAGCTTAAAACAGCTTAGACGCCTACGACGTACTATGTGATAAGATAGTTTTAATGTTATGAGGCCGCCATCGCATGTTCGGTCTGTTATGTCGTTATGCAGTGCATGACTACTTAAACTTTGTAAGTATGTTTATCTAGCCCTTTTTATTTATTTATGGTAACAAATTAATATATAAAAGAATGGGTTCAAACTAAAATGGATATTGTAAAACCGATGCTTCTGACTGGAATTTTCTTAGATGAAAGCATAGTTATGATTAAGTGGAAGAAGATTAAACTACATGGGAACACTAAGACACAAGCAGTTAAGTTGGTGAGGTTAGCGGAAACATCATTTGACAATATTAGTAATTATTTGGTCAGAGGATTTAAAAATGTATATACTGAAGATTTTTAAAACATTTTAAATAAATGTAAATAAATAGAATAACTTTTTATAAAAAGAGAGCCACAAACTATGGGAAATTAAATTTTATTTCGGTTATATACTTCTCAAAGAAAAATGGTGAGTGGAAATTATGATAGATCATGATTCAATAGAAAAGTTGAATAATAACATTGCAGAAAGTCTACATTGCAAGGAGCCCCCAGGTACTTGGGGTACAAGCCTGTTTACATTTCTTTGCTCTCGTTTTATGTCAGTATCAGAATTTTAATGAATATATCTTTTTGTGTTTCAATTTACTAAGAGATATAGAATCCTATTGACTTAATTTAGTCTGGAAGTTATTATTCAATTACCCATCTCTAGGAGACTGGACAAGAAATAGTTACTGGAGGAAACATAATGAGCTAAGCAGTCATTTTAAACTACAATGCATAAAGCATTTGATGAGTAAATACTTGGCTAGCAACATATAAGAATTATGGATGCTTCCAACCTGCAGGCGTGTAGTATATTAGAAAGGCAGACTCAATCAGGCAAGCCTGGAGTCTGGACAAAGAGTAGAGGCTGCAAGGCCATTTTGGTCGTCATCAGCTAGGTACTTCTAACAAAGTAACTAAACTCTTTCTATCCCTCACTTTTCCATCTGGAAATTGAAGATAATAATACTACCCTGTGGTTTTGTCAGGGCTTGTTTTGTGATTTAAAGAAATGCCTGTAAAGGCTTTTTCGATCACCGAAATAAAGGTATTATTTTCTCAAAAATGCTGAAACTATTACGGAGAAAAAGAGAGCTCAGGATTAGCATTTCTACTCATTGCTTCATTTTTGAAATAAGTAAGCAGTACTATTAAAATTAGGTAGAAGAAATGTCAAGAGACTGCAGGTAATTTCTTGAATCATGATGATTCATTCGAGCTGAGGCTTACTGTCTCTGGGTCTGCAAAACCAGAGGCAGGGAAGACAGTTTTTCTCTCTGTCCTTGTATCTCTCTCAAAAGTTTTGGTAAAGGTAGTAATTTCTTTTGCTGTAGGAATATATTTATAAAAATTGTAAGTTACACATGACAGTATACCAGTATCTAGGTCAACAATAAGTCTAACAAAATGTAATTACATAGAGCAACTAAAGTACAGATGGCTTTTACATAATTCTGGCCATATATATTTGAGCTTTTGTAATTTGAGCCTTGCAAATTATTTTCCAAAAAAAAGTTCGTATGAACTTGTACCAACATTTACAATGCAGTAGCCTCTGTTAATTTGCCATTTTCTCTCTTCCTTCACATATAACTAGGCTGACAGAATGTAAGCAACTTACCTCAATAAGTTATCCCAGAAGCAAATACAGTCATGGAGATATAAGAAGGTATATAGGTAAGTCAATTTCATTATTTAAAAAAAATTATTGTTTCTTCTGCAATAAGTTTAAATTATTTGCTGTTATTTGACATGCAGGTAAAAACTGTATTTTTATGACTGCCAACAATTTTCCTTTTGTATCTCTCTCATTTCCTTTCTCATGTCAAGTTTAAGCAGTTAACATTGTTCTGTGAAATGTCATACTACAAACTACAGTGCCTGAGCATACTTTGTTAAAGAGCAGAATTTAATTTAGTTTATATTTTAAGACCCAGAGTCCAGTACCTAATACTTCTTTCCTAACTTATCTTTTCTAAACCACTCTTGTTAATTTTATGTCCAAAACTGTTTGATGAGAGAAGATCTAGAACAACTTGGAGCCATAAAGTGCCAGTGGATCAGAAAGCTCCTGGAAAAGAGGGAGCCCTGGGGCTGGGCCAGATTGGAGAATGCAGCTCTGTGGTCACAAGCACTCCAGGACTCCTCAGGGCACGAGACAGACAACTGCACCTGGGAGCAAGGTCTAAGTCAGCCAGGTCTTCTAGCCAAGAGGACAGAGGGGACTGGGTGTTTTGAATCCTTCGCCTCTAGCTGTCAGATGCCCCACAGTGTTGGGAAGCCAGAAGAGATTATTTCTGAAACTGTCTACTTTTTCAACTTTGTTTTGTTGTTGTTGTTGTTTGTTTTTCTTTGTATTTAAGTTGAAGTTATCTGAGCTTCCCTGTTAGTGATTGGTACTGAGACTTTGAACATAAAGTGTTTTATGATTATATCACTATAAAAATATACAAGAAGGCACAACACTCCTTACAAGAAACCATATTTCTTGATATGAATAAATAAATGGAAGTGATTCTCGCCACCCCCTCCCCCCCAGGATACGATGGCTTATGTCCTTCTACTCCGCCCTCCCCAGAGCCACTATTACTTGTTCACTAATGCTTGAAAGATGTTCTCCACAATGCAAAATGTTTCTTTAGTCTGCTAATATTGTCAATAACTATACCCCCTTATGGATATTTATGTCCTTTTATAAAATACAAACAAACATATGTGAATTTAAGATACTAACCCTTCCAAGACAGGGACCTTATTCTATAGGTCTCGAGATACAGAGAACTATAAACTGTCCTTTGTAAAAAAAAAGAATTGTTAAAGCTGGTTTTTCTGAATAAAAACTTAAAAGCCGGTTTATTTGTTATCATGTCTTTTCTCAGAGGACTACATGAGATCCAGCTGTGCTGAAAAAACAGGAGTTAATGAAGGGATGGAAATGGAATGGATTTAATTTTGTAGCTTGGTATTTCGAAATACCCTGATAACAGGGTTCTTTGGTCAGAAAACAACAAAAAGGGAAAAATGAGGGGGGGGGGTATGTGCTAAATCTTCATAACAGGATATGAGGAAAGCTGGAGAGTGAGTGGAGCAAGGCACCAGGAAGATGGACATTTTTCTTTGTGGTTTTTTAATACCACCACGGCAACAGTACTTTTCTTTATGGTTCTATTGAGCTTTCAAACCAGGCCTATGTGGAGTTAGTTATTGTTGCTTATGTCACGTTATAGCTGATACTCATTCAAATATGTTCCCCAGGTTAAAGCATTCTAATTGAAATATTCTCAATGGTGTCTTCCATATAAATTCACAGTCTGGGCCTTTATCTCACTAAGAAAACATAACATCATAAACTCATAATTCCTTGTTAGTCATGTTTTGTTGTTGTTTTGTCTACCTTTCCTTGTGAATTAAAGGCTTATGATATAAATTCTTAGTTGGAAGCATACTTATTAGTCCTGAAAAAGCAGCAACAAGCATGCACTTCACATTCACAGCTCCCATCTGTGTTCCCAGAGCCCCTCTCCCCTTCCACTTCGCCATATGCACTGCATTAAACCGGGAGGAACACCACCAGAGCCACTACAATCCCAAGTCTGTGACCTCTCACAGACTTGGGATTTCTTCTGCCTTAGGTAAAGCTCGACCTGATAATAGCTTGATGCCGTGCATATAGTCAAAGACGAACTCATGATGCTGCATTTTACAAGTTACTGAGGAAGCAAAATGATAACCACAACAATGTCATTGCATAGTTGAGCATAAGACAGAGTCAGATGGAAGAAACACATGTACAGAGTCAGAAATAGATTCTAACCATGTCTCTGCCTCATTTCGTTGATCCTGTATGTTTCTACTGTAAGATAAAAAAAAAACGTGTGACCTAAAATTAGCAAGAAATAACTCATTTGATTTTCTCTATTGTCACTCTGAAAAAATTTCCAAAAATTATTGAAATAAAAAGAATATAAAAAAATGTTAAGGACTATTGAAAAACAAAGATGTGTTTTAAACACTTTAAAGTAAATAATGTAAAGAATCATTTCAATTAAGCCTTAAAATTCAAGAAAAGAGAGGAAATAAATTTGCGAATCTGAAAGTTTTCATAATTCAAGGGACATGGTATTTCTGAGCTTAAAACCAAAAGAAAGTACTTACTTTAATACACACAAAAACAGGTGTTATAGGTGACTGAAGAGTTGTATTAGGAATTCAAACTCCACCTATCCGCTCATCAGAAAAGCAGAGGTGTCTGAAGTCTAATCTTGCATTAGTGCAAGGTCCATTGTTCTAGAATGAGAATGTGTTGTTTCTTATTTGGCTCTCAGCCTTCCTGGTTTAAGACTTCCTTTGCTGAGCAGAGTATGTCTGAATGCTCATGACTTCTCTCTGCATCAGACAGGGTCACTCTCAGGTACAAGGGTACACATTCTACCATGCAAGTTTGGATGGAAAATAACAGCATCGATCATTTTTGAGAATACTGTATTTGTGTGGAGGTGATGGAAGCTCTGTTTACACTTATTTCTTAAAGACCATGATCAACACAAAACTTTCTGCTCAGTGTCAGTCGACCATAGGCACGATATAATTGTTGCAAGCATTTAAGAAGTGTAAGCAGGAAAGATAAGGATCCATTTTTGACCAGACCAGGTTCTGCAATATGTTCAACTCTAGCTGGTTGAGCAAGGTCAGTCGAGCTCAAGAAGGTATACATTTATGCAAAGAAGCAGAGCATTGACGTATAGCTGAGACTGAGAGACTTAGAAGCAGAAGAAGGGGAGTTGGGATTAGAGTATTCCAGCCTGGGTTCCAGGAATTGGAGCCTACAAAAGAATGTATCCTCATTAAAATATTTCTAAATATTGACAAAATATAAACAGTAAAATCTTCTAATCATAAGGATCGCCCCTAATGTGATGGAGCAAAAATGAAATGTTCTACACTCAGAGGGTTCTATATTATTTTCCTCTGTGATGTTTCTATCTTCCTTGGGAATGCTGGCCCATCAGGGACCTCTTTTGGCCCCTTGAACCTCAGTGTTTATACCCACTTGCTTGTCTGGGAGACAAATATAGTAAAGTCAATTAATCAGAGAATTCAGGGGAGAGTGAAGAGCCTGCGGTCAGAAACCCAACAGATCCACCAGCAGCTATTCTATTCATCAACCTGTCAATTGTCCCAGGCCTCCCCCTGACCACTCCTTTTTTCCCAGCAGGCCTACACTGCTGGTCTCCTGCAAATACTTCATGGGTTTCCTGCTCCATATATCTAATCCATCCTGATTTCTATCCTTTAAGAATTTCTCAGAAAATGTTAGCCCACAGATAGTAATAGTTCTTATTTCCTGGCACTGTTCTTGATATATTTTTTCAAAGGAAAATATTCTCTGCCATTTCAAAGTAGTTAAGATAGGAGAGATAATATACAAGCTAGGCCTGATATCTTCAGCCAGTCTTCCTCTGGTCTTTCTTTAATTCAAAGTCAGGTCATCTTAGTAATAAGCTCCTAAGACAATGGGAGTTTATGGAGTTTAGGTGTTCAAAATCGCAGCACATTTAACTCCAGGCTGTAACTTCTCTATGGGATGGCTGGCACAGATTTAAGGAGGTAAGGTTTGTGACTCATGGTTTCTAGAAGACAGAGACTAAGAATACAGGAGCATATATCTGAAGAAAGAAGAAAATTCCATTTAACTTAACTAGCATCCACTTTAGACTGTTTTTGTTGGGCCATTTGTGTTATTTATATTAATATAAACATGGGCTTCCTCAGGGGGCTAAGCCTGTCGTTTCCTAAGAGATCATCAATATTGTTCAAATTTTTCCATACACTAAAATAAGAGGCACAAATGCAACTAAAATAGGGCAAACTGGTCAAAATTCTGAGTGTGATAGTGATGAATCCATCAGATTTTATCTTAAAGACTAAATCTGACAAAATCTATATGAAATTTTCATTAAAAATGCTAAATGGAAGAGAAATCTTGTCATCAGACCTCACATAGACAATGACAAATTTTTTAAAGTGACCAAAACTTAAGAAGGTAAGTAGACATTGAAATTAGTCATTTGTATTAGTGAAGTTATTTTTTCTATACTACAAGGTTACGGTAATCGAAACAGCATGGTACTGGCATAAAAACAGATACTTTGATCAGTGGAACAGAATAGAGAGCCCAGAAATAAATTCATGCCTATACACTCACTTAATATATGATAAAGGAGATAGTCTCTTCAATACACGGTGCTGGGAAAACTAGACAGATACATGCAAAAAACAAATAGACCATCTTCTTACACCATATATGAAAGATGTGTTCATGTTTTAATACATGGGGAGAGAAAATATTAAAATCAGTATCATTTAAAATTTTTCTGCAATAATTTTAATTTTATCTTAAAATTTACATAAATCTATAGAATTAATTTTCAACAGTGGTTTGCCAGTATATTAGATCAGTTTCTTAGATTATTTTCCTAAGTTTCTTTAACAACTTATGTCAGACAAATAATTTCAGAACAATTTTAGAGAGAAAAATAATTATGCTTGCTGAATCTAACAATGTTAAAATATTTGATTAGCACAGATCAAAATACTATTCCCAATTATAGGAACCAGTCTATGCAATGCTCTTAATATTCAATTTGTTCTCAATTATTTTATGTTAGCTCCCTCAAATTATAAAATATATTTTCCCCATTGAGAGATTACTAGTAATTGCCTAATTAATCCACGATACCACTGATATAGTTCAGATTGCTGGTATGGGTCCTTAAACTACGATGACAAAGTTCTAGACCTGTGTCCTTCTGAGGCATTAGCCTTTTTTCACACTAGGATTATTTAAAGTCAGATCAAATGGATCCTTAAGGCATTCATGAAACAGAGCCATGAACACAAAATGAAAGATGAAAGTATTTATTATTGGATATTTCTAAAAAAAAACAAAAAAAAATCAAGAGATTCAAAATAATAATAATAATCAAAAGCACTAGGCATTTTCTTGCATTACTATACCATTATAAAATAATATTGTTTTTATTTTCCATTATCAATGTTTCAGCCTCTCCCATCATATTCTTTAGCCAATAATCTCTTCAGTGTCTTACACCTCTGAATGTAAGAATCCAGCCACGCCTCTCAGAGGAGTGAGGTACCTTCTCTGCCAGGTGACAACAAACTGAGACACAATCGGAGGAGAAAAGAAGATCGTGTGGTTAGGCAAGGCGATTTCCCCAGGAAGCAAGAAGATCAGAGTTCTGAAAGAAAAAGACGCCGAAGGGTTCTGTTCCAGAAGAGAAAGAGAGCATGTGACTCAGGAAACATAGGTGACAGGGATCTAGCAGAAACTTTTTCAGAACTAAAAGATAATCCATCAGGTGAGGAGTGTAGATTGTAGACAGAAAGGCAGTTTAGCATAGAAGTTAAAAGTATAGACTCGCAAGCAGACTGTCTAAATGGAAATCCTAACTCTGTAATGTTCTAAGTGTGAGAACAAGTTATTTAAGCTCTTTGAGCTTCACCTTCTTCATCTGTGAAACGGGATAGTGATGTTTCATGGAGTTTTAGGAGAGATTGCATTAATAATCATGTGGTTTATAATATGTCCACAAAATCTTACTCATGCCCTACAAAAAAGTGGAGTATAACTCCCCTTTTCTTAAGTATGGGCTAGACCTGATAACTCAATTCTAACAAATAGAATAAGGCAGAAGTTGTTCTTTCTTAGATCACTCACTCTGGAGGAATCCAGGTAGCATGTAGAGAGGGTTCAAGTAGCCTTTTGCAGAAGTCCACATGGTGAGGAGCTGTGACATCCTGCCAACAACCAGTGACAAATGGAGGCCTCCTAACATCAGCCATGTTCATGAGCCGTCTTGAGAGAAGATACTTCTGCATTAGACAGTCTTCACATGACTGCAACCTGGTCTTTATTTTGTCTGCCTTTTCATGAGAGACTCAAAGTCACAACCTGACAGCTAAGCTGCTCTTGTATTCCTGACTCATGGGAATTTTGAGTGAATGGACTTTGTTTTAAGCCACAAAGGTTTGAGGTAATTTGCAATTCAGCAATAAATAACTAATACATACTTTAAACAGTGCCTTCCTTATCATGAGTACTGTATAATTATTAACTACTTCATTATTATAGGCCATTAGTTGAAAGTTTGTGAACAGGATAATAAACCACTAGAAATTCCCAATTATTTTCCCTGAAGATATTATTATACAGAAGAGACCTCTGTAATCTATTTTGTGGCATTCTTGTTAAATCTTTATGTATTAGGTGCTTCACTGATATTATGGACTTACAAATAATATTTTCTTGGAGAAAAAATTTAAAAATCATGGTAGATAGAAGAAGATACAAGGTGAAAATGAGAAAGAGAAACAAAGTGAGGGATCTGGGAGAAAAGGATTCTTGTTAGTAAGTGGAAGGGAGAGGCAGAAAGATGAGTGGCTTACTTGTGTGTTTCATATGCAGATATAAAACTAAGAACTCAATAAACCAACCAAACAGATAAACTATGCTGACATCAGCTTCATAAATAAAACATCAAAAATTGACTGTGAGAGGTCAAAAATAAAGAAGAAAAGATACTCTCACCTGTAAATTACATCAATTATAATGCACTTTTTTCCTTTGTGTGTGTGTTGCCCGCTGAATTAGCCTGCTTCCTTAATATCTTCCATGTGGAAAAAAACATAAAGAACAAGCAAATGAGAAAAGCGAAGGCTATTTAATTCTGAGTTGCTATAGCAAAGAGGGTCAGCCACCATCACTTGCATTTTGTCATATACTCTCAGGCAGAGGAGAGGGAATGCTTTATAGTGAAAAGAACTGAAGCCTTCAGGTGCGGCCTGATCAAAGATGTGGCATAGGGAAGCCGTAGGTAGGCCAACTAGGAGTGGGCGTCTACTAGTTAGGGGTCAGGACTACATGTTTGACTTTTTCTGGATTGTGCTAAGTTGGAATCTGGGACAAAAATTAGGGAAACTGTCAGTTATTAATCATCTTGCCAATTTGGGACCAGTTGTTTAACCTCCTGGATTATTATTAGAGATTGCAACCTGGCTTCCTGCAAATCTGATTAATAGTAGGCTGGCCTCCAAGGTTTTTTTATTGTATGTAAAGATTTGGTTTCCTGGGTTGATTGTTGCAGGTTTTGGGTCCGATTTCTATTTTTATAGATGGCGACTACATAGTCCATTTATATAGTCCGTCTCATATTAACAATATACTATTTTTTAAAATTGGTACACTGATTGTAATTCCCTCTTCTTTGTTTCCAATTTCTATCACTTTTCTACCTCATTTCCATATCAAAGCGTTCATAGCATTTCTATAAACATTCTCTAGTTTCATGAAGAACTAAAATCACTGTTTCTGCATATGAATAATAAAATAATCAAGAGAATTATATCATGGCAGAAACTTTCTTTCTGCTCTAACATTAGACCCCAGCCGAAAAAAAGAAAATGAAACAATAAACAAATGCGCAGTTTGAAAGTCAACACATATTCTTTAGAAAGAAGGAGAGAAAGGAGAGGAGAAATTGATCAAACTGATACAGGAGACAGTACAAACACATTTTCCTCGCTTCTATTAAATTGTTTCAGATGTAGTATTTGATGTTATCTGTGCCAGTATCTTTCTTACAAGTATATAAATTATCATGTATATTTTCAATGCAGCTTTTTTATTTTTCATATTGCAATTATCTTAAAATAAATGTTTACTATTGTGACTGGTTACATTGGGTCAGTAATCATTCTATTGGCATAAAGTAGTTGAGACTGAAGTAAAAAGAAAGAACCATTAGCATTATTGAATATAAAAGGCAGAAAACAGTTATTTTATTTTTGTAATTCTTGAATTTCGTTGTTCTTGTAGTGACCCATGAGGTTATCATCAGCTCTTTCCTTTCTATTAGCAATAAATGAGCTGAGTTACAAAGAACCTATACAGTACATCCTTGACAGTAATTCAAACATTCAAATGTCTCTTGTGACCTCGCCAGGTAACTAAAAGTAGATATGCAGTAGAAATTTATTCGTTAATTAAATACTTATTATTGAATGCCTACTTTATGCCAGGAATTTTTCTAGGTATTGAAATGTATTTTGTGCCCATTTTCTTGAGACTCATCACTCACTTGGTCTATATTTAGTGTTTATACATTTGATATAGGACAGATTACAGAGAAATATTTTTTCTATAAATATAATTATAGCGAACATGATGTAAATGGTTACTGAACTTGTAGTAGTATCAATAATTTCATAGAGAGTGGTGAGGATGTTATTCCTAATGGCAACAGCCAGTTCTTGACATGAAGAAAGACATGAGCCAAATACTGTCAGATCATCTTATTTTCACAGTTTTTGAAAAGCCAAAACTCCAGATTTCTTTTTATGTGAACCCACCAAATTTTCCTTTATGTCGACTGTTTTTAAAAACAGTAAAAACTGGAATAGAACATGCCAGTTTATTTTGTTGCCCAACAATTTGGCACATTTGACCTCCATAGAATTAATTTGATTATGTCCAAAAATTTAAGTGTTTCAGTTATTTTATTAAAACCTTTAACAACTCCAATTTATATACTGAACAGAATGCAAATTTCTCTAAAGAACTCCAAGCCCAAACAAATTTTCCAAGCTTTTTAATTGATATATAATTGACATACAACATTGTGTAACTTTAAGTGTACTGTTATTAGGTAGCTAGTCAGACATGAGCGACAGGGGAACAAAGGAATAGGAGCCCAGCCTACAGATTGCCAGACAACACCCTATTGGTAGTTAGAGAATTTCTCCTGCCTCTCTAGAGACAAAGGACAGGTGGGCCAGAATCTATAGCTGGTTTAATTTGGCCATAGAGGTGTGCTCGGAAGGTACTACCTGAACCCGCCCACAACCTCAGCCTCATTATACCATCATTATAATATCATGTTTATGCCTGGAAGTTCATGAACCTAGTTATAACAGACACATGAGCACTAAGCAAAGAGTTATACAGCAGCCAAGTGTCAATCAAAATGACCTGACGTGCCAATCACTTAGGAATGCCTTTGTAACCACCTATATCGTTCCTATTATAATATAGACCTTCCCACTTCTGGATTGTTACAGCTTTCTACCCTGAAAGCCCATTCCTCCTTTGGAGTGTGCTCTGTCTTTCTAAAATATATTAATAAATCTTTTCTAAAATTTGCTGACCTGTGATTCTTTGTTGTGTCAGTGAGGAAGAACTTAGGAAAAATGCTAATTACACTTCTGCATCATTATCCTCCCATCCCACTGGGTCGACACTGAAGTTCAAATCACCCCCAAACAGTAACCGTACAATGTATTTACTGATACAGACATATATTGTAATATGACCATCATTGTATTGTTAGCTAAACAACTCCATCATGCCCATAATTATTTTATTTTGTGGTGAGAACATGTAAGATCTAGTCTCTTAGCAACTTTAAAGTGTATAATACAGGTTTGTTGACTATAATCACAATGTCATGTAATAGATCTCCAGATCTTATTCACTTCTAACTGGAATTGTGTACCCTCAAACAAACACTTCCCCATTTTACCACTTCCCAGCCTCTAAGAACCATTATTATACTCTCTGTGTCTATGAGTTTGGCTTTTTAGATTCTGCATGTAAATGATATCATACAGATTTCTCTTTCTCTACCTGACTTAACTCAGTTGACTCAGTAACCTCAAGGCTCATCCATGTTTCACAAATGGCAAGATTTCTTTCTTTCTCATGGTGGAATAATATTCTATTGTGTATGTCTACCTTAAGTTTATCCATTCATCTGTTGCCTAACATTTAGGTTATGTTAAACCCTCTTGCAATCTCTTTTTAAGCTACCCAGAACTGGTCAATTAAGCATGTCCTTCATGATTTCAGTCTACCTTTGCTTATACAGATCCTTTAGCTTAGAAAGCATTTTTCTAAAGTATTTGTCAAAGTTATTTTTTTTAAAAAAATTACAGGCTATTTTTAGTTTTTACTATTAAATAACTTTTTTTTTTAAAGGTTACTTAGTTTAAGTTAAATCTATTCACTCCTGTCTTCTTTTTGCAAGCTACTAGAATATTTTTATAGGAACATCATTCTCATATTTGTTTATTGATAGCTATCTCTTCAGATACAAAACTCTATGTTCTGGGTGGAACACTTTATAAATAATAACTAGTAATTTCACATAATTGGCATTTTGCTTATGTTTTTTAAATTAAAATTTAATTAATGCATTCCTAGGTGTTGAAATGAATGCTGTTGTATTGAGATTCATTACCTGAAAGGGATTTGTGACTTGAACATTGAGAGAAAATGTAGGCTATGAGAAACAATAGTGAAGGTATTTGTAATTTTCTCATGAAATAGCAAATTTATTGTTCCCTGCTCTGTATTGTCACAATTAATTTTTATAATACTCTTTTAAAACATCTCAATATAATTATGCATTTACATATCTGTATCATCCACTAGACTATGAGTTACATGATAATAAGTATTATGTTTTATTCAATTCTGTACTAAAAAATCTTGCACAGTGTTTGACCTAGTGTTTGTATTCGGGAAATGCTCATTAAATGATGAATGAATAAATGTACCAATAAAAGGCTCAAATCTGGACTTTGAGATGCTTATGTTTCTCAAAAGAAACCTAAGAATATTGTGATGGTGTTTAAATTTGTGATTTGAAAATGTGTAATGGTTTTATTACCATTATTCTTTTGATACTAAAAAAAAATTGAAATAATTACCAAAATAATTACCTACATTTTCCTGAATATTGCTTCACTTACTGTTAAGAGACCTCCAAATGTTTGTTCCATTAACTAGTTTTCTGCCAATTATTCTAGAATGCTTCAGAAGATTCACTTTGTCTTATAAGCAAGTCTTTCAGCTACCACGTGACTTTCTTATTGTTCTTCATCAATAGTCATGTCCCTCTTCTGCTAAGTGTGCTGCTGGCATCTCTGATGTCTGCAAAGCTGGATGAAGGTGTATTACTGATATCCATGCCCACAATGAGTCCACAGTAGACTATCTAGGGAAACCAATTCTAGGGAAAACCACATTGACAAACTAAGAATTTCCATCAGTGGGAGTCAGGGGAATAGACCTTGTCTTTTGAGGAAATGAATTTAATAAACCACCTTAGGAGTTTAGTAAACCTTGTAAAGATAAGGTTCTTAAAATTATCTGCACTTGAACAGTTACTATCATAGACACCTTAATGTTCAATCTAAAAGACCTACATATACCTACACCAAACATCATTTTAACTTTTTGGAGATTAGATTAGACAAACTTTAAAGTTCTTTCAGTGTAAAGATCCTATTACACACTTATTCAGGCATTCATTTATTCACTCAATAAATATATAGTTTTTCTAAGTGTAAAATGGTGCTAGGTAAGTACTAGAGTTCAAAACAAAAAAAGTAGAAAATTGAGAAACTATCCTCACTTTGCAATATGAAATTTAATACTTGAACAATTTGCTTAATCTTTTGGATTCACGAATCTCCTCGGTAAAGTGGGAATAATAATAGTAAGCTTATAAGAAGAAAGGAAATAGATAAAAATAAAAAGAAGTTGCTTAAAAGTAGGATAAGAGGCACGTATCATGGGAGAAGAGGGAGAAGAAAAATAATGTTACCTCTCAAACATTAAAGATTAAAGGGAGTATGTCAAGTAGGATAAAAGCCACATAAGGAGAAAATGGCAGCCGACAAAATCGATAAATTCCATTATTTATTTAATAAGTATTTATGGATTTACTCTTTTGTTCTAGTCACTTCAGTAGGTATTAGCAATACAAAGACTAATGCAAAAATAGTTTCCACCTTCAAGCAACTATTTGAACTTTAGAAGATATTGGTGTCACCTAGGCTGCTTCTTAAATACTCTACCTCCCATCCCATATAGTTTTAAATTTAGTTTGTGTGAAGTATATTTTTTAAACTGGCAACCTACATGATTATGAGCAGATTGGTGAACCATTCTTTGATGTAATTGTGCATAAAATTCACTTAAATAGGCATAGCCATAGAAGGAAATTTAAACATAAAATTATTTTTTGTTTAATCTTAAATAAATCAGATTTTTTAATCGAAAAGTTAAATAGACTTGCATTTCTTTTATTTATCATCTCGTTTTCCATTTCATTTTTTGAGATCCTGAATATCAACTGTTACACAATGTTTGGAAAACATTTAAGAAAATCTTTTTTATTAGCCTGATAAATGGAAAATAAAGTCGAATCACTACATTTATTAGTACAAACAGTATTTTATGGAAGATAAACACTAAAATAAGAGCATTGAAACTCTAATTTGTAGAAAGGAAGATTTAGGTTAGGTGAAACTAAAAGAAAAATGATTGGCTATAAAGATAACCAAATATCAAGACAAATTATGAAGAGTAGCTGAATAAACTATGGCCCTGTGTGTGATAAAGTTAGAAGAAATAACTATCCTCTATTGTTAATTTAGACATCGTCCACTCGATGTCAGAGTTTTAGTATGATCAAGATGTTACTATTTGTATGCTTCCAATAACCAGAACAAAACATCTACAAAGACAGTTCCATGAATCTGACACTCTGTATATCTATTTGTGTAGGTAGGTTGACCTCAGTTGGATCCTTTGAGTTCAGATAGGTCTAAGCATGTGTTGCCAACCAGGCTAGCAGAGTCAAAATTTGCATGAGAGTTGGTCAGAAAGGGTAAATGAAATGCTCACACACAGAACCAAATATATATATATATATATATATATATATATATATATATATAATTATTTTCACAACCAATTGTTATAGTTGGGCCTTGGATTGAATTCCATAATAAAACTCCAGTCAAATGAGATGGGCATTCTGAAAGAGTTATATACTAAGGCTATAGTGAGAAATGGGAGTGGTCTGAGCAATTTTGCTTTTGTGGTTAGGTGAGAAAGTGGATGCAATGTGAAAAAAACAGAGTCAGTCTCTCTGCCGAGTCATAGTTTTGTTTGATAGAAATACATATTTTCCTTCAGTTGGGTTTTTAGGACATTGACATTGGTGCTCAGAATACCATGAAAAAGTAGACAGAACATATATATATCTTGCACATTATGCTGTGGCGAGAAGTTGTTCATGAGCACATATATGATCATTTCTAGTAACTTCCAGAAATTTCTATTGCTATTTGGGAAAAAAAAGGTAACTGGAGTAAACATGAGCCACACATGACATTTTGAAGACAAGAAGTTCTCAACCGCTGGGTAATTTATACATTGGAATAAAAAGGCGATCTATGTTCATAAGATCCGAATTTTCATCTGTAAAACATGATCATCTGCAAGGATAGTGCCTGTTCTTAGACTATGTTGAATAGTCTGTTATTTAGGAAAATGGTGTGAAATCCAATGTGAATCATTTGTTTTTCTATGATTATGATTTCATCAGTTTATGGTATAATTATAGGAAAGAGCAGCTCAGAAAGGAATCTCATCAACTGGATATACTGAGTGCCAGCATCCCAAAAGGAAACAGAATTCACTTCAGACGTTTTGAATGTTAGGAATTACAAACAGAGATATGGGCAAAGTTAAAAGAACAAATGAGGCATGGTGGGGATCCCTGAGACTATCAGAATTGGGGAAGCAATATTTCTACTGATATTAAGTATCAAGGGAAGGAATAGTGTTACCGGAAATTAGTGATATCAGAAGTCATGGAAGAGAAGTTATCTGGTGGTACTCTAAAGAAAGACGACTGATACCAAAAATATGGACTCAATGCTGAGAGGATGGGGAAAGAAACTGCTCTCTTTTTCTATCCAATTGTCTGCTGCTTTTGCCCCTACCAACCAGAAGTCTACTGGCCAGCAAACCTGGATGAGGAGATCTGCAGGGGTTGGCCACACTCCATCCCTCCCTCAGAGAAAGAGGAAGGGAAAGAGAAGGGCAGAGGATTAACAGATCCTGGGCAAGAAGATTGAGAATAACCTAGAGGGAGATAGTAGTAGTTTAGTTAAGATCATTCAAAACCTTTGTTCTTAATTGCTGGATAATTTCTAGGCTCTTTCCCTTGAGTAGGCTACAGTAAGGGTAGAATCTCGATGCAACCAAGCTAGATACACTCCGATTATACCTTTCCTATGTAATTCTATAGAATTGAAGATTTAGCTCTTTAAAATACTGGAGAGTTGATTTGAATGTACATTTTTTTTTCTTGAAGTTGTAACAAAACAAGTTTTTCATTTTTAGTGTAAGAATACCATTTAAGAGCTTAGTGTAATTTAATGTAAGTATAGAGGGAATAAAAAAAGAAAAAAAGTTTTTTAGACAAGTCTTTTACAATGTTCTTTCATCCTAGACATATTATAAATGTATCTATGTTAATACTTGAAGTGTTTTGCATATGTAATGTCTTGATCTGTGCTATGCATGATACCATGGTTGAATATATATCCACCTACTTTGCTCAATTAGTGTCTTGTTAAATAGCTAAGTAAAGCTCTTTAAAAAAAAAAAAAAAGCATCCTGTGAAACATTTGAATCCAAAATAAAATATACATGAACCACCCCCCCCAAAAAACAAATCAGAATTTCTATAACTTTTCAAATCTAAAATACTCGAAAATAGTTTTAATGGGAATGACATATCCATAACTCTCTTACTGATTTAAGTTCATTTTTTAGGTATCATCTGTAGATTACACACACACACACACACACACACACACACACACACCTCTTTTTGTAGTGGCAAAGATGTTGAAGTTAATATTTGATTCAGTTATCTTTAGTTTGAACTCCAGAAACAAAGTTTTGTGGGTGAAATATGGTATATGTGTGCTAGAGATTGCTTATGTAAATGGTCAGTGTGTTTGGGCTTCATTAACCTATATTCTCACCAATGCAAATATTCTCTCACATTTTATCCTTTTCTAGCATGTGCAACAAGATGCAGTTTACTGAGCTCTCTGTGATCAAAAGTACCTAGAGCGCTGATTTACAGGCAGACACATCTTTCCTCTGCTCCTCTGTAAGACTGAAGCAGCCATCTCACTTTCCATTCTAAGGATCAGCGAAAGCACAATCATAGAGGACTCATGTTGAAAACTTATTTTGCTGAGTTCAACAATGAATGTAGAAAGAGTAAGGTTATGAGAGGACGGAGAAAGCAGGAAAGTTAATACTAGCAGCTATCATTTGCCAGATTACTATGATCTCTTCCTTCCTCATCTCTGGAAAACCATATTGGTGGTGGGCGCAGTGCATGATGGGGAAAAAAATATTATCTATTAGTTATGTGACTTTGATCAAGTTATTAAAACTCCCCAAACAGCTTCTTTTAGAAAGTTCTGAATAAGCATTGGCTATTTTTATTATAAATCTAGCATTTTACACTTATAATCATTAATCTTCACAGTTATCTTTCAAGGTAAGTAACTATAATTTCCCCTTTTAGAGATTATTTCACTGAGGCTCGGAGAGTTGAAAAAGTTGCCCAAGATTACATAGACACAAAGCAATAGAGATGGAACCTTAAACCATTTTTCTTACTGTTTATTATCTAATGCTTCCGCATGGTATAAGGGAAACACAGGCAGATCACGTCTATTTTATTAATAATTTCAGTCTTTATCCTAAGAAATTAAGACGATTCAAAATAGATGACTAATTGATCTGATATGATTAATTTCCAATCTATTTGAAAGATTACATTCTATGTGTAGAATAAAGAATGGATTATGGGAAAGTATGAATATATGTGAAGATCAGTGTAGTTGTGAGTCAGTAATATTTCTTGTGGTGGAATTGGAATAGACAACATAGACAAACCTGAAAAATTTTAGCATAAAAAAAAAATTACCAGATAGAATAAATGGTTGGAAAACAGAGCAGAGCTAGTAAAATATAGATTCAATTTGAAGACAGTTAACCTCACCAAAGTGTGTTTCATTTTGGTTCTCTCTTTTTTTTTTATTTTTATTTTTATTTTATTAAGAATCTACCCATTGCTGGTATAGCATGTATAAAGTAACTATCTTGTGTTCATGACTCTGTATGTGTGTGTATTACATATATATATTACTTCGTTTTTTCCACGAGGATCTTAATTTATTTTCTACATCATCCTTTTTGATTTTTCTTTTTTGCCACCTCTTAGGTGGGTTTATGCTTTTTAATAAGAACTCCTTTTTTGAACACCTATGACTTACATCTTTGCCTTCTGATCTAGTTCTATTTCCTAGTTAATAATATCTCATTTTCATCTCATATCTAGATAAGTATCGTATTTGGCAGATTTGTCTTAATGAGCTGAAATTTTGCTAGTGGCAATTACTTGCCATTATTCCTTTCATTATATACCAAGATAAATTTCTTCTCAGCTTCTGTCCTTTATCTATTGGTCCTAGCTTCTGATTTGCATAAGAGTTAGAAATTAGCCATAGATTGAAAAATCTAATATTGACTAGCTGGTACTTTCTATTTTCAAACTAAAGAAAAGCATTCTCAGCAGAATTGAAATAAAAAAGTATAAAGGGCTTTTTTTTTTTTTAATTTTACTTTTTGAGTATGCTTATAGTTATTTTCCATAAGTGGCTCTATGAGTTAAAGAATTTTATAGACATTTAGATGGTCTTCCCTGAGCACAAGCTAATCTTGTTTTGTTAAATAGTTGCAAATTTTATTTGATTTTGTTTATGGCCAAACATGTAGCAAATGGCCTAATTACGCATTTTATAGAAAACTACATATGATGTCACACAAATGTACAGTAAATCTATTTTCAGCTTAATTCAGATGTATTTAAATATGCCCATTTATTTTATATCCGTATATATGTCAAATATGTGTGAACAAATATAAGAGTACATAAGTTTTCTTGTTAATGTTTTCAGCCATAAAGTAGAATTATTTTTAAATGCATGCTTTCTAATCAATTTCTTTCATAATATGTGCATAATTGGAAACAAAGCTCTGGGTAATAGTCTCTTTTAAAAGCATAATGTACAGAGTATGAAATAAGTTGTGCTTTTTCAACTGTGCCTATTGTATACACATACATACAAAGATGAAACATTTTGAATTTAAACTATGTGTTCTGCAATATGACAAATAGGGTCACCTGTCAAGGTTTCAAATAATAATTTTCCTTAATTGTAGTTTGATTTAAAACTGAAGAATTTTAGAAACAATTAGCCTGCTATGTTGTGTATCAGATAACATATTACATTTATCTTGTTCTCCTGACTTGAACTTATCAAGACTTGAGTGTACCTTTTTAATTTTTTTTTTCCTGAAACTCTGCTACACAACAGATGGGATGTCTAACATCCTTTTCTATTTAAAACATGCAAGTTCTAATCAACAGGAGGGTTTTAGAATGTTAAACCAGCCAGCCATAAGAAATATGGCATGCAGTTTTCTGTCATTCTAATTAATTAGATAGCATTATTTGTTGTCCCCAATGAACCTAAATGAGCTCAATGCTGTGATAATAGCTTTATTCTTATTAAAGGTTTGTTTCCATATTATTTGCTTCAATTGGAGCAAAAATATTAAATATTCCAAGATTATCCTGAATACATCAGAACTATGATTTATATGTGAGACTTACATGTTTAACCTCATCTCAAGATCATATAAATATTTTAACATTTAGAATACTTATAAATGAAAATTATACTTTCTCTAATATCAGCTATCTTTCAAAATATAATTTTTTATGGCACGGTTTATTCATTCTTTCTTATAATTTTCAATTATATTATCAAGACTGTGTTCTCAGTACTGCAAGCAGCCTATTATTGTATGCTATACTTGTTCTTAAACCACTGATTAAAATAAATGTTATGTAAATTGTTAATTAGTGTTCGGTCTATAAATAAAATGGAATTTATGAAATTTCTGCCGTAATTACTGGGAAACAAATGAACACAGAATTAAAAATAAAATAAAATTTAAGATGCAATTAAGGAGACAAACTGAGTTAAAATATGTAATCTTAATCTGAAGAATATCATCTGGGATTATAAAATGGAGGAGATAGTCTAACTAAAAGGATAATGATAATAGGCAAGCAAAAGTGAGAATACTAACGCCAGTATGTAATTCTAGCAAGTATGTTTGGAATCTTGAACTAGTAAGAATATTAACTTATTAATACTACCCTTAAAATGTTGATACACCCAAATCATCTCACTCTGTAATAATTATGCTTTGATATTTCCTAAAAATATATTAAACACTTCATTTAAGTTCATTAAATTCATATTTAGAAAATTCAAAGGCATATTTCTTAGGAAATTTTATTTTTTGATAAAAGTGCTTATTTTTGTAGATAAAAATGTGACCGTTGATTTTATCAGTCGATACACTCTCTAATTAATAACATCTAACATATATATGATGTGACTCTAAAAAATGATTTGTCTAACCACATTAACAACATCTAGAAGTGACTGGCACCTGCGATGTATCTTAAAAGATGTCACACACCTTCATCATTGCCTGGAAAGATCTTCTTCCACTACCTCGCCGTAATTAGGTATGAATTTGATAGAGATGTGTGCGTTATCGCTGACAGCACTTCAAAACTGTCAGCAACCAGCGTTCTCTCTTCATCTCATTCCTTTCAGTGGAAAGCTGCCTTGTTTTTCAGAGTTCACATAAATCGCACTCATAGAATCTTCCTCCTTTCTCACAGTTTTTCCTTAAACTCTATCTTCTATAACATTTCAAGCCCAATTTTAACAATTTTCTTGTTTTTCTAATTTGCTGTCTGTAATATCTACAAAATGAGGGATTGGCAAACTTTTCTGTAAAGGGCTAGATAGTAAACACATTAGGCTTTGCAGGCTATCAATCTCTGTCTCAACTGTTCTAATCTTGTGGTGTGTACAAGCAGCCGCAAAAGATTACAAAATTTAAGGATCATGGCCTTATTTCAAGAAAAAAATTAATTTACAAAAAGTAGGTGGTGAAGTAGATTTGGCCCACCGTTGTAGTTGGCAAGCCTCCATATAAGATTGTAAGTTCCTTGGGGGAAAAGGTCATATCTTATTCATTTTCTTGATTACATACTGTCCGCCACAGTAATTTTCACATGGAAAGGCCTTGAAATACATTATTAAATTAATTAAAGGAGAGACCTATGACTACTGTGTAGAGTTTGGAAAGTCAGTTGTGTAAATGGTAGAGAGCAAAGAGAGTAAAAAAGAAGGAAGTGACCAAAAAAAAAAAAAAAAAAGGAACTAGAAATGGAAAAAATCACCTATATTGCCATTTTAAACTATTTTTCCTGTTCAGAAGTTATATCAAAACCAAAAATTTAGTTTAATAGTAACTGATAGTGTAATTCACTATATTAGTGAGAATTCAAAGCCCTTTTTCATGAGGAGCACACAACAGATCTGAGCAAAAGCACAATATTCTAAGTGCACTAATTGAGAAGAAGGATCTATTGTAACAGAAAAGTATGGAGTACTTCTAAGTTCTAAAGAGAAATTGTACTTCATATCTAAGGAATGAGAACAGTACTCATCAATAGTTAGTCTTGAGGATTATAAAAAGTCAATTTTCTACTTAAAAATGAATATGTAAGTATGTTTGACTTCACCTTCTAAATTCATTTTAAAAAGAAGTGTAATTTCTATTGTAAAAATGAATGAAGTCCTTAAGTTGTCCTAAAATATTGCTGGAAGTTATGCCAAAAAAAAATTGTACTTTCTCAGAAACTGATTCCAGAGTTAAATCTCTGACTAAGATTATTGCTTTAAATAAATCACAGATACGTGTTTGTATGCAAAACAAAAACAAAAACAAAAACATACAACTGCAAAGTGCTTATTCATTCACAGTGTTACACCAAGATTCATAAAATATGAATATATAATTTCAAAAACTTCAATTTTAAACATCATGGGTTTGAAATGAAGGAAAACCAAATAACTGAAGATATTTTAGTCAGAGTAGAAAACATTTATCTAGAAGTTATATGTGAAGTCTGGGATAAAAATATTGATTTTGGAGTCATGGACAAAGAGATCTCCTTGGAAATCATTAAAGTGAACAGACTGGGAAAGAGCGTGGAGAGAGGGCTTTGATTTTCTTGAAATGGGAGCCATGAAAAGTCCTCTGGACAGATATCGAACAATAGGATGTCCACATTCTTGCCCCGGTTTTACTCACCATATACTTATTACCGTTGACTAGTTGTTTGATGCTATGAATCTGTTTCCTTCTCTTGAAACTGAGAGAGGTGAATTAGAAGACATTTAGATTCTTTTCAGCTCTAACATTATTCATTTATTCATGAAGCTCAGTTCAATTTAAATGCGTGCATATGTCACATAAAATGTCATAATTTAGCTTATATTCATATTTCTACTACAATAAACCAGAACAGAATATTTAATTAATACTTATTTTGTTTTACCATTTAAAATATATATATGGACTTCATGAAGGTTTTAAGTTCTTTTAGAACAAAATTCAATCAGTTAACTTTACTCTGTTTTCTTCATTTATGTTGATAGTTCATGATCAACTTCATAATTTATCATAGGAAATTAGAAAGTAATAGTATTTTCCTACAAATCTACCTATGATTTTATATATTGATAAAAATTTTAGCTAATCTCAAGTATGACATTTGAATGTAATTATTTTTTAGTTCTTAAAGAACGATTTAATTTTTTCTACTTCATTGGATATTATCTGCTTAGTCATAATATGCATGTAAAGTAAAAATAGAAAGGAAAATAGTAAAGAATATTAGCATATGTCATAACAAAATATTAATTAGACAAAGCCATTCCTACCAGTTTCCTTGGAAATAAAATTTAATCAAACTGTGTCAAAATAAAGATGCCCCATTAACTAATAATAGAGAATTGGAGATGTTTCATACATTTCTTGCCATTTAATAAAGAATAATTCTAAGCAGATGATATGGAATGAAAACTGGAAAAAAACAAATTTGTAGACAAAGGTAAATTTAGATCATTCCCCTAAGGGTAGCACAGATTTTCCGGGATAATTGGCAGACTATGAGATCTTCTATAGTATTGGTGCCAACACTGAGATAGATATGTAGATATAAAGTTAGGCAGAGTCAGGAAATATTGAAAAGCATTTGATACTTGGCTTAAAACATCCTTTTCAAAGAATGTATTTACTAAAATAATCATGTTATATTACTTTTGATTATCTTTGACACCAACTGTGAATTGATTCACACTGACAATTTAACAACCTAAACTGATTTGTATGTATTTAGAGCCTGACATTGAGAGCAGCATGTAGAAATACAAAGTGGGTAGAGTATTTCTACATGTATCATACAGGGCATGTGTTAGTTTTTCATTGCTGCATAATGAATTACCATAAACTTAATAGCCGTTTATTAGTTCACAGTTCTCTAGGTCAAAAGTATGGCACACCATGGTTAATTTTCTGCTCTGGGTACCACAAACCTGAATTCAAGATGTTATCTAGGCTGAGTAATTGACTGCAAAATCAAGGAAAAAGTCCACTTCCAAGTTTATTCTTGGGTTAGCATAAGTCAGTTCACTGCAGTGGTTAGATCGAGGTCCGCATTTTTCTAACAGCTATTGGATGTGGACTGTTCTTAGCTGTTGTAGGCTGCTTCTTTCTTTGGTAACTCTGCACCAAGGTGTCTGCTTTCTTCCAGACTAGCCAAAGTACATCTTTCTGTCTTCCTCTCTATGACCAGCTGGAGAAACTGCTTTTAAAGGCTTCAAATGAGTAGGTCAGGCCCATCCAGATAACATTTCTTGAGGGTCAGCTATGCTATGTATCATAATCTAATTGTGGGAATACATTTCATCAAATTCACAGTTCCAGAGATTGTGCCAGGTGTTATTTTAGAATTCTACTTAGTAGGGGTTAAGAACAGGAGCCTGAGGACTGGTCTCAACATTTTGGCTGTCCAGAATTCTAGTAACATCGTCTGGAGAAAATCACTTGACTTATTTTTCATCAGTCTCATTCTTTGTAAAATTGGTGAAATACTGTTGTTATTACCATATTGACTCCTCAATACATGTTAGCTATTTTAATTAATTTACAAGAATATCTAGACAGATGAGAGAAGGGATATGGACAATTGTTTCAAAATGAGCCTATACCTTTAAATAAGCATGAGCTGATGTAAACATTTTGCTCTTTTCTCAGTGAATTTTAGTTCCTGTGACCCAACCCTCCCATGATGGCAGTATCTTGTAGCCCTAAAAATTCTATAATTAAAGGTATGAATTTTTAGTACAATTTAGCACCTAAACTTTACCAAAGTAATGACTCCATCTAATATATCTGGAGAAACAAAACTCATAATGATGGAGGGAAAACTGGCTATTGTACCTATTTAGAAACAGTATATCCACCTTCAAAGGACAAAAAATGAGAGAAATTTTAAGGATAACAGTGTTTATCTGAAATTTAATTTATGTATTAAATTTATATAATAACTCCTGAATAAAATGTGACTCCACTTGTAAATTCAAATTGATCCAACTATAGAAACCAAAATTCAACAATACTATTATTTTGACCATATAAAACTACATTTTTATAACATCAACTACTGTAGTTATTGTCTGCCTTTCCTCCCATTTTTCGGAGCCATCTCTTACCAACTTTATATAACTAGCTTCTAGTCTGGCCAAAACACATACTTTTTTTGGTTCCTGGATAACAGCTATCTTTAAAGAAAACAGTCTCTACTTTCTACTGAAATTCTGTTTTGTTTTCTGTGACTCGTGTTTCCTACCATGGTTATACACTGAGGGAATTTAAAGAGAATGAGATTTTGAATTAGAAACCCTATGGATCTGAGCGCTGTTTTTTTATAAAAAGATGTACAAGTCCCTCTCTCTCTATTAGAGCACCAGAGCCCCAACTTGATTAGCTGGTCACCTGTCCTAGAAGCTGAGAATGTGTTGCCCATTGATAGTCAGCCTTAATGTTCATTCACAGAACCTATAAGTTTAATAATTTTAAAAATGAGTAAATTAATAATAACTGTCCCAGCACTTCCAGTTGCTAAACTCTGTTCTCTGCCAGGATGCCTCTTTTCCATCTACAGTCAGTTTACATTTTCCATGGTGCTGGATTCTTAGTGTCAGATTAGAGTTCTCCAATCTATTTCAATTAAATACCTTTCCCTATCCCACTGGATGGTTCTCCTTCAGCTTTGAGTCTTGCTAACCTCTTTAGTTCCATTATTCTCAAACAAGTAATGTCTTTCTTTGTCTTAATAAATGTGAACACTGCTAACTTAGAAACAGTACTGACAGAAGAGAAGATAAAACTATGGTCTTCATTATTCTAATTCATTGGTGAAACACTAAGATATTTTTGTTTGTTTGATGGGGGGCTAGTAAATAAAATTTCAAACATAATCAGCCAGAACCTGTCATTGAATTCTACTAAGGTAGACTAGAATAATACATAGATTACATTTTCAACAGTGTCGGTTTTGTCCTAGAGTTATGACTAAAGAAAGCATCATATTAGCCATCCATATGATCTGTATTAAAATCAAGAGGATCCCTATGTAGGAACAGGAATACTCGCCTATATGTCTCAAATTATTGTCCACAGACAACCTGTGGTAATAAAGACATAGAGTTTTTATCTATGTATTATTAATTTTTTTTAATCTAAGGTGTTTCTTTGTTTATTTTTTTTACTCAAATGCTTATGTCCCATTGTATTTATGCCGAATTAGATATTTGGATTTGTGTAAATCACCAGCTGGTTCCTCCATCTACTGTCTAGGACTGTGTTGGCAAAATTAAACATTCCAATAATTAAGTGTTAAAAATTTCAATCATTTACTTCTGTCTAAAGTCAATTATTTTGGAACTACATATTATAGAAAAGAATATAAGGTGAAAAGTATAGCAAAATATTCTGAATTTTCAGGAAATTCTTCTTTATGTGAACAACTTATCTTTGTTTTATTATGATGTCAATCATACAAAATAAGAATCTTTTTTTTTATATAGTTCCTGTGAAAAGGAAAGCATTTAGATCTGGCTTCTGTCATGGCTGGAACTTTCTGGGATCATCAAAGTTTAAATAATCATATCCATTGAAAAATGACTGCCCTCGGCGGTCAGTCTCACCCTGTGATTTCTTTTTCTTAGTTTCAAAATCATACATAAATGCATGTCCTGAAGCCTGCAGTAGAGCTGACCCTAGCTGTGAGCATTAAGGCTCCCCAGCTATAGGTAAAATTGTGATGTGAAGATACTGCCTTATTGAAGGATTCAAAAGAGGTAAGACGGGAATGGGAGGATCATTGCTGATTAGTTTGTACAAAGGCATAGCAATATATACTGAGAATAAACTATGTAACATGAACAGTTACATAAATCATGCTGATCTTACAAGCTTCAAGCAACTGAAGGCCAGGCCCTTGTTTGGTCTCTAAAGACTTTCCCTGCCTTTTGGTTGAACCCCTCTCTTCCCTGGTGGAGTTGACATCAGACTTCCCTCCAGCATTAATCTCCAATAGCTAGGTAACAAAGGTAAATTTGGTAAAAGTATTACTTTATTACTCTTCTTGGGGAATTGAAGGGTAAGCTACGATGGCCATGGAGCAAACCAAAGGAAAACAGAAATAAGAAAGATAAACAATCACTGTACACATTTTTCCCCAACAAGCACATTCTCATCAAGTTGCTACAGCCACAGGGTCCCAAAGGAAGAACCGGCAAGAAAAACGCAAACCAAAAAATAAAACCTATTCACAATTTCAGTGTTTGTTGAGACAAAGTAATTACAGAGCTATCAGGCCCAATTGCAAAGCACACGAGTCAATTGTCATAAAGTATTTAGAAAGCCAAGTAGGGAAGCCATTTGACCAGCGTCCTTCCATTCAATGCAAAGACAGCCCAGGGCCTCTTGCCTGTTTGTGAAAGTCAGAAAATGCACTCGTTAATTGGACTGCTTGTTCACTCTGCCCTTAACCATTGACCACAGAGAATTAATTTCTTCACGAGATTTCTTGCTACCCAGAAAATGCTGATTGTTTGCCCCATTACTATTTCAAGCATTTTCCTGTTCTTTCATAACCCCACTACTTACTTTCTCTTAACATTTTGACCTGTGTAATGTACATGCCAACTAAACTTGCTTCACAAATTTGCATCAACTATATATATCTTTTTAAATAGTGTATGAATTCAGAAATTATGAGCGATATTAGAAGATGAATGTCAAAACTCCAGCTCTATCTTGATGCTTATATGGTATATATTATAAAATATATACATATGCGTCTATATATTTAACAAAATAATATATACATATGAAATATAAAATGTATATATCTATAGAATAAATAAATATTATGTATATTAAAATATGCAGACACTTTTGTTCTCAATTCTAACCTCTAAATAACCCAATGATGTTTAAAAGAAATGTAATATAATACTACTTACAATCATTTTATTTATAATAAGAAAATAATCATAGCAATTAACATCTGTATTGTGATAAATATACAGGTTACAAAAACTTCTACATGCACCATAAAAATGTGATTCTTCAATTACTTATAACTTATGTTGCAATTTTGAGTAATATGATCCCACTCCCAAGTAAAGAAATAGGAAAGCAAATAGTGGCTCTTTATACTCAGAAAGGAAATACAGCAAGAGACTTTAAAATAATTTCTTATTACATAGTCTTTATCAAAATTCTAATTGTTTTATTTAAATATTTTATTCCAAGTTTCTTTTTTTCTCTTTTATTAAGTCTATTTGACATCATCATTTTGTTGTTACAGTGAGAATATTAAAGCTCTACTTTCATAGCAACTTTCAAGTATACAATACAGTATTATTAACTATAGTCACCATGTTATACGTTAGATCCCCAGATGTTATTTATTTATAATTGAAAGTCTGTACACTTTAACTGATATCTTCCCATTGCCCTACTCCCTAGTCCCTGACAATCAAGATTCAACTTTTTGTATACGGATTGTTTTACATATAAGTGAGGTTATGCAGTATTTAACTTTCTCTGTCTGACTTATTTCACTTAGCATAATGCCCTCAAGGAGAATCATCTATGTTGTCAGAAATGGTAGGATTTCCAATGTGTATGTATATGTGTGTGTGTGTGTGTGTACACACACACACACACACACGTACACACACACACACACACACACACAATTTCTTTATACATTTGTCTGATGATGGATACTTAGGTTATTTTCATGTCTTGGCTATTATGAATAATGCTACAATAAACATGGAAGTCCACTCGTCTCTTCGAGATAGTGATTTTATTTCCTTCGGATATATACTCAGAAGTGGAATTGCTGGATTATATGGTGTACTTTTAATTTTCGAGGTAAACTGCATACTGTTTTTTGTAGTGGTTGTACCGATTTGCATTTTCACTAACAATGCACTGATGGGGAAAGGGGTCCCTTTTCTCCACCTCTTCACCAGCATTTGCTACCTCTTGTCTTTTAGATAATAACCATATTAGGTATGAGATGGTATTTCATTGTGCTTTTGATTTGCATTTCCCTGATGATTAGTAATGTTGAGCACCTTCTGATGTACTCGCTGGCTTTTTGTATCTTTGGAAAAATGTCTATCCAAATCTTCTGTCCCTTTTTAAATTCAATTATTATTTGTTTTTCTGCAATTGAATCATATACGTTTCTTACCTGATTTGGATACTAACTTCTTATCAGATATAGGGTTTGCAAATATTTTTTTTCAATTCTATAGATTGCTTTTTCATTTGGTTGATTATTTCTTTTACTGTGCAGAAGCCTTTAATTTTGATGCAGTCTCACTTGTTTATTTTTTCTTTTGTTACTCATGCATTTGGTGTCATATACAAAAAAAAATCATTGTCAGACATTTGTCCATTTCATCGATCTTTTCTAAGGATGAGATCTTTATTTCCAGTATTACTTTTATTAATTATTTTTTATCTATATTTTACTTTCTTTTACTTTATTTCCTAATTGTGATTCTAGTTTTATATTTTTGGTACATTCTGTTTACGCAATATAGATCATTTATGTACATAATTATCTTTAAAATATATATTGGGTATATCTTACAATTTTTGATATCTAGTACTTTCTTTGTCACTCATTTTAGAATATTTGGTAATTTCTTTCATAATTCCATCACAATTTCTTTTTTATCTATGAATTATAACAACATTTATAGCCAAGCATTAGAGGAGTAAGACATTTTAAAATTAAATTTATTGTATAATTGTCATAGAATGTGACATATTTGATATTAACAATTTGGAATATATTTGCCACTTCCTTAAGGATTATAATGATATTATTATTTTTCAAGGCTCCATATGTGCTTGAAAAATATGCACATTCTAATTTGGGGGAGTACTGTTACTCTTTATGCCTATCACTTCAGTTTTAATGCTAGGATTATTTACATTTACTAGACATTTTAACTGTTAGTGTACCTGCTCTTTCTATTTCTGAGAAGTGTGTTGTCAGATTTATTCATTTAGTTCTTTCATTCATTCAGTTACTATTTACTGAGCGACTTCAATGCATCATATGGAGTATAATTAGTGGGAAGTCTATTCTTTCAATTTTCTATGCCCACAAAACTTGAAAATATTCGCGCATGTTCAATCCAAAATGCCAAAATTCTTACAATGACCTACAAGGCTATTACTGCTTGAAATAAGAAACAATTGCAGAGTTTTGAGTAGAGGATTAAACAAGCTGACTTTATTTTGACAAGATCACTATCAGTTGTGGAAAGGATTTAGAAGGCTGTTGAAATAGTTCCAGTGAGAGATGATGGCGGCTTGGGTAAAAGAAGTTGCGGGAGAATGTTGAAGAATGATTATATTCTGTATGCATTTGAAGTAGTGCTAATAGTATTTTCTGTTGGATTGGATATGTGTATCAATGCTGCCTGCAAGTTATTTTGTACATGTGCAACTGGAAAAATGAATTTGCTATAACTTATATTTTACAATTATATATTAATTAAATTACTGAATTATAATTTATGTAACCTATTCTCATTATCTTCAAAAGTTTTTGTGCTATTATATTTTAAGTGTTTCTTATAATAACATATATTATTCTGGTTTTTATTTCAGTTGAATCCATACCTAGTGTTTTAATGGAAGAGTATAGTCTAATTACACATAGTTTAGTTTCTCTTATATTTGGATTTATGTTTTGTATGCAATCTGCTTGTTTTATTTCCCTAGTGACTTATACACAATCAACTAAGACTTTTTTCTCTCTCTGCTTGCAGTCCACTGTATTTTTCTAAGTTTACTTAATGTATTTATTTACTATATTTATTTACTGCATTTGTCTAATTAACATATTAAATTAAAAACTAAGAGTATTAATTCTGTGATTAAATCATGGCCTAAATCTGAGGTATTTTTTTTCCCCTAAGAGCCAATAGTGATACCATCACTAGAAATGGGAATAAAGTTCAGCAGAAGAAAACAACATATATAATATTTTTTGTATCTCACCAAAACAAGCTCTTTAGTCAATATTAGATTTAGCCATGTATTGATTTACCTACAAAATTCCACTTTGGTTCTGTGTATTACATCACTATGATTGCTGTATTAAAAAAAAAAAGGCACAAATAGTAAATACTTAGAATCTTTTCCATATTAGACAATGCCATTTAATTTAAACTCTTGAGAAGGACATTGAAATAGACCAAAAAGTGTTTTCATCTATAACTTAGATATATGTGGAGTTTGTAAGATGTAGAAAATGAATAGCAATGCAAATTATTTTTTTTCCAATGAAATACAGATAAATTTGTGTGTTGGAGGTATAATTGATCCCTTCCCCCAAAAAAGAGAAATCTAGTTTTGCATTTAGGAAGCAAAGTTTATTTTAGATTCTTGATCGCATATACTTGTATCTGCTTTTTGGTCTCACCTTGAAACAATTTTTAGACCTTACTGGTTTCTTCATTAACTAATTAAATATTTTAAATATGTTAAATGTATATTTGTACTAGAGTTACAATTTTAACTTTAAAAACTCACTTAATAACTCATACTTTAAAAAGAGAACTGGGTATCAAATTATTTTTTTCATTTTTGCATTTTTTATACTAAATTTAAAGGTATTGATCTATTATTTTTGAACAGTCTATGTTGCAGTTGAAATCCTATTAAGATCATTTGATAATATATAAAGAGACTGCATCATTGATAGTATATTCTCTGTAGCACACAGTTGATTTATATCTGAAAGCTCAGTTTTCTCATTAAATCAGATAAAGATTATTTTAGCACTTTTATTTCTTAGTTTGTGTCATTGTGTACATATTCTCAGCTACATAACTTTTCTTTCATATTTCTTGCATGTATTTTCTTTTCTTTCTGTTCAAGCAGATTTCTACCAGACTTAGAGATACTAGATAATTTGTTTCAGTTCATAGATGGTAAAAAGTGACAGAACTGGAATTTAGAATCTAGAAGCTCATTCCTTAACATCAAAATCTTTAGGTTATTTTCTCTATTGTTTTATAGCACGCAGAGCTATAGAGAGGAAGCTTATAATGGTTAGTAGCCTCTAAAGTCAGCTATCCACACTTTTTTTTGCCAAAAATATAGAGATCAAATATCTGAAGGAAGTGAAATTTCTTTTCCTGTCCCACTAAGTCCCCACTTTCACATTTTCTCATTTTATTTTCTGGAAAAAGCAACTCCTACATGTGATCATGTGTCTCTCTATAATAGCTACATTAAAACTTAAACATAACCATTGATTGCCTAAATAAAGGATTATCTTAACACCAGAGAGGTTTGAAATTGTCTGCCCACTGTACAGAAAATTGCTGATGCTTAAAAAATGAAACCACCAAAGAAAACACAAATTCAAACACTGAATTCTTTAATTACAGAGAAAATACAGGCGAATCAGGCATGACTATAGCATATTGGAGGGAATTAAACGTTTATTAAGAATCAATAAAAGCTCTTTCATTAAAAGCTATGATTTGAGCAACTGTATAAGTAAAACTAAAACAGGGCGATTTGAGTGCTGAAACAATAGATCCCAGGCAAAAATGCAGGTCACAGTATTTGGAAAATATGGACAATATTGACTGTATCAGAACTGTTTCCTTAGCTTTGCCAGCTAACCTTAGATATTGGTCAGAGGAAAGCAGGTATCTGAAATGAGAATTTGTGCACATTCTTTATACTCTGTGTTTAAAAAGTATCTGAACTGCACTTGACATAGTTTCTCTTACAAATGTCAGTCTAGTCATTCTTTTGCTAGTCTTTGAAAAGCTCTTATTAGAAAAAGAAAAGAAAAAAACAATCCTGCTAATTTAGGATTACAACTACATGGCTCTCTGCGTATTTAAACCTGAAGAGATTGGACCTCACATGACACTCTAGTCAAGATTCGACTTCCTAAAGCAGCTAAGAGTAGGGAACCGGTGGAATAATTGTGGAGAATTTTGTTGAGGAATTTTCTATTAATATGTCACATCCTTCTCTTTGTATAGACATTACATTGATAAAAATTTCCATAAGTCTAACATGCTCTTCTAATGGGTCTTTAATTTTTTACGCTTGGGTGTGAAATCACGTGTGCCAAAGTTCATTGATAACTTTAAATTATTGAGAATTCTCTATGATTTTTTTTTCGATTTGGACTTTTCTAATCCTTTTCTTTTCCTTTATGTTTTTCTGCTAGCTTCTTCTCAAGGACTGAAGCAGGAGGTAAATGTTCTATTTTGGCTTAACTAGCTACTCAGGGGTGCTTCAGAGGTAGAAAAAAGGAAGATAAGATGCAGTGAAGGGCAAAGAGAAAAAGAACTACCGGTGATAAAAATCAATTTATGATCCCTGGTCCCATGTGATACATTGTAACACACTTTACTGAAGACTAATATAGGAAATGTTTTGAAAGTTTCATTTCTAAATTCCTCCTAAGCCAAAATTCAATTCTTAAAGACACTGATAATATGCCACAGGAAAGATAAACAATCCTTCCATTATATTGGCACTCATTGAGACATGGTTCATTATTTTCTGCTAGTTAAAATTTAGTTAGTGTCTTAGCAGTGGATCATGCTTTAAAAGTGTAGACCCTAGTAACAGAAAAAAGAACTTACGTCATCAGTTTTATTTAAAAAAAAAATTCAGGGAACCATTCAAACTTATTTTTTACTTCGATAGAGAAATTTATTAGAAATTCGCACTATAAATGTGGGCAGATGACAATATTTAGAAAATGTAATTTGAATTTATTAAAAATGTTTTATTTACCTGATATTTTTAAGGCTATTAGATTCATCGTATTTTAGATAGAAAATTACTCTTTTTCATTTAGTAGTCATAATCTACTAGGAAATTTTTTCTGTCTCTCTCTCTTTCTCCTCTCCCAGCTCCCTCTTTCTCTTTTTCCACACACACACACACACACACACACACACACACACTATTCTATGTCTAATGAGAAAAATTTCTTAAACTGTTAACATGATTTGAATTAGGTGATTTTAAATTGAAGTATCAAAGACTTTGGGGGGTAACCCTTGATTTCTACTAAAGTTTGAGGGACAATTAAACAAAAAGTCTTGCAAGTTTCAAGCAAGCAAAACAGGAACTCTACCTCTGTTTCAGAGATTTAAAAAACAAGTGTGTGCTATTTCTAAAACACTCTCTGAAAAATATTTCCAGGATAAAATATTCAAGAAAGTTAAAATAATAGCAAAAGTCATTCTCTATAGCAATTGTCCAATAATCATTGCTTTCAATGGGTACATCATCTCCACTCTCAATTTACTATGACTTATTTTTATGTCTTAACTGGTTTCATTGAATTTTCTATCAAAAGAGAAAACTGATCAGTTATAGGTGCCTTCAACTACTTATTCTAAGTTCAAAACCAAGTGATAAAAATGCACATGGCATTTTAAACGTGGGAGTACATTAATACCATAGAACCTTGCAATATTAAATTAAATTAGAATATATCTTGAACCAAACTTGCCCTAATATATGGATAGTTAAATGCAGGCAGATCAAAGTTATGTGACTATGCTACAGTTTTAGGTCATTAATTACATGACAGGCCCTCAAAGCATGTTTCCAAATTCCAACTTATTGCAATTTTTAGTAAGTAATTGGAATAGCACAAGGGAAAAAAATTTCTTTTCCTAATATGTCTATATTGATAAACTTTAAAAAGACAGATTGTGATAGGAATAATTTTTATATTATATTTTTATGACAGTTACTGAAAATGGATTTAATGAATTTAAAAGCTAAACTACTTTATTCTCAAAGTAAGTGATAATTTTGAATTTAAATTTTTTTCTCTTTTTAAAATGAAAATACTTTTAAGCAAAGTTCAACATAATAAAATACATAGGTTATGTCAAGTTATTCGTTTCTTTAAAATATTGCTTAGAGTTTAATGTGTCATTAACACACTTATTGTGTTAATTTAGTTAATTCTAGTTCAAGTATATAGAAATCATTTAACAAATTTAACTATCTTTATAAGGTGGAAGATATGATTTAAAATTTTATTTATGACCTTATTATGACAAAATAATAATTTTGAATTTAGAATTTCTTTCAGATGCATTTTCCTTTCAAGACCCGATGACATGAATTTATTTTGTAGATATATTTATTTTATACATTATTGAAATGAAAAGGGACCCAAAAGTGAAAGCAGTGTAATCATCCTTAAAGTTTTTAAAAACAAGAACTTAAAATAAAAATTATGGATATGTAAGATTTACCATTAACACAAAATTAGTTCATAAATATAAAACCGTTAAAACTCACTTCTTGTCATTTTGTTACCAGTTGGAATCATTAAATGAGGAAAAATAAGTTCGGTGTCTTCTGAGATTTTGGTAAGAAAGAAAGAGCACATAGGCCCAAGAATGAGTTTCTCTTAATTAGCAACTCCATCATTTTCTAGTCTTGCAACCTTGGGCATCTTTTAGGTCTTAGGACCTTCATCTAAAAAATGGATAATGATAAATTGATGTTGTGAGGATTAATGAAATATTCCCTATGGAGATTTTGGCACAGTGCTTGGACTATATTACACTTGATAAATGACAATTTGGGGGAATTCAACAAATATTAAAACACTTTAGTAAATATAAAGTATATTAAAGGCTAATCTCTAAACACTGCAGTCAAATGGCCTGGAATAAAAGAAACGAAAAGTGAATGAAAGGTGAATTTATCTTTTGGGAAGTAATGTCATCTGTAAAATCTACATCCTCAAATGACCAGAGAAACAAATGTAGTTTATTCTGATAATGGCTAAGAAAGAGAACTGATTAATTTTTCTCAAAGAAAGAGAACTAATTAATGTTCGACAAAGTAGTTATACTCTTTCCTCTATTGATTTTGACCTACTACTTTCTATTATATTGCAATTTGAGTTTCGCCTCTACCCCACTGCTGCAACTACTCTAATAGGATTGCTATACCTTCTAATTGCTAACACCAATGGACCATTTTCAGTACTGATCTAACAGTATTAGCATGCTATGACGACTACCCTTCTTCTTTAATTTCTCCTAGCTCAGGCACTATACTTTACTTATCCTTTCTGTGCATTGACTTTTCTTCTCTATAAAAAATATTAAATAATAGAACCTACACAAAGTTATACAATGCTTATGCCACCTGGTATATTAGCAATCGCTCAATAAGTGTTATTGATTAATGATTTGCCATGAAACCACTAATTGTTGGTTCTCCTCATAGCTCCTGGACCACTCACTCTGTTGCTGATCTTCATCCATATGACAAAAAAAGGGTAGCGAATACTAAGGTTATATTCTTACTTTTTTCTTTATTATGTTCTTATTTGTTGTATCTGTCTCTCTAAGTGAACTCATTTATTCCCAGTGATTCTCCTGTATCCCATATAGTGCTGGTTGTCATGGATAGAACTCTTTCACTTCCCATTCCACATACCCAAGCCTCCTGAATTCTTAATCTCTATTTCCTTATGATTTTTGCACATGTATGCTTGTATATCCATTCCATGAAAATTTCAAACACAATGTGTCTAATATCAAGTCATTGGTCTCTAATATTAAGTCATTGGCCTCCTGATCCAAACTCAATCTTCAGTTTTGTCCATTTGTCTCTTAAGAATGGAGTCATTTAAATCATAACATTCATGAATTCTTGTTCAAATGAATCACATAAATAATAATTATAGCTAACATAAATTAAGTCTTAACTCTATACTGAGCGCTGTGATAAATACAATGACCCCATGAATCACACATTATGCATACCAAGTTTTATTTTTTCAATCCTAAAAATAGCTAGCTCCTAGGCTATCCTCTAATAATGTCTATCATTGTTTGCTTCTGCTGCAGACTCTTCCTTTAAATCTTTCTCTCAAATTCATTCTATACACTTTTTCCAAGAATCGTGTTTCTAAAATGTAAACTTGGCCATATCATTTCACTGCATGAAATCCTTCATTCACTCCATCCCATAACTTCATAAAAATATTATATTTAATAAATAGTCTTTCATCTTTGGTTGCAAGAGATTTTCTTTGTATATCTAATGATTATTAATAAAATATTAAAACATTGAACTCATTGCTCAACAATTATGTTCTTTTAAACATTATAATGGAAGAATCTAGAGTCTTAGTTTAACTAACTATATAATTAGTATTTAAATTTAAGAACACAACTCTGCCATTTCAAATGCCAATATATTATTGGTTGGAAGATATGAAGAAATTGTGTTGGATAACTATTCAAACTTTGACATAATCCAGATTTAAGAAAATGCCAATTAGCTAAACTAAAGGTGAGAGAAGAATAGTTAAAGAAAAAATTGAATTCCTTTTAAAATTATGTAATATTTTCCTTAGTTTAATAAATAAAAATTTGTTTATAATCTGCTACCTTTTACTCTTAATATCAACCACTAGGACTTAATTCTGCCTCAGTTCTGACTTAGTTCTGACTGGCTGGCTGGAGGATTAAACTAATTAGCAAATTGTCGAAAAACACTATCTAGAGTAGTGTCATAGTATAAAACTGGTATAAAGGATATGAATTTGGTAATGATGTTCAAGACCCAGTTTAACGGAACGAGATGGAAGTACTGGAGACTATAAAGTGGTTTAAATGATTCAGGCACGCAGTTACAAGGACTTAACCTAATGAACTGGGTGGGGGTGTGACTAAAAATAAGAATATAAAAATGTGAAGAAAAAATGTTAATATGTGTACTTATTCATATGATTTTGATGTATCATGTAAGAGCATCCACTTTAAAGCACTATTTCTAGCGGTTTATCAGTCTTTAATTATTTCACATTAATTTGTTTTTACACTGTAGACACTGGCATGGATTTCTCTGTTGTTTAGCATTTGTATTTATTTTTTAGATATGTAAAAAATGCATGTCTTTCTAAAAACATATATGTAATTTATATTTATATAGCATTATATCATAATGTATGTAAAGCATATATAATATTCTTGTTCAGCAGAGAACATTATTCTCTTTTCTAAAGTTTTAATGCTTGATATTTTCATCATTCAATGCTAAAAGATGGGTTATGTGAATTTATACTTTGAGTCACATTCGTCTTATTGACATACAGTATCAAGAACAAAAGAAATCCAAATTAGAGAATGATAAATGGATATTTTTGAAGGCAAGAAAAAATGATGGTGATTTTTAGAATTACATTTCTTTACGTGTAAAAAACCAAGGGTCTAAGAAAATTAAAAAGCTATTAGAGTTCTATCTAAATATTGACTGCAAACATTTAAGAAAAATACATTGTTTGTAATTAACGAACAAACATTGTTTGTAATTAATGAACAAACTCAGTTCTGGTTGCAAGAGTTTCCCAGTTATAATTGAGTATAATGTGAGATGAGCTGACTTGGTCTGAACAGGAGGTCAGCCAAAGCAAGACAAGGAAAATTATACAGTCAAGGCCCCTGTGCTATTAGAAAAAGCTATCATTATAATAAAGTAGAATAGCACATTCTTAAAATACCCAAAGGCCTTTCTCATATCCAGTCTTAGCTAGTGTCCTCATTATTCTCCAGATCAAAAAAAAAAAAAAAAAAAAAAAAAAAAAGCCTCCAAAATGTAATGTTAGGAACTGAGAGTAAGAAAGACAAGGGGCACTGGAATAAATTAAAGTTGCTCACTCTATAAACTTTCATTTTCATTTTCTTTCTCTACTGTATTTCTCTTGCTGGTTTGCTCTTTTTCCCCACTCCCCACATACTGCCTGCATCCATTGTACATTCACTCTCTCTCTTTGGCAGATTTCTGCTATTATCTATATCCATATCTATCTATCTATCTATCTATCTATCTATCTATCTATCTATCATCTATCTATCTATGCTTTATTTTACTTCTTATCTATAGTATCTGTTTTCTACATATATTTCAAAATCTCTAGACTCTTCTTCATTAAAGATTTATATACATGTCATTTATAATCACTTTTTCTCATTTATTTACCAATTTCATTGTACTTGCCCTACAAGTTTTGAACATGTTCTCATTTCTCTCACTCTAAGGAACCAAAAACATCTGTCAGCTCTGTTGGACTACTTTTCTATTTCTCTTCCTTCTTTCATTGTCAGTGTTTCTAATAAAAATGTAATCAAAATCTAATAGCTAATATTTATTGAGGACTCCTTATGAACTTTGGATGATCCTAATAACTCTTACTTGGGTCATTCAAATTAATCTTCATTATAAAACTACAATTGATACTGTCAGCTAATCTACATGTTGGAAACTGAGTCACAGAGAAGTTAAGTACTTATTCTAAAATTTCACTGTGCTGTGCTAGGAGCCTAACAAAAATCCAATTCTAGAGGCTGACCTAGTGACCAACATGCACCTTTAGTTTCACAATACACTTATGATTAATGCCTTTTAATTTTTTTTAATAAACACTCTATAGAAAGCAAAATATCAAAAATCCTAGTATAGAGGAGGAAAATATTTTTTTTCTACCTTCTTGAGTTCTTAGCTGAGACCCCTGTAGTAAAAGATTAACAAGAGAAAGACAAACAAGTTTATTAATATGTATAACTCATGTATACATGGTAGATACCCAAGGAAAAATGAATAACTCCCTGAGATGGCTTAGAATTCAAAATTAAATACTATTTTAAGAAAAGGGGATGTGTACCACATTCTTATGTGGGTCATTATAAGACTAGATGGGAGTTGTAATAGTTTGCAACAAAGTTTGTCTGGGTGTGGTGTCAACTAGTAGTCTCTTCTATAATAAAAATTGATCTCTCCTGGTTGATGAAACTTCCAAGGAACAGTTTATGACAATTGAATTTCTTTTGTTGGATTTGTCTTCAGGCATATAGGGAATTCATAGAAAGTCCCTGTTTTTGCTCTTTTTTAACTGCCTACAGGTCAAAATAATCAATATAACAAAGTAGTATATTTTAAGGTGATGTGTCCTGAACTCTCACAGTCATATTTTGGAGTGGCATAATCTGCTACCCTTTACCAGCAAATATTCCAAAAACAAATTCAGTGATATTTTCCCATTGTGCATCCTAGCTCAAATTTCTGTAATCTTAATCAAGTTTTTCATTTTACTTATCTTTCTAATAACTCTTCTAATATTAAGCATTCTTATACTAAATATCCTTATAATAAGTACTTTTTCTGCTCAGATTCCTCTTTTTCTTTCTATTCACTTCTCTTCTTCAGACCACATTTAAGTATATCTTTTTATATGCATTTTAGCTTTTGATTTCATCAATATTCCTGGTTTCGAAATTACCTATGTTGTGACAATTCTTAAATTTATTTCTCCAACTTTTATAAATTTTCTAGCTCTAACTTTTTTAGCCTTAGCTTAGCATCTAAAACACAGAATGAGTCCTAGAGTTTCTAGATACACCTTGCTCGCTCTTGCTTATTTGCCTCTTCTTTTGCCCTGACCACTCTTCTCTTCAACTCTTGTTTATCTTGCTGATTTCAAATTGTTTTCAAGATTCAGCTTGAAAGGAGGGTCTACCACTAGGAATTCTCACATACCTAACTGTCTATGCCAAAGCCTCTAGTGGTCCCACAATATTTCCCCTTAATCCTCACTAATAAAAATCCTGATTTTTCTGTGTGCCAATGCCTCTTAGAATAAATTTCCCATTTTTTTTTTTAAAGTCAGGGGAGGGCATCTGATGATAATTTTAGTTAAAAGTATGCAAGTAGTCATGTTCAATGTAAGTTCTTCACAATTTTCTTCAATTTAATCCTTACCACAGACCTGTGGATTTATCCTTCCTTCCTTTATCCTTGTTGGCTAGAATGCAGATAATGAAGTCTAGAGACTGAACAACCATATTGGATTATGAGGCAGCAGCCAAATATGACAAAAGATCAAATGTTCCACCATATTTTTCCCATCATCTTACATGCTTTATCTTCTTAATTTTCAATACCATCTAATACACTGAGTCAGACAGTGTAGGCCTTTAATGCTGACACAAAGCGACCCAACAGTCGCTATTTTGAAACAGAATAGAAATTTATTTCTCACCCCAAATAAAATTCATGATAGTGGTTCAGATTCAGGGTGAACTTTGCAGACATGGAGTAATTTTAGGGTATACATATAATTGATATGTGCCAGTTTGACCAATTCAATCATAAGCGCATGTATTTCCTGGTTTTTCTGACTAGGCCTGAAGAGAGACAAATCTCTTCAGTTCATCATAACTCTTGAGATATGTGTCAATGAAGGAGGATAAATTTATTATCCCAACTAGTAATCTCTGGACTATGTGCTATATATCCTTTTACTTATTTATCTTATTCTCTCTCTCTCTCTCTCTCTCTCTCTCTCTCTCTCTCTCTCTCTCTGATTTTGATTGTGAACTACCACACAGGCAGAGGACCTGTTCTGTAGTATATTTGTTCAGTAGTATACCTCTAGTGCCTAGGAGAGTACCAGATACATATTAGTTACTCAATTTTCATTTTTTAAATTAACTAATACACTATCTGGATTTTTGTAGATTCTCTTGGCCCCTATGTAATGGAATTTCCACATAATAGGTTCCAGTTTGAGAGTCTAGGAAATGGGTGGCCTCATCAAAGACATTTCAGACATCTTAAATTTAGAGATGTTTTCATGTCATGGACTTCCTTTTCGATGGTACCTTATATAACTAATTCTCTTCTTTAGAACATCCTAAACGCTTTCTGATAGCATTAAAATTCAGGCGTGTTGTTATTTCCATTATAAGAAGCCTTTTAAATTGCATTATAACCCTCTGGAAACATACTCTAATTGAATGAAAAATGTTTCATTGTGTTCTTAATTTATACTATCCACGAAAAAATGTTTAGACATTAAACTGCTAATGATTTGTTTCCCAGAATTGCTATTATTATTTATTATCAGAGTAGACCCTTTGTAATTTACACTAATAACTGAGAGACTCACTAGAGATTACTGAATTTGGCAGATTAGTTAGAGAATAAATAGATATGAAAAACATCAACACTGTTGTACCACGAAATGTGTTTTTTTCATTATTTTGATAAGTGTACTTTAATTATAATCATCTATGGTAATGTTTCACAGTATGCTAATAAACATACTGCCATATTTTATGAAATTAATGAAATTTTAGAAGAAAATTGTTTGCTAAATTTGTCCCAGCTTTTAGAGAAAAATATAAATTTCTGTTGTAAGTTTTGTATTACTTTCAATCCACTAGATCTCATATTATGTGGTATTCTTTTACTCATTTTCTTCGCTTATTGTCTATATTCCCTACTGGAAAACAAGGATCATGAGAATACATTTGCCTCCCTTCACACACATTGTACATGCTACGCAGAGTTATATATTTAAGTATACGTTGTGTAGATATGTAATACTTTGCAAATGGGAAGATTTTAAATACAAATTCAAAAGTCCTATTAAATTTAAATATATATTTTGATCTCTGTCCCTGATCTATGTTTTTAGAGGCCCTAGGGGAATAAATTAAGTATCTTTTTCCATTGTTAGTAATCTCCAATCACTTATTTTTTAATGTCATGATACCATATTTAGAAATATTTAGAATTGTTACTGTATTTTAAAGGCTGGTCAAGATGACCCAAAGCTTTTGCCGTTTTGTTTTGTTTTGTTTCGTTTTGTTTTTGCTGTGGAATACTTAAAGGATACTCCACACTTTTAATCTCACCTGATAATTTTTATATAAATAAGGGTAATTGAATTTTACTAACCCAAATTTACTGATTGACTTCTTTTTAAAAAATATTTAAGAGATCACCCATTTAGTTCTTATTCAATTATATAAGAAAATAGAAGAAAAGAGAAAAAAATACTTTTATGGAGTTTGTTTTCTAGTTGGGGAGAAAGATAGTAAATGAGATATACAATTAAAGTAATGACTAGTTATAGAGTAATATGTGCTGAGGAGGAAGATACAGCAAGGAAGAAAAGTTATATGGGGTGTAATTTTAGGACGTGACATTTGAGAAATGACCCGAAGCGGGTGAGAGAGCCAATAGTGCTTCATCTGAAAGGAAAACTTTCTAGCCAGAGCCAGGCAAGGGCTCTGGCCCTGAGCAGCAAGTAGTGTGTTTAAGAAAACAGGAGGCCAGTATGACTGGAAACTGGTAAGAAGGAAATAAGCAGGAGATGAGTCAGTGAACTAGCAAAGAGCCAGAGTAAGTGGATATAAGAGCTTATTCTTCTTTATAAAACCATTATGATTCATGTTTCTCAGACACCAATCCTAATAGAAAAATGTACAAGAAAGAGGAGCATAATATGTATGTAAGTAAAGCAATCTGTGAAAGAAGAAACAAAATCTTAACATGGTTTTGAAGAAATGCTTAAAACGCTTAGAAAGCAGATGAATGAGTTTTGAAGTTATGATGTAAAAGATATATTAGTCTAGTAGAGTAACAAAATTTAGGAAACCAGATAGTACCAGGCATTGATAGAGGAGAGCATACAAAGGAATGCCCATGTTATTGCTGGGACTGCAGAATTGTGAGAAATTTTGAATAACTTGTCACTGTCAACTCACATTCACTATTCATCGAAACATGATTATAGTAGTTCCAATCATATATTTACATCCTGAAGCATGTTTTCCATACTTCATGAAAGGTAGGTCTTTATTTTAGTAATATTTAGTAAGTCACACGTCATAGATGTCCACCATCGGATTCATATCATGGAGTAAAATGCACAGGATAGAAGCAACAGATTAGATGTATACATAACAAAATAAACAAATAATTTTAAAAATAGTTCTAAATAAATACAAAATAGAAAGTTACAGTAACATGTGAATTACAAAATAATTGCACTCAAAGCAGTAACACATTTTTCAAGAACATGCAAATAAGAGAGAGGAACATGGAAGTGAGATATGGAGCTAGAAAATAATTTTTTAAATACTATTTTATTATCTCCACATCCTTAAATTCCTAGGATATATACCTAAAATATCTGCCTAAAATATGTACCTACAATACCTAAAAATATAATTTGTTAATGAAGTATCAACCAAACTAGTAATGAATATTAATGAGTCAGTTTCAGAGAACTCATTGTAATGATTTGCTTTTACACATGCACATGCATGTGTACATACACAATGTAAGCTATCTAAATGTTTACTGACATCTCATCATTTCAAGAAAATCGCCATAATAAAATAAAGGACATAAATTAACTTACGTTCATAGCAATATGATCACATTTTTACAGACAAGATTTAAAAGAAAATATTCTAAAATTGATACAGTCTATGTACCAGTAACTTACAGGAAATATTATTATGTTTTTACCTCGGAATCACCCCAGGAACAAAATAAAGTTTCCTAGCATTACTGCTATTCACAGTTTTGCTAGTAATCATATTCAGTGCAATAAGACTAGAAAGAAAATTAAAATATAATCTTTGACTACAGATGATTTCTAAATCAGTTGATATCTAGAACATTAAGTTAATAACTCATCATCTTCTCCTGGCTGCCGAAAATATTGAGACATTGAGAAAGGAATAGAAGTGTAGCAGATAGGAGAGAAATATATGCACATTCACTACTCATAAAGCAGATATTGCTAGTTATAAATTCAATAAATGCCTTTGCTTTTATAGGAACTAGGAAATAGAATTTCACAGCTTATTCAAAGTCATGCTGAGCCACCATAGGGCTTCCTCATGGGCAGACCCTGTACCCTAAGTTTACCAAATGGCCAAGAGCAATTAAAGAAAATGCTCTTTGTGTTTGTTTGTTTGTTTGTTTTTATCCCAGGAGAAATGTATCACATAGATTAAGTTATTTCTCCCCTACAAGTGAGTGACTGAGAGGTCAGAACAAGTCCAAGAAGGTTGGTCTCAGAGAGCAACAGCTTAGTTGAAGAATATATTCTTTTTTAAAAAATGTTCTTTATAAATATAGTCTACCTATTTTTTTAAAAAAAAAACTAAAATGTTCAACTGGAAAATAATTTTAAAAATTGACAAAGTGGACAGATACAAGTGATAGATATGAGGAACAAAAAGAATCTTAAGTTGATACCGCCAAAACTTAAAAAAAATAGTAGAAACAAAAGAGCCTATTCAAAATAGCATAAAAACTGTGAAGTATCTAGTAATGAACTGACAAGTCTGGACCAGAAATATATAAAATTTTATTAAAAGAATATTAAATGACCCACATGACATAAACTCACTTCCTTATATAAGAAAATTACATGTTGTAAAAATGTCAATAATCTCCGAATTCATCTATATTTAAATATAATTCCCAAGCAATTTCCAGTAGATTTGTCATACGAAACTTGGCAAGTTTGTGTACCTCTCTAGTGGCTCAGTAAGGATTCTTAGACTGGCATTCAGGCAGGAGTGGATGTTGCAGTCTTAAAGTAGTATTTATCCTTCTCTAGTGAAAGGGAGTAGCATATTCCATCCCCAGACTCAGACCCTACCCACTTCTTAGTTTAGAATAATATATACGCATCAATTGCTTTACTGTGTAGAAGTCTCAAATTTTTATGAAGATCTCCAATGTCAAAAATTAATTTTTTCTCTTGTTAATCTGTCTTATGTCAACATAATTATCATATCAGCCAAAGAATATAGAAAGAAAGATTTTTTCTTTTTTTTTGCCCTTTACTGGATAATGCCAGTTTATATACTTAAGGCCTTCAAGTGATTAAATGGGGCCCACCACGTTATAAAAGATAATCTTTTACTTAAAGGCAATTGATTATAGATGTTAACTAAATTTACCAAATAGCTTTAGAGAAACATCTAGATTAATATTTGAATAAATAGCTTTGTATTATAGCCTAGGCACAGTGGCGCATAAAATTAATTATCACATCTGGTGAAGAGGAGACCCAGAAGACCCATAAATATTCTGAGGAAGGGATACAATCAAAGCACTTTTTTCATCCAGTCTAAATTTTCATTGAATTAAAGAATGGTTTGTTGCATAGAAATAGACAAGTAACTTAGAGATCAAAGTAAGAATATATGATATTTTAATCTATGATAGAGGGATTATTTCTAAACAGTGGATAAGAGATCTTGAAATAGTATAATATATTAAAGTTATGTATTGTATTAACATAATATATTAGATAAATTACATATGAAGAAATACTAATGATAAAATAGTGTCTCTAGATGGTATCATATGTAAATATATAGCTGCAAACATCTATATGAGCACAGGTTTTACATTTAATTGTGCAATTTGACTTGCTTTCATGTTTCTCCATACCATGGCAAGAACATGTCCAAGGGAGCATTGGCCCTAGAATGAAAACGTATTTATTTATTTTTTATCACAATCTAGAGGAAACCAATGAATCACAGATTAGCCTAGCAAGGTTCCTGCTGACTCATAGAAACCATGAGCATGAAAAATAAATGAGTTTTGTTTAAGGTGCCTGAGCTTTTGAAGTTTGTAATAGAGATTTATTATTTTGATAGTGAACTAATACATTACAGAAAATTGAGGAAAATCTATATATGTGTTTGTGTGTATACTTAATATAAAGAATGCTTTATAAGCCAAAAAATAAAAACAAAACACGGACAAAAATTAAATATTTGCTCTTATATAGATATTAAATATCAATAAAATAAATATCAAGTCAAAATGGTGAACTATGTAACATACATACTATGAATTGATATAACATTTGAGTAACCATATTCAAAGAGAAAATTACAATAATGGAAAAATTGCCAACTATATTAACAACAAATGCACAGTATTATTAGCAGAGAAATATATTAAATGTTCTCATCCTGTGCATAATGCATATTCAGTAAGAATCAGTGATCATTATTAGTCAATAAAACCTGCTCCAAATAAGTCTAAAATCTAGTTTGCTATTCATGAACATGAGTTTAAATGAAAGTTTAAAATTATTTTTGCCATAGAAAAAATTCTTAAATCGATTTATACATGTGATCACAAACAAAATCCTACAAGGCTTATTACTGTTTTTTTATTAATTGACAAGGTGATTCTGAAGTTTGTGTAGAAATGTAAATGATTTGGAATAGCCAGACAACTTTGAGAAAAAAGATCAAAGGTGGAAGAGTTACATTATACACTTTTAGCACTTATCATAAACTACTGTATTGAGCATAATGACAGGCAAATAAATGGAGCAGAATAGAGTCCATAAATAGATTCTCATATATATGGTCAATTGATTTATGACAAAAGTGCAAAGGCAATTAAATGGGAAAGGACAGTCTTCAAAAAATGATGGCAAAACAACTGGATAGTCATTTGCAAAAAACAAATCCTCAGTCTTTACCTTGAATTATATAAACACCAAAAGCTAGACTATTCCTCAATAAATTTTAAAAATTATTATAATGGGCCGAATTTGGAATCTTTATTATGAGTTGGTACTATGATGTTCCAATTGGTAAAATGAAAAAAAAAAAAGAGGAACTGCTCCACAATTTTATTTTTTTTTAATTTTTTTTATGACTCTTGAGAGAGAAGCAATAGTTGCAGAAATTGAAAGCAGTGCCCAGATTATTTCAGCAGTGGAATGCAGATTAAATAGCTTCTATTGCATAAGCTATACCAAAGATTATTAAGGGAGTCCTCAAACCTGTAAAAATGATTAAGCTTGAATATCAAAAGCTATTTGAAGTTATCACTAAGACACAGTAGAAAACATAGCTGATTACATGGCCACATAGTGTCTTCTTTCATGTGAATCCAGTTATAAAAACTGGCATAAACATTTTTTTTTTTTAACTCCTGGAAGGTGGAGCTGAGTTAGAAAAAGCTATCACGTCCCCAAATCAGAGAAAAGTACATTGTTTGCTAAAAAATACTAGTCAGCAGTTTTAACTCAAAATTTCCATGAATTGGAAAGCCTAAGAAAATCTGCGAAGTAACAAGGCATCTAAAAAGGCACAAAATGTGTGTCACAAGCCTCCAGTTTTCCCTGGCAAGCACGTTATCAGTGAGGCTGTGCAGTTTTACCACAGGGGCTGGCAATGGTTTCAGGTGCCATCTTAAGTTAAAAAAAAAAGAAAAGAAAAGAAACAAACAAACAAACAAACACAGAACTTGGCATTTCTGAAAATAATTCTAAGGAAATATACTGCAGAGATTTCCCACCCTTCATCCCCGTACGTGCATCCCTCCTTATTCTGAGGAAAACAATATACGTCATACAGAAGTTTATATAATAAGTTTCTAAAGATGTTTGAATCTGTAGCACAAATATTTAGTGCATCTTTTTATTTTCTATTAGCAGCAATAGAAGGAACTAATACTCGTGTACCTATTGTTAGAACTCAGATTTTTTTTTTGTTACCTCAGTACTCTTTAGACTCCAAATAAGCCATGGAAACCAACAATTTTTGATTCCCTATACCATGTACATTAAACACTCAGCAAGCACCTCTCCTTTACTCATGTTTTACCACTGCGTCCACACTCATTCACAGCACTAGCAGCATTTCAGCACTTTTGTCATTGTTAGTGAAAAACACTTTGCAAAACAGTAAAAAAAAAAAAAAAAAAAAAAAGTTAATAAAAGTAAAGCAAAAACTTTTAATGTTTCCTGAACTATTAAACTCTTAAACATAAAATAGTGTGCATTTCAATCCCAATGTAATTCAAATACTTCCAATGTTAAACATTGCAGCAATATAATAAATATCCCTTTGAGGTTAAAACAACATATAACTCAAATCACTCTCGTCATTCCTTACAACTGTCTTTGAGTGTGAAAGGTACTTCAATGTTTGCTTAAAACTCTTTGGTGCTTGGTTTTATGGTCTTCCTATTACTTCAAAAATAATTACCTTGCATTATCATGGACAACATTTAGGATTTTTTGATTGTTGCTTTCTTATCCTATGCTTATCTATCTTACCTTTAAAAAATGAAATTTGATCATCAAAGCCACTGATGACAGTCTTCCATTTTTCTCCCTTTCCAGTGTGTTGTTCCTAGCACAGTGTATCTTTTGCATCGGCAGGAATTTCTGCACCTTGGCTTCTCTACTTTATACCTTTAAAAAAAAAAATCACTTTTACCACTCTCTTGCTTATCCCTCAAGCCCTTCGCTCCATTGTTCCTGAATTAGCCCACAGAAATTTTATCCAGGATTCACTTCCCTATCTCTCTCATCTTATATTTGGCATCCTGATACAGCCATCACAAAATAATCTTGTAATCTTATATTAGAAGAAACACATTGTCTCCTATCTCACCTGAGCCCTAAAAAGTTTTTAGGAATTATTCCATATTTTCCCACTCATCGATCTTAAAGGATGAGTACTTTATAAGCAAGAAAAAGGGTAAGAGAAAATATATACACATGGGGAAATAAAATACTATTAAAGTTACAACAAATGCATTGTACTTGGGATACTCAAGTAGGTCGGTAATTTAGAATATAAAGTATAAAGTTTAAAGGATATTTAGGAATGCTGAAGAAGTGAGCACACAATGAAAATGATCAATAAGGCCTCTACTTTATCTTATAGTCAATGAGAAGCCACCGAAAGTTTGTAAACAACCACATGGTATGACTGTCCTTTCCTTTTAAATCTATCACAAATGGCTAGATAAATGTGTGATTAAGAGTAGTAATCCTGCAGGAAGACAGAGATTATTGATGCAATCAAGGTGAGAGATGATCAGAGCATGAAAAATATCAGGTTGGAAAGGCAAGAACAGATTTGAAAAATACATGGCTGAAGATTAAAATGTAAAAAGGCAACTGTTTATCTTATCCTAGTCTTTGGACAAAATAATATATACACACACACCTATAGACACAGACATACACACACACACACATACATACTCAAGAACTATCACAGAGATTGTCTCTATATTCCTCCAATATGTTACCAATAAGTTTGAAAACTTCTTGATTATGGGAACCATTATTTTTTAATTGTATAACATTTACTGTGACTCTCGATTTTTAGTTACACACACACATGCATATACAAATATATACAGCAGCCTACTGAATCATCTTGCTTTAAATAGTAGAATACAAGTGTCTAATCACCTAGTTTATTAAGTAAATTCACACTCTTGTATTTGTTACATGTACTGTAACTTCAGATTTTGGAAAATCTGTCTAAATAGTATATTTGAGCCATACAAAACCATACTTTTTACTCTGTTGGAGTTCTTCTTGAGGATATCTCCCTGTCTTAATAATCACATGATTTAAGCCAGGACTGCCTTTTTGTAATAATGGTTTTGTTCTTAATCTGAACTGTTTTAATGTGGTAGCTATTAACTACATATGACTATTGTGCCTTTGGAATATGGTTAATATGACTGAGAAACTGAATTTTAAATTTTATTTGATTTTAATTAATTTAAGATTATACAGCCACACATCACTAGTGGTTACACATTGGACAGCACACATTTCAGCTTTTAAGCACCAGACTTTTAATAGTTGGAAATCACTGAAACTTGAGTTGCTATAATTTGATTCAACTAAACTAAAATTAAAAATACACTTATCAACCTTTCTTTGCCTGCTCAGCATTGTGCTAACAGCTGCAGAACAAAGATGCAAAGCACAGACAACTCCAGACTCTACCTTTAAGGAGTTGTATGCTACACTTGGACAAATTCAGCCTGCAACCTACTTAGATAAATACACTGCTGGAGCATAGCCACACCCTTCCTTACTTCTTATCTATAGCTTCTTTTGCCTTACAATGTCAGATGTGAGTAATTACAATTTAAGCTGTATGACCTCAGAGCTTAAAATATTTACTATATGGCTCTTTACACAGAAAGTTTGCTTGGTCTGGTCTAGTGGGTGACAGATATGAAAACAAGTATTTACAGTAGAGTGAAACAAACTGAACAATGGAAATGGAGATAAAGTGCGTAGCCATTAGGGCAGTGCATGAATGATTCTGGCTAAGTTGTTCGGGAAAGGAATGAGAGAGAAGCAATCTCTGAATTAATTCTGATTGATGAACAAGAGTTCTGAAGAACAGAGAGAAGAGGATGTGTTTGATGAGTCTCTCTGTATTTAGTGAAAGGGGAATGAAATAATCTTACCATTTTAAATACATACACATATAAATAAAATTATTTTCTTCACTATGGCTATTTAATTTAACATCAATTTGAGCATATTTAAAAATATTCTGTATTGGAAAGTGCTTAAACCTCTTAAGAGTCATATACTTGCAGTTGCTATCTTCTAATGAATGAACATGTCGAACATTCATTTATATATTTTTCTACAGTTACAATTGAGTGTTAATTTTCAAAGCACATAATATTCAAAAAGGAAGACTTTCTAATAGCGCACTATATTTGTTCTTTTATGGTAAATGAAGGAGTACATGAATACAGGCACTTCACGGAAAATATGTGTTTTTTACGTTATCGACTAAAATTTGGAGATGACCTAAGGAGAGATATTTATGACTCGAGCTGAAAAAGGGCATTATAATGACTAGAACCCAAACCATATAGAACCACCTATCCTTAAACAAACATACTGAATTCAAACTTGAAGCATGAAGAAATCCAATACCAACATTGGAATAGATTTTAATATCAGCAATGATTTATACTCTAACTCATCTTTTGAAGAAAATGAAATTATACATAGAATTGCAAGCCTATAGTTTTCTGATCATATATAAGACACTTTTTTTTCTTTTCTCTTTTGGCAGCAATGACTTTGTCACATTTCTACCACAGGGGTAGTAGCCCTATAGTTTTGGGGAGCGATGATAGTAATCACATCCCCTGACTATAGTCATTGGCTTAGGTAACCTAGGTTTAATATTATTTGTATACAACATTATCTAAAGGTAAGTAAATATCCCTGAAATGTAGTTCGGTCTATAAAAATCTAAAAATAATGTTTAATGCTTATGACTGGGAAAATACCCTTTTCTATTACCATAAATAAAAAAGCATGTTGTCATTTGGTGAATATGAGAAGACAGCCTAGAAATGAAACCAACAGATGGGAGCGGGTAGAGAAGACACTGCTGAGAAACTGAGCCAGACCTGATTGACTCGACTTCCCTAAAGTCAGGGCAGGACTCAGATATTAAACTGAGGCTATCAATTCTCTGTATTGCTTAAATCAGTGTAGTGATATTTTATGTTACTTAAAACTAAAGATATGCTGAAGAAGATGTACAATATACACTATAAATTGTGCAAGTAGAGCTGCACCTCAAAAAAAAGTTTACAGTGAATATTGAAATTATAATCTAAAGAGCTTTGGGATCACTTTTAGTTTTGTTTTCAGGAGTAATAAGCATCTGCCAACATAATATAAGCCCTATGACAACAATTTTAACCCCTTCTGACCTTTTAGGGTTGTACAGATTTTCTACTTTATAATTTTGTTGGGTTAAATTTTGTGTGCCTTACTGAAATGTAAATGCTGCCTTAATTTTAAGGAAGCTCTCAAGAAAAGAGAAATGATGAGGTGGATTTTCATGAGGAAATGCAGATCAAGGAAGATTTATGGGAGGCTAAAGTAAGGAGATTACCTGGAGTAAAATTAAGTAGCTAAGAAAAAATATAAGGCCAACAGGAGGGAGAGGAATCTGGGGAGGGGGAGGGGGAGAGGGAGCCGGAGCAGCAGCGCGTGCGCAGCGTTTGTGTTAGGTGTTGTAGGGAGATAATGACAGAGTAAAAGAGTGATACGGAAATAAAAAACAAATTCCTCAGTTAAAAAATAAATGCAGAAATATAGAAAAAATAAATGCAGAAAAATGCTATAATTTTTAAATACCATTAAAAAATACCCAGTAACTGCACCTAGACTTTCAAGAGTGCCGTGTCTCTCGGAGGAATTTAAAATTACAGAACTTACTGCTAAAGTCAGAAATGTTTAAAAATATCTTATATTTTCCATCCTGTCTATAACTCTTTTTATCTACATGAATCAAAATTTGCTTTTGTGATGTCGTTTTAAAAATGTATCAGTAGTATTATCATTTTCCTTCTCATCTGATTTTACTTTGCAGAATATTTTTATACAATAAACAGTATTATGGACTCGAATTCATAACATAGGGTGAACACTAAGTGTAAAGTTATCAAATAACATATAAAGCTAAGTAATTGCAATCTAACATTTATGTTTTAATGTTTTATCCTATATCTAGAACATCAGTGTGTTATAAAAAGTAACACGTACATAGGGAAAGTTAACACATTTTTATTTCATTCAAAGAC